>NC_056725.1:221489300-221769300 GCF_019279795.1 Protopterus annectens
ATAGGAGATTTAGGAAGAAAGAGGCCTATGTGATGTAACTGTTTTACAAGCACTGCACTGTGGGATACCTAGATGCAGACTAAACAATCAGAATTGTTTTAAGATGCCAGACCCCATGTAGTCACTCAGAAATTTCATATAAAAATATTTAAAGACCTGTAAATAGTCCCAGGGTTATGTTAAAATGTAGGAAATATCAAACCGTGATGAAATAAACATGTTTCTTGAGTCTGTGGGTGCAGTTCTATAAGTGCTTGAAAAGTGTGACAAGAACTTTTACGTTTCACTGTTTAAAGGTATACATGTCTAGGCATCTTATGATCCCTGTGATCATTTGTCTAGTATGTTCCAAATAAAAAAGCTGATGAATGTGAAATAGAATCATCAAAAATTTAAAGAAAACCACACCATGATTTCTGGCCCACAAACAGCCTACCAGTTATAAGCCTAATAATGAGGATACTGACGTGGCCCTATTTTACAAAGAACTTAGAGGCCTCAATGGACAAATCACATATCTGCACCCACAAAAATCATATATCTAAGTAGGCATCAAGACCTTCATACTGCATTCTAAATTTGTTTCAGCTCCTTACTGAACTGTTAGCACTTGAAATCCTGTGTGCAAACAGGCCAAAAAATAAAAAAAGATAGAAAACGCAGGAGATGAGTAAATCTTAAATATTACTCTTTTCCTTTAAATGTCTATTTTCAGGGAATCAAGTCCCCCTTTACCCTGCAATGTGTGAGCAACTCCCCCATACCCCTGAAGTTATGTACAGTAACTCTGAAATTGCCATACCTCAGAGAAAAAGGGAATATTCTGAGAAATGGTCATCTTGGACTTAGTATATGCAAGTCCATTTTTTCAACTATTCAGTATGTGTGTTTCAGGACTAGCTAGCTATTGGATAAAGTACTGTATTTTTATACTCTAGCAAACAACTGTTTTTACACAAACAGGTCAGTGGATTTTCCATCTAGTGCACTAGGAGGTTGCCTGGTCTGTTGAGGTTGTGGAAACACTTGAAATTTCTGAATATAATTGTATTGGCTGGGGAACTTATCTGTTTTTTTAGTGCCTTTATAAATTCTGTACAGCTGAGTGGCTCTTGACTCATTTATTCAAAGTGAAGTACTTTTATTGAATAATCACACTTCTATAAGCTGTTCAAAGTACACTACTGTATCTACATCTTTAAGTTTGTTTGTGGTACCATTTCCCACCGGGCACTCTTTTAATGTGCTTTTGCATTGGAAGGACTAGGATTGTTCATCTGGGGCAGCAGGTGTTTACCTGGTCTATCTGAGCTGAGAAACACACAAAAGAGTTCTAAGTATTTTCTTGCACTTCTCTGCACTTGATGTGCATTGTTCTGATACCTAGATAGCATAGACAAGATTCAAACCTGCTGAATCTAGCCTTTTACTGATATACTTGAGCACTACATCAGCCATTTTACATTAAGAAGGGCACGCCTGTACCCTTGGGCAGAAGTGTGTGAATGCAGCTTTGTCTGAGCTGGGGGCTGCTGGAGAAAGGTTCACTGTTTGCTTTCCTCTTGGTAGATTCTTAATTTCACCTGTATTTAAGCCTCATGTTTGCGTGTTGCAGCGCACCATACAACAAGAATTAGGGGTGACCTGTATAGATGCAAACATCTTGAAACTCACTCTTCCCCTAGGCATCTGATAGTGGAACCCTCGCAAGCTTCCCTACTGCACTACTGGCACACTGAGCACCATTGCCACAGTAATTATCCATAGCTTCAACAGAACAAGCACCTTTGTTAGTCCTAGCACAAAAACTGGTCAGACTAGCTCAATCCCTTCCTTAATCATACATACAGTAAAAGCTTGCTATAATGGATGGGCTGTTTCCTGTCATTTCCCCAGCCAGCCTGATTGACATGGGCATCCTGAAGCAATGTAATAATTGCCTCATGTATACGGACAACCACCTACTCCTAAAAAAACAAATACTCTATGTAAGAGATGTAATTACATTATGAAACTGGAATAAGTTCTCTCATGTAAGAACAAACCAGTCATCAAACAGGTGGCCAGCACACACACTTCACCTCTCACACAAAATGAGGTCACAACACAAACGTAAACCACTTGCACACACTACCATGCAAATGGAAACCACTACCACAATAACTCATACACCAGGGTCTAAGCAAATAAGCCCCAAAGGCAAAAAAACTCAAAACCTAATGTCTTGGTTATAGGTGACTCCATAGTGAGACACACAGATGTCCCCCATGACTGTACTCTCAGATTATGTGTCTCAGGCAGGTATGACTCTAGCCCTAAGCAGCATTCTACCTTCACCAAGATGATGCCAAAAAATGACTGAGTTTAACAATTGGCTTAGCTTGTGGTATCATTCCAGAGGGATCCAGTATCTGTCAGCCTGGGAAGACATGGTCTACAGGCCATGCTGCTTTGCAAGAGATTGTCTGCATCTGTCTCCTCTATGCTATCAGATACTAAAAAAGGTGTTTGCCTCTCCCACAGTGATTTTTTAGGCAATGCCAAAACAAAAAAAATGTCCGATGTAACAAAATCTACATGAGACAAACTCAAAGTTCTGCTGCTTAATGCTAAGAATCTAAACATGAAACTGTGCTCCCTTGAAGCACTCCTCACTTTGGAAGATGCTGATGTCTGTGCTGTTACTGAGACATGGTTCAAGGCCACGAACAGCACCCCGGCCATACAAGGCTACAATGCCTTCCACACAGTCTGACCTCAAAATGAGGGTGACAGAATCAAAGGTGGAGGCATATCCATCTTCTTTAAAGCCAAGTACATCTCGAGACATGTCAAACAGTACTACTCTCTCGAATTACTCCATGTCCAACTAACTACAGACAAAATACCCTACCACATCACTGCTAGCTATAGGTCCCCTCACCATGAACCAAGAAAAGCACACCACCTACCTGGACTTATTGGTCCAACACCTTAGTCACAGGAGATTTCAACCATCCTTACATTGACTGGGTGACATACATGAGCATGAAAATGCTTGCCCAGAGGTTCCTGCACTTTGTCAATACAAATGCTCTGGAACAGATAGGTCTGCACCCCCACAAGGGGCTCAAATGTCCTAGACACAGTACTCACCAACATGGGGGGAGGTCACTCCACCCCCCCACCCCCCCGTGTGATGCCTTCCCTTGGAAGATCAGACCATAAATCAGTCTCATTCAAAGTAACTACAGAACCTGTCACCACCACAGGAGCAAAAAACTCAAAACATTTCCAAAACAAACTACAGCCTAGAAAGCGATGGTATAAAAAGTTTTATACACCCCACAGTCACAGACAACAATGACTCCTATGCAGAAACGTACACAAATGCCTATATAAAAACTTAAGCAACTGTACAAACTCGACTGTGCCTGACCGGGTTAAAATCAGGTCCTCCCGAAAAAACAAGCCACCCTGGTTAGATCTCAAGTATAACTAGATTACATAACAAAAGGAAGAAACTGATGTCTAAGAACAAGGGGGAACAGGCTCAGCAGAGGAATAATTCCCTCCACAACTTGAACAAGCAAATCAGAAATCTTGCAAAGTCCTCTAATGCTAATTATGAAGGTAAAATAGCATCCTTAGCTAAGGACAATCATAAGGCATTCTTTAACCACACCAGAAATTTAAAAGGGAATGCCCAGCTTTGTGCCACACTGCCAGTACATGGCACCACTCACACTATAATACAAGAAATTGTCAACCTGCTAGCTGACAAATTTGGTGCAAACTTCAACCCCCTGTTCCCACCAGCCATACCTCAAAAGCATAACTGACACAAGTCCTCTGCCTAGTATCACTAGAGAACAGGTCATATCTGCACACTCCAAGGCCAAAAACATGGCCTCAATAGGGCCAGATAACATCTCAGGTTGCTTATTAAGCAATCTAAAACAGGACCTAGTGGACCCACTTAGCATTCTCTTTAACCATAGCCCGAAAATTGGCTTTGTTCCAACAGAGTGGAAAACAGCATCAGTAACCCCCTTGCACAAGGTGGGGGGTATCAACCGATCCTGGGAACTATAGATCCATAAGCCTAACCAGCCTCATCCGCAAGGCCAATGAAAGAATCATCATGGACCTCATCAACAAGGACATAGGTGACCTTCAAATTCTAGACCCAACCCATTTTGGCTTCATTAAGGGTAGATCATACTTATTAAACCTAGTAGACTTCTTCGAGAAAGTCACCAAAGCCCTGGATGACGGTAAAACAGTACATACTGCCTATCTTGACCTAGCCAAGGTTTTTGACACAATCCCCAATCAGGTATCATTGAGAAACTCTCCCAGATGGGGTTTAACTCTTACATCACTAGATGGGTTGCCAATTGGCTCACCCACAGAACACATACTGTTAAAGTTGGTGACTCCACCTCTACCAGTAGACACATTACCTGTATCATACCACAAGGATCTGTGTTGGGTTTTTTACTGTTTGGAATCTATGTCTTGGAAGTCCACAGTAAAGCTGACAGCCTTTTGCTTACCACGCTCTCTAATTATTGCAAATTTGGTTCCATCATTGAGCCCCCCCCCCATGATGTTAACGTACTACAGGAGGGGCTAACACAGACAAATTACTTGTCCCAAAGTCACAGTCTAAAACTAAATGCAAAAAACTCCATTATTATCACATTCGGCAAAACAGAATTCTCCACTAATTATAATACTGACAGCAGCCCCAGAAGTTCAAACCCAGTGGTACAAAATCTGGGAGCAGAGGTAGATGGCAATCTGAACTTTGACCACAAAGTTTCCACAGTGGTAAGGAAAGCTTTCTATGTTGCGCATCTCATAAGTAAGGACATTCTATCCAGGTCTAAGGAAGTTATTAACTCCATTGTACACGACCCTCATCAGTCCATTAATAAAGAGTACAATGCTCCCTTCCATGTACCTCACCAGACAACTGCAGCAGCTGCACAGACCACATAGGTTTCTCACCAAGAAAATACTGGGCCTCCAAACTATGACTTACGTGGAGAGACTGAATGCCCTATCACTATACTCTGTATCGCACAGCTGCTGAGAGGCGACTTGTGCCTGACCAACAGGACAGTCTCTGATCCTGCTTCAAAGGATATGCCGCACATCCACAAGTCAAACGGCACAAGAGTCACTCACTCTAGGGATCTTAACCTAGCCTGTGACATTAGCAGAACATGCTGGAGAGACAGATACATCTACAGAGATTGCTGCTACTCTGGAATAAACTTCCAGTTCACGTGAAGCAGAGCTCCTCATTAATCCTATTCAAGCACAACCTGGACAAATAGATGGGAGACCGCAAATTCACCCAGGGGGTGGCACCCATGGCCTCATGGACAGGGGTAGTCTGTGTTTATCATAGACGCGCTGTGCGAATTACATCCATCTAACCAAAGACAATTGAGGCAACTCAGGATTAACATGGCTAGACTTGTAAGGGCTCTAGGGCCACTAGCCTGGTAACCTCCTATGAGCCTATGAAAAGGTTGAAAATAAACTTTCCAATCTTTTTATAACACAGTTATTGAATATTTACATAATCCATAACAAAAATATGAATTAAAAATTGCCATTTCCCTCATGACAAGACAACTCTTAGGTTTTTCACAAAGAAGTAACCAGGCACTGTACAGTAAATCAGTACACTCATATTTGCCTGCAGTGTTGAAGTGCCTGTACAGTTTTACAGGCATGGCTATACTACGCCATATCTTCTGCAACAACTAATTTTTCAATACAAAATACTTAATACGTATTCTATAATTTTTGAATGGCAAATGAAAATCATGCAAAATAAATAGTCGCTTACATTGGACAGTGAGATGGCCCACTTTGGTCAAGCTGAACAATTCTGGGCTCCAGTTTGTTTTTCAGACACACTTCCAACAGTTCACCCACAAAGTTTTGTTTGTCATCAAATGAGTCATCTGATGCCTGTATATTTTCAAAACAAAGACAGACATTAAGCAGCTTAGATTAGCATCACAGTTCAGTAAAACTTAAACATACAGTAGACTACTATGAAGGTTATTATTTGATATATGACATTTTCAATGATTATTTGTTTCTTAATGCAATATTTTATGATTGCTATTCTGATCTGTACTTTATTGTACAAAAACCTAAATGCCCTGCAGGTCAACTTATGTTATCCTTTACCCTTGCTAAGAAATGGAATGCCCTACCATCCTCCCTAAGATCCTGCAACAACCTAGACAACTTCAAAACCCAACTCCATTCTCACCTCTATCTGAATAGGACCTGCAACTGTACTCTCCAAACTACACCGGCCCAACTATCCTCCCCCTTCTCTCCAGGCTAACCTCTATAACCCCCTGATCCTTCTCTAATCTTTCCTAAAAATACCAAAGTATTAGCAACTAAACCATCTTTTACTCTATATGCTTAAGCTACCCAAGCATACCTCATACATTCCTCACCTCTTATAAAATACTAATTGCTTAAGCATCCAACATTAAAGTTTAATGTCTTCTTTCTCTTTGCTTTTTTCTCTGCCTTTTTATATAGTATATATAATTTTATATAATAAGCCAATTCTTCCCAAATTGAAACTGTCAATAATTTTGCTATTCTGCTAATTCTAGTAATCTGATATTGTTTGTAGACTACCTTGTAACCACCAGTTAACTTGTAATGTTTCTTCTATGTTTGAACTCTTTCTTGTAATTAAAATTGTTTTTGTGGAGCTTTTCTCCCCGGGCCTCCACTGAAAACGGGCCACCATGCCCAGTGGACTTCCCCGGTAATCAAACTGAAATAAATAAATAAATAAATAAATGTAAATTTTATTGTACCCTGAAACTTTTTCCTTCCAGGACTCTCCTGTAAAGGTGTTATTAGACTAGCAAGACTATCCCTGCTAAAGATTTCTCCTGGAAGGTGGTTACATCAAGGTGCTAGAGAGAGAGTGAAAAATAAAATTTGTTGTGGAAATATTGTGTGGTTGGTGGTTTTTCAGTAGTGGATCTGTACCAGTTGTTGGCAAGTTTTGATTTCTTGTTTTCAGTTGTTGCAGTATCCCTGCTAAAGAACTTATCAAATGTACGTAAACAAATAAGTGCCACTGTATTAAAGCACAACTGCTCGCACACTGCTAAGTAAATAGAAGTTATGTACTTACCATAACGTTCCATCTGAGTAGGTGGATTCATTTGTCTGCAACCTGTGGGGTTATGGATCCGATATCGGATCCGAACCGGTATGATTATCCAGCTATGGATCCGAGCTCTTAGCTCCTCCCCTCACCCATAATGCCCTGCTCTCCCTACATGACCTCAGATCGAGTTTGCCCTGAATCAAAATACCCTGGAAAGGGTAACACGTAATATGCAGGAAACTGACAAGGCCAGGGGGATAGGAGGGCGGGATGGTTGCAGACAAATGAATCCACTTACTCAGATGGAACGTTATGGTAAGTACATAACTTCTAAATCTGAAGTAGGAGATTCATTTGTCTGCAACCTGTGGGACAGAGTCCCCAGCTACCTGAATCTTGGGCGGCCGTCATGGAAGGATATTCCGGAGCACCGCGGAGCCAAAGGATGCTCTACCTCTAGATGTGATATCCAGCTTGTAATGAGAAATAAAGGTATGAGATGAAGCCCAAGTGGCTGCTGAACAAATGTCATCCAGAGGAATACTAGCCTTAAAGGCCGCTGAGGTAGAAACTGACCGGGTCGAATGGGCCTGGACTCCCTCCGGCGCGGGCCTCCCAGAAGCCTGATAAGCTAAAAGGATACATTGCGAAATCCAGCGTGACAAGGAGACTTTGGAAATTGGCTTACCCAGATTGAATTTGGCAAAGGAAATGAACAACTGGTCGGATTGCCTATGGCCAGCTGTCCTGTTAAGATAAAAACAAAGCTGCCTGTGAACATCCAAGGAATGCAGCTTGTATTCACCCTTGTTTTGATATTTAGGAAAGAAAACAGGGAGGTTAATGGACTGATTAATGTTTGCTTCTGAAGCTACCTTAGGAAGAAAGGAGGGATTGGTCCTGAGGTATACGCGGTCTGGATGGAAGACCAAGTAAGGAGGCTTCATGGATAAGGCTTGAAGTTCCGAAACTCTTTTGGCCGAAGTGATGGCTACTAAAAAAGCAGTCTTGAGGGATAAAAATTTAAGATCTACTGTGGCCGCAGGTTCGAAGGGGGGAGTGGTCAAGGCCTGAAGAACCAAAGAAAGATCCCATGGAGGAACCGCGTCTAAGGAGAAAAGTGCCTTTTAAGAAGATTTTACACAATTTGGCAGACATAAGAGGTCCAGAGTCATGACCAACATGATAATGAGAAATGGCCGCGAGCTGCACTTTGACCGTGGAACTACTGGCACCATCATTAAAAAGAGTGGTTAGGAAGTCTTGCACCAGAGGAAGGGGAACGGTAAAGGGATCTAGACCTTGCCGCTCCGCCCAAATGGAGAATCGTTTCCATTTACTGCGGTAAACTTTCCTGGTAGATGGTTTATGAGCCGCCACCAGGATGGCCTTAACGGGGGATGAGATACCGGGAGTCCTAATTAGGAGTGGAACTGGAGCAGCCAAGCAGTCAGCTTCAGGTTGTCCAGATTCGGAGTTGGTAGGTTCGATGGGCGCGATATCAGATCCGGAATGGGATCTAGAATCCAAGGTGGATTCACCGAGTGAGACCTTAGGTAAGGGAACCAGATCTGTCGAGGCCAGAATGGGGCAATGAGGATCATTCTGCACCCCAACCGAGAGGCTTTCTGAAGAACTTGGAGCATCAGAGGCAAAAGGGGGTAAGCATAAAGAAGACCGGGAGGCCAAGCATGCACCAGAGCATCTCTCGGGGAATCCCCTGGAGGAGGGATTAGAGCAAAAAAACTGTCGCACTTGGTGTTTGAGGGAGACGCAAAAAGATCGCAACAAGGAGCTCCCCACCGTGCGAAGATACGTTTCGCTACTTGAGCATTGAGAGACCACTCGTACGGGGAGAGAATGGTGCGACTGAACTTGTCCGCAAGGATGTTGGACCGACCCGGAATATGCGTTGCGATGAGAAAGCGGCTGGTGGAGATCGCCCATTCCCACACTCTCATGGCTTCTCGACATAAGGGATAAGACCTGGTTCCCCCCTGTTTGTTGATGTACCAGACCACCGACATGTTCTCTGACTGAATCGCAATTGTTCCCAGGGGAAGAAAGGCCTGAAGTGCTCGCAACGTCAAGAGCACTGCTCTCATCTCTAGAACTTTGATATGCAGGGAGGTCTCTGAGTCGCTCCGCGTGCCTTGGACCGTCCTGCCTGCAAAATGCCCCCCCCCCACCCGAGGCGGGAGGCGTCCGTAGTCACCATGGCGAGAGGGGGAGAAGCACAAAAGGGGCGGCCTCCGTGGAGATCCTGTGAGTGGAGCCACCACAAGAGGGACCGCTTGCAAGCCTTGCTGATCGCGATGGGATGATGCATAGGTAGAGCAAGGTAAGACCACTGCACTTGAAGTGTCCACTGAAGGACCCGCATGTTGAATCTGGCGAGTGGAAGAAGAGATATTGCTGCCGCCATGGACCCTAGAGCCCTCAGGACCAATTCCGCCGGAACACAGCTGAAGTGGAGGAAGGCCCGCACCTGGAGTCGCAGATTCTGAACTCTGTCGGCTGTGAGGAAGGCTCTTAACTCCCTCGTGTCTAATTTGGCACCTATAAAATCTATCAACTGAGAAGGGGCCAGATTGGATTTTGCTACATTTATCGTGATGCCCAGGCGGGGAGCTAGATGAAGAAAGGAGTCTCGCGCCAATGATAGTAGATGCCTTGTTGGGGTGGTAAGAAGCCAGTCGTCCAGGTACGGGAAGACCTGCACCCCCTGAAGTCTCAGGTGGGCCGCAACCACTGCTAATACTTTGGTGAACACCCTGGGGGCTGTGGTGAGACCAAAGGGAAGGACCCTGAACTGGTAGTGACTGGCTCCCAGCCGGAAGCGAAGAAACCTCCTGGAACGTCTGTCCATTAGTATGTGGTAGTACGCATCCTTGAGGTCTATAGAGCACATCCAGTGAATCTCTCCCAGAAGGGGGAGGATGGATTGCAAGGTGACCATCCGGAACTTCTCTTTGGGAACAGCCAGGTTTAACAGGGACAGGTCTAAAATAGGTCTTAGGTCCCCCGTCTTTTTTGGCACTAAAAAGAACCTGGAGTAGAACCCTGATCCGATCTGGTCTGGGGGGACGGGCTGGATGGCTCTTTTCCCCAGCAGATGGCCAATTTCTGCGGCGGCCTCCCACTGACCGGGTGGAACGTCGGGGAGGGATTTTAATTTTGGAATGTGATGAAAGGGGATCTTGTATCCTCTGGATATAATGCGGAGGACCCAGCGGTCTGATGTTATGGACTCCCATGCCGCTAGGTGCTCCGAAAAATGTCCCCCGACTGCCTCCAGAGTGGAGCAGTCGGGCAACCCCTCAGGGCTGCTGCGCGGGCCATTCAGAGAAAGGTTCTCTGGACCCGAAATTCCTGGGAGCCCCTCTGCCCCTGGGGCGGCGTCCTCCCTGTCCTCCTCTGCCACGGAAGGACTGGTTGTCCGGAGCGAGTTGGGATTGCTGCGACTTCCGGAACCACATCTTCTTCTGGCCCTTTTGGTTCCTAGAGTAGGACCTCTGGGGCACAGAGAAGCAGATTCCGACGGCAGACAGCGTCTTCCTGTCCTTTTCGCTCTGGGTCAAGGTGTCGTGAACCATTTTGCCAAAAAGGGCAGAACCATCAAAGGGGGCGTTCGCGAAGGACGCCTTGAAGGGCTCCGTGAAATCGCAATGACAGAGCCAGGCCTGGCATCTAGTGACTAGGCCTACTCCTGCAGCTCTAGCGGCTCCCTCAGTAGCATGGGACAGCAACCGCATAGAGGTATTTGTCACGGATCGGAGAGTGGCCATACGGGTGGAGTGCAAAAGTTTGTCCTCCTCCGACATGGACTCTGGGGGGGATGCAGCGTATTCTTTAATCAGATCGTGCTGCATCCTGGTAACATGTGCCAAGTAGTTGAGCACCCTCACTGAGTAGGTCGCAGAACTAAACATTCGCTTCCCCAAGCGGTCCATCATCCGAGACTCCTTGCTCGGAGGATGGACTGAAGGACTCTCCTGTGCGAGTTCCTTCTTGGTGGCTGCTGCCGTCAACATGGCATCTACCGGAGGCCCCTTACTCCAATAGGCAAGGTCTGCAGGGGGGCTAAGGATTCTGTCTGGCCTTTTGGGGATTGGCTCCACGGTGTCCGGTTCCTTCCACGCCCTGGTGGTAAATAAGGTCCACCAGGGGGTCGGCAGGAGGGGACACCCAAGAGGTAGAAGGGCCCGCTTCGAATGCCTCCAAGAACACGGACTCGTCCGAGGAAGACTTGGGGGCAGACCACCCACCCCTTATGCGAAGCATTTCCATGATGTCTCCAAAGGAGACATCCTCGGGGGGGTGATCTTGGGGAGCCTTCCCCTTCCTCCAAATCAGTGTCTTCAGTTAAAGACTCGGGGGAGTCTATGTGCCTCCTTTTACACGTATGCTTGCGAGGAGCTTCCTCGGGGAGGCTGTCCGAGGAGCCCTCGCAAGCAGTGTCTTGTTCCAAAGGAACAGCTTGGGGCACTCAAGCGGGCTGTCCCAGTGGCCGGATGGTGGAAGCCTGACCCAGTGCAGATGGAGCGCGGGACGGAGCCGAAGCAAGTGCCGGGGGTCCGGAAGCCCTCAACAGAGCCCTCTCCACTACATCAAAAGCCGAGGGGGAGCCAGCCCTGACCAAAGGATCCGAAAGTCGGCTCCCCCTCGGATCCGAAGAGTGGATCAGAGCCGGCCCCAAGACACTCGGATCCGAGGGACCAGTGCGCTCCGACACAGATGGCGCCGAAGGCACACTGAGTCCCCCGGATCCGAAGCTCGGAGCCAGGCTCCGAGAGGTCGGATCCGAAACACTCGAGGGCAGGGTCGGATCCGAAGTACCTAGTACTATCGGCGCCGACCCACCCCCGGCTCCGAAGCTGCCTGGCTCCGAATGCTCCGAACCCGGGTAGCGGGTCGGAGAAGGAGCTATAGGCTTGAAAAATGGGGTCGAGCTCCCCCCCAGAGGGGGGGGGAGGCAGGAGCACTCCCATCTGCATCTGGGCCTGGATGAACCTTCTCATCATCCAGTCCAGATCGGCGTCGGAAAGGCTATATGTGGATCTCGAAGAGGCTACCGAGGTAGGCCTTGAATGCCTCCTCGATAGCCTCGACGGAGATCGGGTCTCCTCCTCCTCAGGCCCCGGTGAAAAGCAGACCGGAGACCAGAGCCGAGGGGGGGGGGGAGCCAGCAGCCAAGGAGGCCGGAGGAGAAGCCTGCTTAGCTGGTGGGGCCGAAACGGAGGTCTCGGCCCGCCGCTTGTGGTGCTTCTCTCTCCGGTCCTTTTTTCTTGCCTCTCTCTCCTCCAACCTAGCAGCAGGAGGTTGAGTCCCAGGTGGAGGAGGGGGAGCAGGCGAGGAGGGAACCGAGGCCACGGTACCCACCACAGGAACGGGAGCCGAAGCAGAGTCCGGGGGTAGAAATCCCGCCAGGACCAGCTTCGACCTCCGCTCCTTCAATGCCCTGGGGTTGAACCCTGCACAAATGGAACATCCAGAAGTGAGGTGTTCAACCCCAAGGCATCGAACGCACCGAGTGTGGCCATCAGCAGGGGAAAGCTTATGGCCACACTTGGAGCACTTGGAAAATATTGCCTTTGGGGCTTGGACATAATAAAGTTTTTTTTTTTTTTTTTTTTTTTTTTACCAAAAAAACAAAAGACAGAAAACTAGTGCTACACAAGCACACACACAAGGCCCCAAACAATACACACACACAGAAACTCCGACCAGCGAGGGGAGGGTATAAACTTAAAGTTTTAAAAATTAAAAATTTTAAACTGAAACTATCAAAAGATAAAAGGGAACCTAACACAATCACTCAAAACTCACAACAAATTAAGAAAATAAAGCTTTCTTTAGGTTTAAATAACACTTAGCTGAAGAGCTCAAAGATCCAAGACCTGGTTACCAGCGCGGCAAACTAGATCTGAGGTCATGTAAGGAGAGCAGGGCATTATGGGTGAGGGGAGGAGCTAAGAGCTCGGATCCATAGCTGGATAATCATGCCGGTTCGGATCCGATATCGGATCCATAACCCCACAGGTTGCAGACAAATGAATCTCCTACTTCAGATAAATCTTTTTACTTTGTCAGTGCTACTTATTTTTGAAGCTACAGGCCCAGTATTGAAAATATATCATGAAGCCGTAAACTGGTAAGCTTTCAGCAAAGTGAATTACACTGAACATTAAATGCTGATCGTTACAGCAACATGGTAGCATCAGTACTGCTACAGTCAACTTTACGATCTCACCTGCATGTGAGATTTAAGATCAAAATAGGTGATACTCGCACTAGTTTTTCATGACTATAATAAAGTTAATGTCACATATATGTATAAACTGATACAGCTCTGTTGTTCATAAAGATAAAACCCTGGTTGTCACCAAAACAATACAGGACTGATTGATGACCAGGGCAATGCTAGCCTCTCCATCCTAGGGAGAGGGAGGCAGGGCAGTCCACTGCATATTCAACAATTAGCACAAGGACAGATGTGCCAGCTGACAGTAAAATGGCCAAAGAGAAGTACCCACTAAGCAGCTTACATAATATAGCCAAGAACAAATTCAAGGGCAGAAGCAGTTACCTATAGTAAGTGCAAGACCAGGTAACTACTGCAAGTTCCAACATACCGAAAAACAAACTGTGATTGTGACAAAAACTGAACTTTGAACCGTGCTGTTACGTTTTTAAAGCATTTTAGCAATGGGAAGCTTCATCCCAACTAACCTCCATATCCCTGTTCCTTAGTTATATTAACTTGAGATCATGGCACCTCGGATCAAGGGTAATTTTCTGGGATACGGATCAAGGGTAATTTTCTGTGATACGGCTATCCTGAAATTAGTATTTATTTGTCTTACTTGCTGTTCTTGGAATTGTATTTACAATCCCCAGACTTTCAACAAGCATCCATGTGGAGGCATACATGGGTCAAAGGGCACGGCACTGTGACATTCCCACTCATCCAAGCTGCTTAGGACTGTAAAGAGGGAAGGTCAAAGCAGAAAACAGAAAATACCCTGATGACTGGGGAGGCCTTTGTGTATGAATTATGGTGGGAGGGGTGCTGATGGTAGGCATGCAATAAGGGGAGAAAAACATGCAGAAAAATGATATTCATAAATCTTAATGCAGTACATAGTTTTATCAATTCAGTTCTGATACTTTTATCGATTCAATTCTAACTGAAAATGTCAGATGGAATTTGGCGACCAGCTATGCAGACACTTGTATATCACAACTGACTGGTGCTATCATTACTTACAACTTTCCATTCATCAAGTGTATATTGTTCATTGTGTTACTTACTACAAGTCTTAGCATGTGACTTCTTTGTTTACGTCATTTTTGTATTTTTTTGTAGTAACAGGTGGACTAAGACTGCAATAGGTCCTTTGGGATCAGTACTCTACCCCTCCATTAACAATCTCAAAATAAATAAAAGAAGCATATCCACATTAAAGATACTGGAAAATAAAATTAAGGCCTGCAGTGCTTGTATTCTCTGCATTTGATGAAAGTGTAAAAGATGCTCAAAAAATTAACTGAATGCAAAGACTAAAAGTACTTTGAAGTAAGGGTCACGTATACAGATAAATTACTCGTTTCTGCAGCTAAAGTATCTTGAAATTTTGAAAATAATGTTATATAGGTTTAGTGGATCTAAGATCACATAACTTACCACCAGAATTCCTCCAAAAATCAGCAGACACACAGCTTATCCTATTAGTGTACTACTAAACAGATCCATTCAAGAGTCCTTCATTCCCACCATCTGGAAAAATATATTTATCCTCCCACTCCACAAAGGTGGAAGCAGTAATGATATATCTAACTTCCATCCAATTGCCATCTCCTCTCCCATCTCCAAAATTCTGGAAAAATGTATCTATAGCCAACTACTTTACTAACTACTACACCACAACCTCTTCTCCCAAACCCAATAAGGCACCACCACTGCTCTTATATCTTTCTTGGACACAGTCAACCACGCTTGAGACTTGAGACTCAGGATACTTTGTCTTCTCACTATTTCCTGACCTTTTCCAGGCATTTGATACGGTCTCCCACCACCACTTCTGACCAAACTGTCCAATTTAGGCACATCTCCCCCGACACTAGGCTGGTTTTCCTGCTACCTTACAGATAGGCAACAATCTACCAGATGGCACCAATCCCTCTCTCCTTTCCTCAACATCAATACTGGAGTACCACAAGGTTCCATACCAGGACCACTGCTCTTCAGCATTTTCATTAATGATTTCCATACCAGCATACCCCATGCTAATGTCATCCAATATGCAGATGACTCCACCATCATCCGCTTGGCCAAGTCTACTTCAGAACTACTTACACTCACCCAAAATGCCTTCACCTCCACTGAAACCTGGATGTATAATAACCATTTAGCCCTAAATTTTAATAAAACCAAAACTCATGTTATTCACCCCCCCCAAAAAAAAACAACACTCCTAACCAAAAATGAATTTACCATCAACTCACTCAACAACACCTGCCCTGAAGTAGTCCCATATAACAAACTTCTAGGGGTTGTCATATATAAACACCTAACTTTTGACCAGCACATTAACACAAATATCAAAAAAAAGACATCAGAAACTAGGCATCCTGTACAGGCACAAACACTTCCTCATCTATGCAGCAAAACTATCCCTTGCCTCTTCCTTTCTACTTCCTTCCTTGCTCTATGGTTCACCTCTCCTTACAAATATACAGTCCTCTCTTAAAAATAAATTGGACTCATGCTACAATAAAAAATGGCAACATTTGTAACCAGTGCCAAACACTCCTCCCACCTCTTTGTATCACTCCGTCTAAACTGGCTAGAACATCCCCAACATCTAACATATGTGCAACTAACCACAGCTCATAAGATAGTCTATAAGCCTTCTAATCATCCTGCCTTCTCCTCTCTGTTCACCATATATCACCCAAATAGACCTCTGTGATCAGATCATCAGAAGCTCCTGAATGTAGCAAAACCTAAC
The DNA here is from genome assembly GCF_019279795.1 of Protopterus annectens. Taxonomy (NCBI): domain Eukaryota; kingdom Metazoa; phylum Chordata; order Ceratodontiformes; family Protopteridae; genus Protopterus; species Protopterus annectens. The sequence goes on from NC_056725.1 coordinate 221,505,471, forward strand.
CTTTCCGCCGGTCAAATGTGTTACTCATATTCTGTAGTAAAACTATGGAATGCTCTCCCTACGTCAATTAGGTTTACTAGTAACCCTGAATGCTTTAAAACTTTGCTGAAACAGCACTTGTTCTCCCATTGGCTATGTACATGTACCAGCACGGACTATAAAAAAAATCAAATATTCCTAGCCTTCCTATTTTTCCTACCCATCTCACTTACGGCTCAGACTCTTCATATATACATTCAGTGTTTCCAACTTACTAAGTCCCACTATATCAGTTACCTACCTTGATGCCTGCATAACAATAGCTCTAAGGCTGTCCCTCACTCTCAGAATCTTTACTCTGCTGCTCTCCATCTTACCTTCTCTACTGCAGAACTGAAACATTGTATTGTTCACACATTCGCTATTATCCCACGTCATCAACTGTATTCTTGTTTGGTGTGCATACTTAAAAATCGAACATCTGTATAACTAGTATTACCTATTTATTGTATCACCTATTCTGTAATGTCGTGTTCTGTACCATCACTGCTTGATTTCTGTATTTTGATTCTGTACCTTTATCATGTTTTGTTTTTTGGAGCTTTTCTCTCCGGGCCTCTATTGAAAACGGGCTCACCCTGGACGAGTAGACCTCCAGGTAAACAAATGCAAATAAATAAATAATTTTTTTTTTCTTCTGGGAGTGCGGTGAGTTGGCAGACTTTAATGATTCTCTGTGGCATGCATGGTCAGAGATTCTGGGTGGGCAGTGGGCAGACTGGTCTGAAGAGGTAGATGACTCTTCTGAGCTGTGATACAGAATTGGAATTGCCTAGACATGGTAAGGCCCTGCTGGGTCTAATTATGATGGCTGCCAAAAAAGCAATTATGAGAAAATGGAAATCAAAATCTAAACCAACTATACTGGAAGTAATGAACATAGTAACAGAGGTAAAACAACTGAAACTGAGACCTTTAGAAAAGGGTAGAAGCAAACTACATAGGAAAAAATGGGAATTGTGGGAACAATACATACAAGGAATGAGGCCTAAAAGGCAGCAGGACTTAAATGAGCTATGTAATGTCTGAGTGAGAAAGACTGGATAGATTATCAGTGATGTATAATATTTGCAACTGGAAGTGTGCCAGTATGGTAAGGACTTAAATGAGCTATGTAATGTCTGAGTGAGAAAGACTAATTAGATTATCAGTGATGTATAATATTTGCAACTGGAAGTGTGCCAGTATGGTTTGTGATGTAAAATGCTTGTGACTAGGATTGTATCGGTGAAGTTTGTTTTCATTTATATAAATGTATGATTGCCTATGTAGTAAGTGATGGTTTAATGAAGATGTTTCTTGTTTTAAGAATAAAAGCAGGAATTGAATAATTTATATAACACTGCTCAGGTTATATGATATAGAGCAATATATGTGAAGTATAATGTTTATGTTAAAATAGTTTAATTACTTTGATATGAATGTACATTCACCTGTGTCACAAGTGATAAATCAATAAAGGTGTTTGGAAAAAAAAAGACTATAGCTTGCAACAGTCTTTTCTATCAGTCATCAAAAATTACCCAAGTAAAAGTATCAAAAATTATCCAGGCTGAGCCTGAAATTGGCCAGTACTGATGAGCACACTACCCCAGTAAACTAATATAAATAACATTCAATTAAATTAATAAAATATGAAGCACAGCTTTGTAGATAACTTACCAAAAGGGAGGGTTTGGTATAATGGTTAAGGTCTTTACATCACAGATACAAGGTTTAATTCTGACCTCTGGCTATTGGCTAGGCTTGTAATAGTCTGCCAAATGATAGCCTAGTATTTACCTATGAACCTATAACGGTAGATGCTCAAACACAGCACTGATGCAGTATTCTTCACAAATACAACCATACCTCTCAACCTCATAGAGCAAAAAATCTGGACAAAGCCTGAAATGATGGGGGGGGGGACACAAATAGGGACAGATTTTAAGTATAGCTCTTACAAACTTAGAAAGTTGATAGAATAATATGTTTTGCATTAGCATGAATTTTCTGAAGGATAGGGAGTCTTAAACTCAAATGTTTGTCATTATTTAATTACTTCAATCCTCAGCTGTTTACCAGAAAAGCACAAATGTTGGGAGGAACACACCAAAAATATGAGGAAATAATCTGGACATTCTGCGAAAATCTGTACAGTTGAGAGGTATGAATACAACTTCTGTCCAGATACCCATAAATCTCGCCAGTCTACAAAGTTCAGACTACTTTTTGCAGAATGCACATCCACCCTTGGCATAAGCAGATGTGTATAAGGGAACATACAGACAATGCAAAACTCAGGGCTTTCCTGCCCATAAAGTGACAGGCTAAAGCATATAGCATTAATTCAAATCCGAGAAAGACAATAAGGAGGGAAAAAGAATATGTAAATTGGAAAGGATACCTCTCCCCAACGAGAGAAAGTGGTTAGTAAAGGTAAATGAAAAGAGGGTATATGTGCTTCAACAGTGATCTGTTTGAACATTTCCTATTACAGTAAGTTATCTAACAACTGTACAATATTCTTCTTAAGATCACTGCTGCAGTATTATTTGCAAATGGGATGACTTCCAAAGCTTTAAGAGGTATGAAAGGAAGTATATGAACAACAATTTAGGATGCCCTGCAGTACAGCTCGGGGAAATCCAGTTCCATTTCAAAAGAAAATAATTCGTAATGCTTGGCAGCCATGTGAAAAGAGCAGTAAGCAGCGACTTCTATGATGGACTTTAATGTCCACACCTTTCAAAAATGCTCCTGAGGTACCAACTGCTCCAGTACTGCCACCCTTTGCATTATTTTGGAGGATCCTTGTCATGATAGGAATAACAGAACCAAACAGAAACAGAAATCCATATAGAAATAGTTTCTTTAGAAACTCTGTCTGTTTTTCTTCCTCATTATAAGAAAATAAAAAAATGTTTTTTATTCTGTCCAATGAAATCTGAGTTGCCCATGTAGTCTAGGAAGTATACAATTCTTTTTCACTTTTTTTGTGGATTAGTACAGAAGAAAGGGAGCATAACAGTTTGAATAAGGATAAATTCAGAGACCACCTTTGGCATAAAGGAACGGATGGTTCTCAGACTCACCCTGCCCATGTGAAATATCAAGAAAGACTGAATACATATAACTGCCTGTAATTCAGAGACCCTTTTAGCAGAAGTTAAGGTTACCAATAACACATTCTTTAAAGTCGAGCTGCTGAGTTAACTTTTCTAACGCACAGTTTAAATCTCATGGAGGAGTCATCTCTTTCTTTGGAGGTGTACTGCTCTAGGGAACTGTTTAAGCAGAAAAAAAGAAGATAAAGGAGAATCCAGTGGCACAAAGGCCGAAACGGCCAAGATATGTACCTTTAATGAAGTGCACACTAAGGCAGAATTAAACAGTTCAGACAAGTAGTGGAGATCAAGAAGTGCTCCCACTTGAGATGGATCTAGTTCTTTGGCACCAAATGAGAAAATCTTTTTCAATTAGATAGATAAATAATATTTCCTTGCAATAAGCTTATTTCCCCAAATTGTAGCATGCCCTCAAAGTAAAGGTGCCTAAAGGGAATCAATATCCTCTCATCCAAAATGTTAGAATCAGAAGGTCTAGAAGCATCAGAGACCCCTTGTCCTAGGTAAGCAGTTCCATATTCAGGTAAGCAGTTCCATATTCATAGGTAGGTACTAGGCTATCGGCCCTAAGGCCTATATAAGCCTAGCCATAATGATTCCCTGGCTATTGCTTCCCACAAATATTTACTTTCCTGGACCCCTGTATAGCAGGGCTACTAATGTGATCCCCGGGGAGAATTTCCTATCTCCCATCCAATAGTCAAGGTTCCTCTTGAAGAGGGCCATTGAGGCGCTCTGCCTGACATGTATGGGCAGCTTATTCCAGAGTATGGGGGGTCTCTGGGTCAGGAACCTATCCCTCCAGCATGTTCTATTCATCTTGATGACAAGGTTTAGATCCCTGAAGCGTATGGCAGAGGGATTGGGATCTCTTTAAGTGTAGCATGTCCAATAACTCTGGGTTTGACATGGCCTTGCATGTTAGGCAGATATTGCCTCCAAGAAGGCGATATGCGACAGAGTATAGCTGGAGTTTCTTTAGACGGTCAGTATAAGTCATCTGCATTAGGCCTGTGATTTTTTTTGTGAGGTATTTCTGCGGCCTTTCTAGTTGTTGCAGATGTCTTGTGAGGTACATACCAAACGGGTATGTAGTTTCTGCTGATTACACTTTGGAAGCTGCATTAGAAGGGAAAACCAGGGTTGTCTAAGTCAAACGGGAGTCAGCAACAGCACTTGTGAAACAGTCTTTATTATCTTCAGAAGATCTTTAGGAATGGCAGGAAAGAAGGGGCTAAAGGGGTACAGTAACATCCCTGTCCAAGGAAGTGAAAACGGCATCTGTCTTCCAAGCCTCTTTGCAAGGTGTCCTGCAGCAGAACAGTTTTGGTTGTGTTTTGTGTTTGGAGGTGAACAGATCTACCTGAGGGACACCCCACTGGTGGACAACATGCAGGAAGACTACTTTGTGTGGCACTTACTTATGAGGGTCTGTCCTGAATCCGCCCAGGGAGTCCGTCACTGTATTCTGTTCTGCAGGAATATATGTTGGCTGAAGAAAAAGGATGTGTTGAATGGCAAAATCCAACTTTCTAAAGGTAGTAGGACCATGTTTTATACCAAAACAAAGCCAGCACCACTGATGAAGATGGTTAGTGCATCAAAACCAGTCTAATCTATTTGTTTTTTGCTTTTGTTTTATCGCTGCTTGTAATAAAGTACTTTTACATTCTTCATGTCAAAAGTGGTGATGGCTTTGCTTTGTACTGTTCATTTTGGATATGCCTTGCACACTATTTGATGGATCTGTGCATTTCTTCAGCTTTTGAAAGACCATGTCCTACCCATGCTTGTTAATATATAATATCACAGTGGTGTTGGCTGTCACCACCAGTAATGTACCTGGAGTCCAAAGTTGGTTTATTTCTTTGAGACTGGCATGTCTGCATCTTTGTTATGGTTCCCATATTCCCTTTATCCTTTACACCTTGAGAGAAGCAGCCCTAAGTAAAGTGTACAGAATCTGTGGCCACACTCCGACAATGGCTTGAATGGCAGAAGGGGGCTTCCACATTTGTTGAACTTGTTTGACCCACCAAAGCAGTTCCTTTTTTACAAAGTGGAGAACTGTAATTGTCTAAAAGACAGCATGGGAGCGTTTGGCTCATAGTAACATGAGGCACCACTGTAATAAAGTCTGCCAAAAGGAATCATCAAAATGGATGAGGCCATGAAACACAAAGGTCTTAGAAATTCCGTCACTGAAGTAATTTACTGATTCAAAAGGATTCATGAAACAGAGATGACAGGTCTGGAGTTTTTCTGGTGAAAGAAAGGCAGTCATTAAAAAAGTATCCAGGAGGCATCACAGAAACATCACTATGTGGAATGGATGCAGGGCTGACTTTTTTAGGTTAAGCGTGAATCCCAGTTGGTGAAGATGATTGCAAACTTTATGTCTGTTAATGTTCCTGACTAGATGGAGCTGAATTCAGACAATCATTCAGGTAAGAAAAACGTGTATGCAGTGAAGCCTACAGTAAACTATTACTGCAGCAGGGTATATGGTGGAAATGTGTGGAATGATAAGACCAAAAGACAAAGTAAAATGGCAATGTAATCTCAAAACATAGAATCTTAAAAAGAGCTGTGATTCTTGTGAACTGGGAAAAGGAGATGACTATCCTTTAAGTCTACAATGACCGAAAGAGTTTGTGGAGAGAGACAGAGGGAGGAAATAAGGGTAAAAGTGTTAACATTTTGAATCTTGGAACTTTCATGAAGGTGCTTAGTCTGCAGTGCCCTAGAATAGATCTCCAGGAGCCCTTTTTTCTGTGAAACACAAAAGTCTTCAATAAAAGCCTTTTCCCCATTGATTTACAGGAACTGGTTCTATGACCTCATGGAGCTGTAAGTCTGATATGATTGAAGGAAGGTAGTGTTTTGGAATCTCAAGAATTGCTGCAGGAGCAGGGAAGGATGCCCACTAGAGTTGGCAACCATTTTTCCTGATATCTAATTCCCAAGAGTCTGCTGTGATAAATTCTCAGGCAATTTTCTTGGGTAGGCTGGGTTGCTGAGAAGAAGGTGATTTTGGCAAGGATAGTAAAAAATAATTTCCTTTGAGAATTGGATCCTTGAGATCAATTAGCCTCTCTTTTAGGGTCACCTTCTCATTTCTTTTTAAACTTACCCTTTCCAGATTTTTGTTGTCCGGATTTGGGTGGCTTATCAAAAAAGAGGCCTGGATTAGCAGGATAACTCCTTTGAGATTTAGAAAAGAAAATAGAGGAATAATTATTTAATACCTTGAATTAGTTTCTTTCCTTCAGCTTTTTAAAAACTTCTGCAAATGAATTTCTAAAGAACAGATCTTTTTGTAAGGGTGCTTTTATGAAATGTGTTTTAACATCTTCTGGTAAAGGATGTAGTCTTAACAAAGGTTGTCTCCTCACAACAGTACCACCCACAGCAGCTTTGGAAGTATCATCAAATAGCATCACAATCACATTTATTGGTGTGGTTGGCTACTTTTGAGGTATAATTAATCATATCCAAGTGCAAAGATTTGACAACAGAATTAAGAATGCTAGCAACAGAAGATATTCTGTCCTGGGACTTCAACAGATAATTTAGCTGAAAGATAAAGTGGGTGAGGTACAGACACTTTCCTATATCTGTATAAGGCTCTAATATCTTTTGTAATTAGGTATAGGATTAGAAACAGGGAAATATCATAGTTCTTTTACCAATGTCAAGAGAAATAACAGCTGAAGCAGCTATGGAATTTTATAAAGATATTTGTGGGAGCCAGAAACTCTGCAAAACCAATCTGACACTTTACAGATTGGAAGTTGTGAATGAGGAGACAAATGTCCCTAACACGGGAGGAACAGCAGCAGGTTTAGAAGTGTCCATGTTCAAGAGTTCATACTATCTTTTCTGGAAATTAGACACCTCTCTGCCTTCCAAGTTAAAATAGTCCTTCATTCTGGCAATAGCATCTTAAAAAATTTCATCATCAGGAGAATCAGAGGAAAATTGAAATCCTGATGGATAAAGGGATCTGATGAGCAAAAGCTAGCCTCCTTAGTCTGAGTTAGAAAAATCTTTCTCTTCAAAAGGAACAGGATTCTCTTTTTCTTTCTAAAAGGAGTAGAAACTAAATAATAAGAGTAAGGCTGACTAGTCTGAAAAGCCTAAATGGCTTTGAAAAGGCAGAGCAAACTTAAACAGGTGGTCTTCATTGTTTTTCTGCCTGCAAAATGGAGTAGAGGGAAAAGAGATAATTTGGTTATCTGAGTATGCTGATGACGAACATAAAGACATAGTCCCTGGGGGTAGAAATGGAAGGTCTAAGTCTAACCTCCATTAAAGCGACCGTGTCATCCAAATGAACAAGGAACCGATGAGGCCATCCTTTGCCCTCAGTCATAGTTAGTCTCAATTCTGCTTTCTCTGCTAACTCAGCCATGTGGTTGCCCTTGTAGGACAAGTTGGGATCCTTAACCATAAAGTTCTCCACAATGGCACTATTAGAAGGCTCAAGATAAACAGATGGAGAGTCCAGGACTACAAAGGCAGCTTGGCAAAGTTGCCTATCTCAGACCAGCTGAGAGACATGTATGTCTGGTTACTATCCAGTACCTCTCTACAAGATTTTTGTTTCTTTTTGGCTGTGGGGGAATGTTGGAAGTTGAAGTGGATGACACAATGGCAGCCTAAGGTGTCATCAAGAGGTTTGTTTTCAAGGTACATCCCAAGGGCATTTAGTCTGCACTGCTATTATTCAGACCCTAAACAGAACAATTCATGCGGGAGTCCTTGTATGGAAAGTAACACTCACAATCACTTTCATTTTTCCTGACAGATATGAGAGAATTTCTGACAAAATACAATTCTCTGTCTCATATTGCCTACTAAGAGGCAATCTCTGCTTGACTTACAAAGCCATGTCTGACCCAGCTCTGTTAGAAATGCTACCTCTAAAGAAATCCCAATCGGTCCGCACCACACGCTCCAGAGACCTCAACCTCATTACTACAGTCAACAGAACATGCTGGAGGAACAGGTTCATAACCCAAAGAATGCCCATGCTATGGAATAGACTTCCCATACATGTCAAACAGAGCACCTCACTGGCCCTCTTCAACATAATCTTGATGAGTGGATGGGAAATACAAAATTCACCCCAGGTATCACTCTACTGGCTCTACTCAACAGAGGCACTGGGAACTAATGTTAGTTGGCACGATGCCAGGGTAATCCTATGGGCTAGGCCTGCAAAAGCTCGAGGGCTATTAGCCTAGTACACACCTATGAACTTATGAACCTATGAAGAGGAAGGGTTCCCAATGGAGTAATTACCTGATACAATCTCTGTGCTAAAGCTGACCAAAATGGGTGATTAGATGCTGTGCTAACCGAAGGTACATAGGCGGATTAGTAGTAAGAAAGTTCTGAGTTCTGGTGCATCGGTACATCTTCTTTATATACACACGTCCAAGATCATCCTAAGGTCAGATGAGGAAGGAGCCTGAACTTTGTAGACTGGAGAGCTGTACTGGTATCCTGGTAGAGAGGTCCCATTTATAAAGACTATTGCAACAAAGGTCATATGAAGATGGTTTGCTATCAGAATTTTAAAGGCTTGTGTTGGAAAATCATGTGGCTGAAAGTAAGCTTTCAAAGTTTCACAATGCCAAAATGAAATAATACAAAATTATCATAATGAAAGTAAAGCTTAATTTGTTATTATGAGTTCAGCATTGCGAATAGAGATGTGGTACAGTGAGGCCTGGGAAATTACCCTTTTCCTCACTGTAGTGTGATCTCAAAGTTGGTATATATAATTTGCAGGGGTTGTGGGGGGTGCAGGGGGGCTTGCCCCCCTGCTAAAATGTAAAAGTACATACAGGCTTTCGAAACTGGAAGTCTGGGATGTCGAATGTCGTTTGTCGTGTTACTGATTTAAGCTAAATGTTGTTTTTGTTTTCGGAATTTTAGTTCACTCTTTTGATCACAAATTATTTTGCCTTCAAAATTTTGATGGTAAACCTATGAAGACCATCTACATATACCCCTTAACAGTCTAAACCTGAATCAAAACTTCCAATACAGATTTTCAAGCAACAACTGAAACAAAACAGTTTGTTACAAGATTAAAACTTGATTATGTTTGCCAGTCTGTGATGCAAATAATTTCAGCTGTTGATGAAACTGTAAATAATGGCACAGTCTGCATGAACAGTTAACTTTTGACAACAGCTTTCACATGTCTGTAAATGCAGTGAACAAGAACTGACCAAGCAGAAATAAACAACTATTAAAGAATAACTGTATTCAAGCACAGACAAGGCAATTAAGTGTTAAACAAAGGTTGAAGATTATACAAAGCTTTAAACATGCAGAAAAGGAGGCAGAATATCAAATGCAAACTAAATGATTGAATGCATTGGTTGCCTCCTTCTGTCATTAAATACAGCTTAATGCAATGCAGTATGCTCCATGTTCAGCATCATCACTCGTAAATAAAAGTTTGAATGTTCCTGTTACACACTTGGAAACAATCAAAATTTAACAATCTATAACTCTAGGCTAACCTCTGTAAAATAAGAATAAAGTATTCAGACATATTAAGTAAATTGTATGATGCAATGTACTTTTTCTGCTTTAACTCAATTCCTTATCTTTATCTGTATAACTAAAAATTGGCTAACATGATAAAGATCCTTAATGGAATTCATAAAACCAAAACTGAATTAATTCTTAGCTGTAAGCTGCCACTCATCGCTAGTAAAACAAAAGCCCTCAGTTTTGTGTTTACACATAGGAGTAAGATCTGTAAACATGTATTGTGCTTTGCAGTAAGAAGAAGAAACAAGGAATGGATAAAATCAGCTCCCTACTGAAATGTGGGGAGTGAAATTGGCAAGTCCTAACATGCCAAAAAAAGAAAGAAAATGCAAGAGAAGACTGAATATTGAATATAGCTCTTCTCCTTTAAACTTCTTTTTTATACAAATGCAAGCCCTCCTTCCTCCTGATGTGGTGGTGGGAATTCCCCCAAACTTGTATATACCAACTTCAAGACCACCATGCCATGGAGAAAAGGGAAATAACTGATCAGATAGTTTGGTGGGTTAAGGCTCCTGCTTAAGCTGCTTTCTGTGACAAGGGTGCAGAGTTCAAAATGCCCTCCCATTCTAAGTTATATATAGATACCCTCCACACAAAGTCCTACCTAATATTATTGGGTAGCATGGCTAGGTTCAAAAAGGGCTTTTATGGTCTTTAGCCTAGTATTCTACAATGATACTGTGTTACTACCGTATTTCTACGTAAATAAGACCTAACCAGAGAACAAGGCACAACATGGTTTTCCATGGTGGTCATGATATAAGCCCTACCCCAAAAAAAAGCCCCAGTTAAGATCATCAACAACACATGGTGGAAGTGCTGAATTATAGAATAATATTACTGACAGCTGTTGACTGAGGTTATCATACTCTGCTCACCATTTTCGGACCATTCAGACACCCAACTATTTCTCTTTGCAGAAAGTCGTAAGATTCTTTCCCTGGGAATCCTCCACGATTCTTACTATAACCCTAATCCTCACTTACACTTGACGGTTGAGATCCTTGGCACATAAACACTGGCAAGTGTACTTTGATTGGTCAAAGTACAGACACCGCATGTAAAACGTGCGCACTTGATAACGAATGGTTGTGGTTGTGTCTTTTTAACCATCGCCATTTTGTGTTGCCACTCCTGTCTCGTAAGTCTTCAATTAATCCCCCAGACAAGATGAGTGCAAAAAGAAGGAGCTATTCCACAGAGTAAAACAAAAGAATCGTGGAGGACTCCTGGAGAAGAAATCTGATGGCATTCTGCAAAGAGAAGAAGCTGGATCTCCGAATGGTCCGAAAACGGCATGCAGCATACAATAACCTCAGTCAACAGGCCGACGAGGGAAATGCTAAGAAGTGCAAGTGTGGCTCAGGTCGGCAACCATTATTTCCTGAGCTGGAAGACATCATCTGTGAATGGATTGCTAATAGGAGAGAAAAGGCTTTGGTTGTGCGCAGGGCTGACATTCAAGCATTTGCCCTTGCAACGGCAGCACAGTTAGAAATATCCCCAGAAGAATTCAACGCATCACAACATTGGCTGGATAGCTTCCTTCAGCGATATGAACCATCTCTAAAAATATCAACAACACTGTTCAAGCTGGAAGATACTGAATTTATTAAACGTGCACTTGCATTCAAGTCCTTTGTTGATGGCATCGACTTTTCTAAATACCAACTCTCCAACATGATTGCTATGGATGAAACTGCAGTGTTTATGGGCCAAGGATCTCAAACAACAATTGATTAGAAGGGTGCCTTATCAATCTACATTCCCTGCACTGGTCACAAAAGTGCACGTTGTTACCTGTATTTTGGCAATTCGTCTAGATGGAAAGAAAAACCCACCTCTAATCATTACTAGGGGCATGAAAGATAAGACTGAACATGTTTCAGGCATTTACATTCTTGAAACTGAAAAAGCCTGGTGCACACAAGCAGTTATAAGGAAGTGGGTCGATGTAATGCTGCCACTTGTTTTGCGAGGTGGAGAAAGAGGTCTGCTAGTCTGGGATTCAGCCAGCAATCAACATGCTAAACACATGAAGGAATTGTTTGCATGGAGAAGAATAGATCAAATAATGATTCCCGCAGGAATGACTGCCTATCTCCAAACTCGTGATATTACAATAAACAAGCCATTCAAGGACCATTTGAGCATGGAATTCAATGACTACATTGAAAATAGAATGGAGAGAAATTAGCATGGAAACTTTGTGAAGCCTATCCTACAAGAAGTTGTGACTTGGGTGAAAAATTCCTAGGATAAAATCACTGACAGCTGTGTTGCCAATGCACTATGAGCAGGCTACTTGTACAAGCAGTGCTCATTTAAGGAGAGCTCTTTTGCTAGGCATGACAGACTGGGGCCAATGGTTCTATAAGGAAATGGAGTTGCAAGAAATTCAGGCTGGAATTCAGGGGTTGGAGACTTATGACAATGTTCCAGAAGAAGATGACATGACAGTATTTGAATAACTTTTCCGTTATCGGGGCAACAGAATGGATTGCTTCTACTTTCAGCTGCAAACAAGCTCTTCTCAGTTTTTGACTTTATTGTATTAAGGTAACGTTTCATTATCAAGGACTAATTACAAAGTAAGGCCACTAGTTCCCAGACTTCATTTTTATGACTTTCCATCATTCTTTTCTTACGGTTTGGTAAGGAATAAAGAAAGCATCACCTCTCAAAAAGTGGCAGTTATTCACCTGTTTTATTCCCCTCCTCCAATACACATGTATTGAAATTTTTCTGCACTTTCTGTTAAGCATGAAATATTGCACTGTGAAAGCCAAGGTGTAGATATTCTGAAGTTGAAATGTTTGTTGCAATGTTTGTGTAGAATTCTCACACAACTGTTAATGCATTACCTAGAACTGTTGCTCAAGCACAGAAAAGTACCAAATAAATGTCAATTTGTGTACATGAACAAATGTCGATTGTTGTATGCGGGGGGAGGGTACATAAGGCATCCCCAGATAATAAGCCCTAATGCATGTTTCGGTGGGGGGAAAAAGTATAAGTCCCGGTCTTCAGTGTATATATATATATATATATATATATATATATATATATATATATATATATATATAAATCCAGATTTTCAGCAATTCTGTCTCCACATCATATGATTCGCTAGTGTGGGTCCCAGTCTTTCAAATGGTTACTTTTAAAATCTGCACAGCCAAGATGGTACTGACTACAAATGGATCTGACACTCCAACATAGTGCCCAGTTATCTCTATGACTTCAAGATACAAAAATCGTACACTGATGCTAAAAAAGTATGCACCTCTCTGCATGCACGTCCAGCTTGCTACATTTTTCTAAACTGATTATTCTCACGTAAAGAAGAAGATTGCCGCTGGTGCTAGCCTGCCAAAGCTGCTAATATTTTTAAGAGCAAAAAATGCAGTTTAATTAAGGTGCAATAACTGGTAATGAGGCTGGCTTGTGCATGTGGAAATTTAAGGATATATGAGAAACCATTAATGACAGCAGAATGAAACGGACAAAGATGAATGAATGAATGAATGAATGAATAAATTCCTTCATTAATCAAATAAAACAAAAGTACAGTAAATAATATGAAACCGTGCAATGGGAGATGGCTGCAGATGACAAACTAAAATCATTAAATAAGTGTTGCTGTATACCAGAAGAGGGCTAAAATTATATATGTTTATAAGAGATCTTGTTAAAGAAGTAATTTTGTGCCATGTCCAAGCTGTATGCGTCCTGCACAGGAAATATAAAAGGCAACATTTTATTCAGAACTACTCCTGCATGCAATGAAATTTGCCAAAGAGCATTCATCATTTTTATTGCTACGTAACAGAAAAGTGATTACTGATTGCAACCTCAGAGGTGGGTGTGGACAGCAAAGTCTCTCACCCAAGGCTGGAAAGCAGCTTGCTTCTGAAAAAAAAAATCAGTTTTGTTTTCATTCTCTTCATTTCTTATTGTCCACTTTCTTAAGTCAACTAAATGAACACAGACTTGATTATCAAAAAGTTAAACTCAACCTCATAGAAAGACTTGTATAAAAGTTGTCATAAGAAAGTATTTTGCACAGTAGGGAAGGCTAACTATTCATGGTACAGAGAAAAAGTTAACAGCAGCAGTGTTCTACATAAAGATAAATACACTACCAGGGATTCTACATAATCAAGAAAATAATTACACATTTTGTAGGGAAATAATAACCTCTGTGTTGTTTTGGACAAAAAGTCTACTTACAGAGCATGATTACTAAAATAAACTATGTTTTATAAAATGACATATATATTAAAGCATAATAGCTAGTGTAACACAAGCCCCAGGAAGTGAAGGTAGACATGAAAGAGAAGATACCATATGAAAACTAACCACCTTTAATGCTACTGTTGATAGTTGGCCAGCTTTTAGTGAAAAAGTAAATCAGTATAATGAAACTAAAGGCAAAGAAAATAACAGGAACATTTCACCACCACTTAATCTGATGGGTGCCAAAATATGATTTGCTTAATAGTCTTATAGGTTCATAAGTTGGTACTAGGCTATCGGCCCTAGGGCCTATACAAGCCTAGCCATAACAATTCCCTGGCTATTTCTTCCCACAATATTTACTTGCAGCACTGGATAAGCTTCTAACTATAACCCATGAAATCCAAGTTCATTTACTGGCTTGGGTGCCTGTTACATGGAGTATATCTGGATATGTACCAGTCAGTGGGCCCTTATGGATCCTCTCAAACTAAAGATGATACTAGTGCATAGGGGAAGGGTCACAAACAATCCAAGCTAAATCTACCACTTTATGAAGCAGTGGCAGCTTCCAGGCTTGCACACCTCCTGTGGATGCCATATCACTGCCAACCTTATGAAGGAACGGGGGTACTGGCAAGTAGGTATTAAACAGAGAGGGAAGCCATCAAAATAAAATGTCTGCGGAAAAGAGTGAGATGGAGCTCAGAGAAACCATGTTGCAGCAGTGGTATGAAAAGCCCCATTCCAGCAAATGTTACAGAATTATGCACATTCTTTAACAGGAATAAGCTTAGAAATATGATATCTATGTATAGCAGAACTGCATATATGGACAGCATACTAAGTTTAGAAGTGTACCATCTGCTGATTCAATAAAGGACAACTTTGTGAGTGGCATGTACTCTGAAAGTACACAAACAAGTGCATTATCAAAATACTAATTAATATAAGATTATGCCTTAACAATGCAATGGTAAATTAAAAAGGTGAATAGAATGCATCTGAATTTCAATTAATAACTGCAGAATTCTGAAGGATTCTGTTAAGGGTAGTAAAGAAGTAATATCCTTCTATTGTGGAACAATATGACATACAATACTTGCTGGACAAAGGAAAAAGGTCACTGGACATGGCATGAAAAAGGGCATACCGAACAGTTGTGCAGGTAGAATGGTGAGAAAAAGAGATGCAGTGATAAAAACAAACCTAAAAGCTACACAATTTTACAAGGTATTTGACATGGACAGTGATGCTCATTCAGAGACACCAGACTGGTGAATTGGTAAAGATACCTTACCATGTTTGGTAGTATATATAATACGACTAGAAGTGATCACAGGGCCATATGATGCTCCAGAATAAGCATGGGTAAAGTTACAAATGCAGCTATGTAGAGGGTGGGTTTATATCACAAAGTCGAACTGTCATAAGTTCGACTATGTAAATATCGAACCCGGAAGTTCAAAATGCAAGAATTTCGAAGACTCAGAACAGCGATTTTTTTTCCCCGGTACAAAACGAACACTTCAAACTCTTCCTAATGTGAGGGGCTTCACCCCCAAAACCCCCCTACTTAAATATACCAACTCTGAGATCGCACCATAGTGGAGGAAAAAGCACAGCCGCAGAAACGGCCCATCAAATTTTTTCCCTGGGAAAGAATTTAGTGTTCCGCGGCTTTGCTATTTTGAGATTTCGAACTTCCCAGTTTGAAGTTTTAGCATTTGGACAATTTCTGCGTTCGAACTAATAATATAGACCCTGGAGGGGCTGCATTGCTTTTTATAACTTATGTTACTAATTATTAAAAGATGTTTCCAAAGCCACCTCTGAAAGAAACAGAAGTAAAGCCAAAGAAATGTCCTGAAAGAAAGTGTCCCTGAAGATAAAATTAATGTGTTGATTTACAGCTCTTTTACCTAGACATTAGATTTGCAGGTGCTATGCAGGAGAGGACAAGCATTAATTGGCAGACAGGAGATACAGAAAACTGGATTAAAATTGTAGTCAATGTAACGACTATATGCACCATCAATAAATGGCAACAGGAGTGCCATAACCATAGCACACCAGGTTTTCAGTGAAGGAACTGGCATCTTAAACTGTGTGAATCTCAAAGTTAAGTAGAAAATGCACTATCCAGTGGTTCTACAAGGCTTGTGCAGTGCTTTATACACTTATTCCTAAGGTGCAGCTACAAAAATTCTAAAAGCTGAAAAGTAAAGATATATTAAGTAAAACAAAATATAGGTAGTGAGTCAGGTCATAATAAACAAAGGAATAGCAGACAATGTATGTGCAGCTGCTGAGATTTACAAATGTGCATAAATGCAGTGTTGTATACTGTGCTCTATTGGTTATCCTGGATAGAGAAAAATCACAGCAAGGCTAACAAAGGAAAAGTGATTCACAAAGCTTAACAAATGATAAGAAAGAAGAATCTGCAAAGAAATTATTCACTATCACTACACAAAGAAGTATTATCCCAGTGTAACCATCTAGTATTTTGAGTGCCATCTAAAGTTACAAGGCCAAATATTCTATGGAATACCTTATTTACAGTGTAACCAGAATTATGTTTTACTGAAAAGTAGAGAACATAAAACCATATAAATAATTTCCTACGATATGATAAAGAAAACTGAGCTACAGTTTAACACAATGATTTTTTTTTTCAAACAAGATGCTTCTTGCTGTGGGCCATGAGATTAGCAAAGATGGACTACATAAGTCACCAGCCAAGATGAAGGCAGCATTAAATGCACCATTGCCTCAGAAGTTGACACAACTTGGTCATAATTAGCACTATAATGGTAAACTGATACTACTACTACCAGAAGTTTCTACCACTTTCAGCTTCAAAGGTACACTATAATTAATTATCCATGGAAAACATAACGTCAGGAGATTTTTTTTGTATGTATGTAAAGCAGCACAACAGAGTTTCCATTAAAATTTGCTCAATGAAATATATCATGTTACTGGACCTACCACAAAGGGGTCAAAGTCCTTCAAATGTTTATTTTACCTTTAGTGTTATATAAACAGCATAGGCAGTCCCTCCAGTACTACTACTACTTCTTTCGGCTTTTCCCGATTAGGGATCGCCACAGCGGATCACCTGTCCGCTCATGACTGGCAGTGGAGTTTTACGGTGTCGAGTTGCCAGCCCGGCACCCAACCTTCCAGAGAAGGCACACGCATGCATGCACTCACACCTAGGGCCAATTTAGAGTGTCCAATTTACCTACAGCATGTCTTTGGGATGTGGGAGGAAACCGGAGCACCCGGAGGAAACCCATGCGACCACAGGGAGGACATGCAAACTCCGCACAGAAGGCACCCCAGCCGAGAATCGAACCGGAGAACCTCTTGCTGTGAGGCGACAACGCTAACCGCTGCACCACTGCGGCCGCCCTAGGCAGTCCCTCCAGTACTAATGGAATAAAATGATACTACTTGATGGCTTGGAAGGCATGACATTACCAGACTTTTTAAGACACCATAAAGCTTGCTTATTAAAAAATTTGAATAATGAAGAAGGATTCTTAAGTACACCATTAGTAAAATTTGTGTCTCTCTCTATTGAGAGATGTTAGATCAGTCTATCCACATTTGAGGTGCGCTGGGGTGAGGTAAGACTTCAAACTACCCACCATTGATGGCTATAATCAGGGCAGTAGTGTAGATGTTCAAAGAGATGATAGTTTGTGATTGCATATAGGCAGTCATACCAATACCCTCAAAATGATGGAATGACAACACCACAGATGCAATTAGATGGTAAGGAACATCCCAAGGCTTCTTTGCTATGAACAGATCAGAATGATGGTAAATCTGTGTTGTCAGAGTAATTCAAGGACAAGCATAATTTACCTTAGGGATGTCATTAAAGAGTATGTTAATCAATATGAAACACTTGCAGAACCAATGGAGAGTTGACCAAGTGAGTGAAGTTCCTTCAGAATTCACATGAGAAATTATCTTAATATAAGTATACAGTTAGCCACTGGCATGAATTGTTGACCATTGGACTTCAGTTGTGAACGTCTGCACATGCCCTGGGAAGCAGACTTAAGTATTGAGCTGCAGAGGGAACAGGTGATGAGATTGTGGGTTTTTCCAAGCAAATGGAATCGTGTAGACAAACACTGAAAATAAAAATACAATGCTGAGTATTTCAGTTACAGAGGCAAATACAGGCATATTATTACAGCGCTTAAGTATTTAACTTTTTATTAAAGTAACACAGCTGTTTTTTTTTTTTTTTTTCAGGAGGGGCTGTTTTTGCCATGCCATTGTTAATTAAGTATAGTAACTATAAGGTAGTATTACCTCAGAATAAATAAAATGGTTGCTACCCAATTATTCCCTTCACTACCACTGCATGGTCTTAGAATTAGTATATTTAGTCAGCAGGGATACTACAAATATTGGGAGATGTGTGGGAGGTGCACAGCCCAAAGGTCAAGGATGCAAACCGAAAATGGCAATCTCCAATCTTAAATCTGAAAAATGGTAATATGTAGATAAAAGTCTTAGTTCAAGAGTGACCATGACTGCTTTAGGGATGAGTAATGGCTGGACAGACTGCAGGCTGAGCCTTTTGCATCTGGATATCAACAGAAATAGGCTGAACTTGCACATCTCAAGCTTAGTCTCCATGAGCCATATCTCTTGGCTACTGGAATAAGACCCAGAGCCCTGCTCTACTTATGGGACCTCCTTAAGGGCTCCTTGTTTCTCAAGTACAACATACCCTCTCTGCTCTGGAATGTGGGGTATCCCCAAAAAGGTTGGAACGGACTGGAACTCAGCCTCGTACTCTAAAGAGATGAAATTTATGACACATCTGTCTGATATGACCCTTGGCAGGACATCCCTGAACAAAGATAACCAGCAATCAGGAGGGATGAATAAGGGATGGGCAGTGGTGGAGGTAGTGCCAGGAAATGGGAGACTGGTTTCTTCCTAAGTCATACCTAGTCATTGAGGCACTTGCAGGCACTTGATACTCCTCAACATGGAGAACATCGACGTCTGTGCAGTAAATGAAACCTGGTTCAAGGCTCCTGAGAGCACCCCAGCGCTACCAGGCTATACCTCGTATCATGCTTCTCGGCCCCAAAACCCGGGCCGAACCACAAAAGGAGGGGGAGTGTCCATATTCATCAAGGACACCCACACCTCCAGGTTAGTAGCAACACATGAAGCATCAGAGACCATACAGGTGCAACTAACCATAGGCAAAACTGCTATACAACTGGTAGCATGTTACAGACCACCCTCCCAATCTCAAGAATCCCACTCAGCCTTCCTGAAGACACTGGAGGATATGAATGCATCACAAAATACCATCATACTGGGAGACTTCAACTACCCAAACATAGATTGGGTACATTATTCTAGCCCTAATACCCTAGCCCAAAGGTTCCTGGAATTCATAAATTCAAATGCACCGCAACAATTAGTCACCTCTCCCACTAGGGGAGATAATATACTAGACCTGATCATCACAAACATGGGGACAAAATGCTCCACACCGGAAGTATACCCCTCACTAGTGAGATCTGACCATCACCCTGGATATACATATCCCACCTCCACCCCCAGCACAAAAGACCACAGTGAAAAACTTCTCAAAAGCAGACTTCACTCTTCTTAAGACTGAGATGGTATCCTTTAAGCCCACTGTGCCAGTGGAAACCACATCCCACAATGCCGAATCCTTCACAAATGCTTTCTATGGACATCTCCAAGAATGCATGGATCATGCAATCCCAAACAAATCCAAGTCCCTCTCCACCAAAGGTAAGCGTCCTGTCTGGTGGACCTCAGCCATAAACAAATTGTATAACAAAAGAAGGACGCTACTGCACGTCAGAGCAAAATCCCATGAAGGGAAGACATCTCTGATCAACATTAACAGAAATTAGAAGTTATGTCCTTACCATAACGTTCCATGTGGAGTGTTCATCTCGCCTTTGTTCTTACACCTGGGTTCGGAGCCGATCCTCGGCTCCGTGTCGGCCGCCTGCAAGCTCTGCATCGAAAAGAAGCTCGAGACCAACCTAACTCCCACAATCCCCCTCTGCCTTTACCTCAGATCTAGTTTGCAAGCAAACCAGCAGTCAGAGAGAGAACACACTCATGCAAAAACTACATAAATGCAAGAACACTTATATCTATATATATATATATATATATATACATATGTACATCATATATATACAACAACTGCGAATGCAGAAGCAGAATAATCCAGACCAGACACCAAACCGAACGTTCTTCCTGAGGGTGGGAGGGTGGGAATGTAAGAACAAAGGCGAGATGAACACTCCACATGGAACGTTATGGTAAGGACATAACTTCTAAATGTGAGAGTGTTCGATCTCGCCGTTTGTTCTTACACCTGGGTAGCGTCCCTAGCTCCATGTTCCTGAGGAACTCACGGGAGAACGTTCTTGAGCACAGTGGAACCAAAGGTTGCCCTGTCCCTAGAAACCTTGTCTACTTTGTAATGAGAGATGAATGTATGTGGTTTAGACCAAGTAGCAGCTGCACAAATAGTGTCTAATGGTAGGCGAGCTGCATGAGCCAGGGATGTAGACACTGATCTTGTGGAGTGTCCCTTGGGTTTGACAGATAAAGTTTGATTTGAAGAATCATAAACGAATATAATGCAATCAGTTAGCCATTTGGAAAGGGTTCGTTTAGTAACCGCTATACCTTTCCTGCTGTCAGCAAAAGCTACAAAAAGTTGATCAGATTTCCTGTGATCCTTTGTTCTATCCAAGTAAAATCTAAGTTGTCTATGGACATCCAACTTGTGTAACATATACTGCAATTTATTGGAGTGATTTTTGAAAAAGGTAGGTAATTCAATGGATTGATTAATGTTATTAATAGAGCAAACTTTGGGGAGAAAGGATGGATTAGTGCGAAGAGATACTCTATCAGAGTGAAAAATCAAATAAGGGTGTTTAATGGAAAGAGCCTGAAGCTCAGATACTCGCCTAGCAGATGTAATGGCTACCAAGAAGAGGGTCTTCCACGACAAATACTTCAATGGACAAGAGGAGGCTGGTTCAAATGGTGGTAACATCAATTTGGCTAATAAAAGGTTTAGATTCCAAGGCGATGTAGGAGTTCTAACTGGTGGTCTAATATGGAAAGACCCTTTTAAAAAGGCCTTACAAAGTCTGTGAGCCATAATAGGTGCCCCACATTCTTCCACATGAAAGTTGGAAATGGCAGCCAATTGCACTCTTAAAGTGGCAGGAGAAGCTCCTTGGTGGAACAATTCTGTTAAAAACTCCAAGATCTTGTTTAACGGAGCTATGACAGGGTCCAAATGCTGTGTATTTGCCCAGAATACAAAACGCTTCCATTTACTAGTGTAGGTCTTAGTAGTGGAAGCTTTATGAGAAGCCACTAGTATATTCTGAACTGCAGGTGAGAGAAGATCAGACCTGGCTAAGAAGGGAAGCGGAGCAGCCAAGCTGCTAGACAGAGTGACAAGAGCGAGGGTGGGGAACCCCTGAGGAGGGGGTCAGTAGATCTGGCTCTGGGTCCAGGATCCAGGGTCCCCGAATGCTGTGCCAGAAGAAAGGGGAACCAAATTTGACGAGGCCAGAATGGGGCAATGAGGATTATCGTCCTTTGCAGGTTGTTGGCTTTCTGCAGAAACTTTGCAATCAGGGGAAAGGGAGGAAAAGTGTACAGGAGACCCGGGGGCCAATCGTGCACCAGCGCGTCCCTGGGGACTTCCCCTGGAGGGGGTAATAGGGCAAAGTAGCTCCTGCATTTGGCGTTCATTGGAGACGCAAAGAGATCGCAGGAAGGCTGGCCCCACTTGCGAAAAATCTTCTTCGCAACTGACTGTTTGAGGGACCACTCGTGAGGCAACAGGATTGCTCTGCTCAGCCTGTCGGCTATGACGTTGGATGACCCCGGGATGTGCGTTGCGATCAGAAAGCGACCCGTGGACTCCGCCCATTGCCAGATTCTCATGGCCTCTCTGCATAGTTGATAAGACTTGGTTCCCCCTTGTTTGTTTATGTACCAGACTACGGACATGTTGTCTGTCTGAACTGCAATAGTCCCTAGAGGAAGAAGGGGAGCAAAGTGTTGCAACGCTAGAAACACTGCCCTCAACTCTAGAACATTGATGTGCAGATTGTACTCTAAATTGGTCCATTCGCCTTGGACTGTCTGTCCCTGAAAGATGCCCCCCCACCCTATCAGGGAAGCGTCCGTGGTCACCGTAGCTGTCGGCGTGGGTAGCACAAATGGTCTTCCGCTGGAAAGGTTGCAAGTCTGAAGCCACCAGGCTAGGTGCGATTTGCATGTATTTGTGATCAGAATTTCGTGTGTCAGAGGTAGCTGTTGGAACGACCATTGTGCAAACAGTAGCCATTGTAGAACTCTCATGTGCAGTCTTCCCAATGGTATCGCAATGAGAGAAGCTGCCATGAGACCCAAAACCTTCAGAACCAGTTTTGCTGGGGATTTTCTGGATGACAGAAGAAGAGATATGTGGCTTTGTAGTGAGGCTATCCTTTCTGGAGGAAGCCTTAGAATTAAATGATGCGTATCCAATTCCGCTCCTATGAATGAGATATGCTGTGATGGCTGTAGTAAAGATTTTTCGAAATTTACGGAAATTCCGAGGTGCACACAAAGCTGTAGAGTGTAATCTCTGGCCTGTATTAGTTGACGCTGGGTGGTGGCAGAAAGGAGCCAGTCGTCCAGATACGGAAACACCTGGAATCCTAGGCGTCTCAAGTGAGACGCTACCACTGCCATGCATTTGGTGAAAACCCTGGGGGCTGAGGTCAGACCAAAGGGCAGGGCTCGAAACTGAAAGTGGCTGGCTCCCAGCCGGAAGTGCAAGTGATCCCTGGACGCCCTGGCCATTTTGATGTGGTAGTATGCGTCCTTCAGATCTATTGAGCACATCCAGTCGTCCTTCTGTAAGAATGGAAGGATCGATTGAAGCGTGACCATTCGGAACTTTTCTTTCTTGACGAAGGTATTGAGGTTGCTTAGGTCCAGAATCGGCCTCCAGTCCCCTGTCTTCTTTGGAACTAAAAAGAACCTTGAGTAAGTTCCGAATCCTCTTTGGTCCGCTGGGACTGGTTGGATGACTCTTTTTTCTAGCAGCTTTGAAATTTCTATAGCTGCTGGGTCTCGCAGATGGGGCGGCACATCTGGGAGTCTTCTCTTTGGAATAGGGGGGGATAGGAAGGGTATTCTGTAGCCTCTGGTAACAACGCTTTTTACCCAGTTGTCTGAAGTAAGATTTTGCCAGGCCTGAGGGTATAAAGCTAAGCGACCCCCGACTGCCTCCAGAGCAGGACAGTCGGGCCTCCTCTCAGGAGTGCTGGAAAGGTTTTCCAGGGGGGGTATCCCTGTCACCTTGGTTTTGCGGACCCCCTCTGCCGCCAGGGCGGCGTCTTCCACCTCTGCCCCCTCCTCTGCCTCTAGAGGGGGCATCACCCTATGTGCCTGGGAAAGATCCTTGGGGTTTTCGAAACCACATTTTTCCACCGCGTTGCCCTTTGGGGTACGGTCTGGATGGGGTGGAAAAATAGACTCCGACAGCAGACAGAGTCTTTCCCTCCTGCTCACACCGGGTAAGGGTCTCCTTTACTTTGGGGCCAAAGAGAGTGGCACCGTCAAATGGGGCGTTAGTAAAGGAAGACTTGAAGGCTTCCGCAAATGAACATAAGCGCATCCAGGATTGTCTACGAAGAGCAATCGCTGAAGCCGCTGCCCTAGTCGATCCTTCGGCTGCGTATGAAATCAGCCTCATGGACGAGTTTACAATGGATGTAAGGGTATTGAGTTGTGCTGTAACTTTTTCTGAGACAGCAGCATCTGTAGTACCCTGGAGGGTATCTCCCAACTCTTTGATTAGATCCCTCTGTAGTCGTGTGAAGTGGGTCAAATAGTTCAGGGATCGCATAGAAAAAGCCGCTGAACTAAAAATGCGCTTCCCGTACCTGTCCATAGTCCTAGAATCTCTGTTAGGGGGATGGACAGATGAGGAAGATTCCGACATCTCCTTTTTCGTGGCCGCTGCCACCACCATAGCGTCCACCGGAACTCCCTTCGTTAGATAAGCCTTGTCTTGGGGTGCAGTAATATACTTATTAGGCTTTCTAGGGACTGGCTCCACCGTGTCAGGAGTCTCCCACGCCCTTCGAGCAATCAGCTCCATTAACTCATCGAAGGGCGGAGTGACCCAGGAGGAGGAAGGGCGAGCACCAAATGCCTTCAGCAAGACTGACTCATCCTCAGAAGGGGGAAGGGATTGTCAATCACCTCTCTGCTTTAGGATCTCCAAGATGTCAGAAAAAGAGACATCCTCTGAGGGTGACTTTGGGGACCCTTCTGACTCATCCAAGTCAGTGTCGGATGTCAAAGATTCTTGTGGAGAATCTAAGTGTCTCCTCTTACACAATCTTTTCCTAGGGACTTCTTCGGGGGGAGCATCCGAAGAAGCCTCCTAGGAAGAGGGGGCACCCTCCAGAGGTGGCTGAGACACAGGTGCTCGACGCTTAGATGTAGCCGTGGGTGCAGAGGATGATAACGGTCCTTTATGGGGAGGAGAAGCTGTTCCTGCTGATGTGGTTGTCTGGGTAGACAACACCTTCCTCATGAGGTCGAAGGCCCCCGGGTCCCGAGTCGAGGTATCTCCCGGTTCCGAAGAAATGGGAAGAATCCCCGAAACAGGCACCGAAGGCATCGACCCCGAGGACGGAACCGAGTCGATCCGAGCCGAGGCCCCGAGAGGGAGCGTCGGAACCGAAACATCGGTCCGACTCTCGGTCCCGGAACCAAGGATGGATCTTCGGCTCCGAGACTCCGGTACCGGATCCGACGGAGTCGAGGTGAACGGAGCCGACCGAGAAAAGGACGGTTCTGGCACCGAGGGCTCCACAATCAGCAGATCAGCTTCTTCCGGCTCCAAAGACTGGACAGGTCTCGGAGGAGGAACAGATGGAGATAATGGAAGGCCTTCAAGTCTCGACACCAATTGAGAGGAGACCGAGATGAGCTTGGATAAGGTCGTATTCTCCATTAACTTCTGCACCACGCGGTCTACATCGGTGTCGGAGAGGGGTCTGGAAGAACGGGTCGAAGGAATCGAAGATGGAACCGACCTCAACAGTGTCGGGGGAGGGAGCTCCGTCACCGGTTCCAAGACTCGAGGCTCGGAAACTGACAACAGTTGAACACTCGGTCCCGAAGTCTGTGGAACCGGTGATCGAACTTTGACTGAAGAGCTCGGAGCCGATGACTTGGGCTCCGACGTCTTCGATTCCTTCGAGGATTTGGATGCCTGGTCTGAAGCATCCAGAGCCTCTTGAAAAGTAGGTTTTAACAAACCCCTATCCATGAGTTTCCTGCGCCTATCCGTCATGACCCTCCCACTGAAAGAATGACAAATTGAACAGTCTTCTTGCAGATGGAGAGGGCTAAGACAGTAGACGCAGGAACTATGATTGTCAGTAACTGACATCTTTTGCCCACATTGGCAACATTTAAACCCCGATTTAGCTTTCTCAGACATTTTTGTAAAGCTAACAATAGGGATAGTAAAAAGTAAAGGTCAAGTCCAATTATGAAAGTCAAATCCGGTAAAATTGTCAAATCCAGTAAGAAAAAGTCTATTCCGGTAGTCAACTCCTGTAAAGGGTGGGATAGGCCCCGAGGGAAACTCTAATAAGTTAAACAACTTTAACTGGAACCGAGAATATCCTCGAGACAGTATCACACACACACACAGTCAACAAACAATGATTTAGAAAAAAATAATTCTCAAGAATACAAGAAAAAATCTTTAAATCTTAGCTTTAGGTGCTCGAGCTCGATCAAGTGATGCGAACGCTGCAGCGGCAAACTAGATCTGAGGTAAAGGCAGAGGGGGATTGTGGGAGTTAGGTTGGTCTCGAGCTTCTTCTCGATGCAGAGCTTGCAGGCGGCCGACACGGAGCCGAGGATCGGCTCCGAACCCAGGTGTAAGAACAAACGGCGAGATCGAACACTCTCACATACTACGTTCTCTCATAAAAAAATCCAAGGCTAACTTTGAGAGAAAAATCGCTAAGGACACTAAAGATAACCACAAAGCCTTCTTCAGCTATGTTAGAAACCTGGGCGGAAACCCTCAGATATGCTCAGAGTTGGTTCACAACAATAAAAAATACACTGAACCCACAGATATTGCCAACATTCTGGCTGACAGGTTCAGTGCAAATTTCTCCCCTCCTTCACCCCCAAAAGAAGAAATACTTATCCCAGCTGAATGTAATCTCCCTGTCATCTCAGATGTCCAAGTGAGAACTGCCCTAAACAAAGCAAAAAACACAGCATCAATGGGACCTGACGGTATCCCTGGTTGCGTGTTACGTGAACTCCAAGAGGAGCTAAACCCACACATAAAAATGCTATTTAACCTTAGCCTTACTTCGGGATATGTACCTGAACACTGGCGTACAGCAACAGTGGTCCCACTCCACAAGGGGGGTGCCTCTACAGACCCTGGAAACTACTGCCCCATAAGCTTAACCAGCCTGGTCTGCAAAGCTATGGAAAGAATCATTATGGAACTCATAAATAGAGACATAGGGGACCTACAGACACTTGACCCCACCCAGTTCGGCTTTGTAAAGGGCAGATCCTGCCTTTTAAACCTGGTTGACTTTTTCGAAACAGTCACTAGGGCCATTGACGAGGGCAAAGCAGTCCATACAGCATACCTGGACTTGGCTAAGGCCTTCGACACAATACCCCACTCAGGCATCATAGATAAGCTCAACAGCTTAAAAGTAAACCCTAATGTCACTAGATGGGTTGCAAACTGGCTAAAGGACAGAACCCATAAAGTAAAAATCGCTGGAGCAATGTCAGACTCAAAGCCAGTCACAAGTGGTGTCCCACAGGGATCTGTCCTGGGACCCCTCTTGTTCGGCATTTATTTCTCAGATGTTAAAGCAAACATGGGAGGGCTGTGGCTGACAAAGTTCGCAGATGACTGCAAACTAGGCGCCATAGTCGATACACCAGCAGACACACACATCCTACAAAAAGGCCTCACAGAAATGGACAACTGGTGCCGGAGTCACGGCCTTAAACTAAATGCCAAAAAATGTATAGTCATCCCCTTTGGGAAAAACAAAGTACCCACAAATTATCACATAGACAGCAACCCACTGAGTACGGAAAAAGTAATCAGAGACCTAGGGACCCAAGTCGACAGCGACCTCTCATTTGATACCCACGTTGCCAAAGTGGTTAGAAAAACATTCGACCTTACACACCTCATCATGAAGGGATTCACATCCAGATCCAAGGATGTCATTGTACCCCTATATTCCTCCCTCATCAGACCCATGATTGAGTACAATGCCCCATTTGGTATGTACCTCACCCGGCATTTGCAAAAGCTGAAGAGACCACAAAAGTACCTCACCAAGAGGATCAAGGGTCTCCAACATATGTCTTATTCTGCCAGACTAAAGAAACTTCAGCTCTATTCAGTAGCATACCGCCTGCTCAGAGGTGATCTCTGTCTGACGTACAAGGCCATGTCCAATCAGGATCTGATGGACATGCTCCACCTCAAAAAATCCAAGTCCATCAGGACCACGAGAGCTAAAGACTTAAACCTCGACACAAGTATGAATAGGACATGCTGGAGGGATAGATTCATAACCCAGAGGCTTCCCATGCTTTGGAACAAGATCCCAGTTCATATCAGGCAGAGCCCCTCACTGACTCTCTTCAAGAGAAATCTTGATGAGTGGATGGGAGATCGTAAGTTTACCCCAGGGGTCACATCTGTGTCACTGCTAGACAGGGGCACAGTAAACTAATTCTATTATATAAGGGGACCTTCATTGTGTCACTACTAGACAGAGGCACAGTATTCTAAATTTAGTCTGTACATTTTTTGTACCATTTCATGGGGTGGCAAAAGCCACATCACTATGGCTAAGCTTACAAATGCCCCAAGGCAGATAGCCTAGTACTATACTATGAAACTATGAAACTATGAGACTGGTTGGTCTAGGCTCATGGTCTCCCTACTTACCTTTCTTTTTACCTTGACATCTTTATTTTTAGAAGACCCCCTTTGTTTTCAGCTTTATGGTATCTGGCTTAGTATCTGTGACGTGGCTAGAATTAAGGGTTATACATTTTGTACATTTTACTGTCTTTTATTTGTATTTCTCTGAGTGCCATCATATGTATATTTTAATCTGTATTTGCACCTTTTTATTATTTAAAAAAGTTAATTTATTAACATTTAAGCTCATGTGACTGGCATTCATTATTCACTGTGTACACTTATGCACTGCTATTTAAGTGAGTAGGGCAATTATTATTTACATTGTTGGTTAACAAGCTGTATGTCACACATCTCCCATTAGACCTCTTAGGCCTACTATCATTGAAACAGATATTAACAGGAGCACTTGCATGTGGCTTAATTTAACAGCAGCAGGTAACTGAAGGTCCCTGGTGTTCCAAGGCATTGACAGTACTATAGTACCAGGAAGAAAGCTCTGGAGAAATGGAGAAGTCTCCCAGCCTTCCCTAAGAATTGTATTTATGTCTGTGTGTGTAAAAATAATTGACTTTGAGTGAAAGACGGTTACTATGGGTAAAGAAGTACTTGAAAACATTGGTTCACAGAGAGTGGTGAGAGAGGATCATGAGGATGCTTGGCCAAATATTCATTTCCATAAGTGGCCTATGTGCAGTCCACTTGGGGTGTAGGTTTTGGAAACCCATACACAGGACATCAATGCATATTCCCTTTATGCATGTGGGCACCAGGTTGTATTTTCTGAATTAATCATTAAAATACACTTCTGTGCACCTTTTTGCTACTATTTCACCTCTGGTTTGCAATGGCAGGATTCAAACCCCATTACTCCAGTCCATCTTGACTTCATAGTGGAAGGCATCCTGCCATCTGGAGGATACACTGCTGACAGTGCTCATATCCTCTCATCACAATGGTGGCAGTGGTGCAATCTTCCCTTCACAATTGTTTTAAAATATTGTCCTCATTCTGTTCTCAATAAGGTCATAAACGCAAACTGATTCATCTCTGGCAACTAAACATTCTAAAAGACAGTTCATATAACACACTGTACCCAGCATGCAGCATACAGCTTGATGGCAACACATGTCCCAGGCACCCTGGCTCACAGGTTCATATTTAAATATTAGCCAATAAGTCTGCACACTGTTCCAAGCCTAACCAATAACCTGAAGAGGGAATCAAACATCACACCTTGTATTGTGAGGTAAAAACCTCGACCATTATGCTGATCGCCCTCCCCAGAGTCATTAACAGCAAGATAAGTACAACTACCGGTATTCATTTTACACAAGGTGGTCTACATGTACTTAATACAGTAACATGCTCACTGACAAGAGTTAAAGCAGCAGCTATATAGTTTTCTCAGTAGTAAAACACTCAAATAATTGACAAATAAGAGTCATTATGCACACAGTCCCATATAGGGATATTAGGACAGCTGACACCAACAGCCAGTCATTTTGTAAAAACAGGGCTACTCCCACAGATAACAGATATATTGGTGACTGTACAAGTGTTTTCACTTTCACTAGATTGCCAAAAACAGTCTCCCACCCCACCTTATTACAGTTTCCAAAGTTTTTGCCTGCAACAAGATTCAAGGATCTTTTACACTTGCCACTCAAAGGCAGAACCTAGTAAGCCTTCACTCGTTTTACCATAACCCAGCTAAGCTTACATGAATCAGGCAGTGCTTTTCAGGGCATACAGCTGAAGAAAACATCACAATCAGTTTCAAAAACAGAACTGTCCTACTGAAAATATGAACAGCGATGGTTGTTAATACTAACAGATATATTAGAGGTAGTAGATTCTTGCTCATCTTCCCTAGCAAGGCAGGCATAATTTCACACCCATTCTGTTTTTTGACTAAGCCCCAGTACATGGATCAATGGATCATTTAGATCTGTCATTCCTTGACTGGAGCCAGCTGAACCTCATACATTTTGCTGAAACAGACGCAGAAACCAATATACAGATATCTAAACATGGGACATAACATTGCCATTATCCAGCTCAAAATAAATTAATTTTCCCTAATAAAAAGTGTGAAACTGAAATACTGACAAGGCAAATTCCAAGTATTCTTAAGATTACTTAACATCACAGTGATTTTCTTTTCCATTCAAAATCAAAAACTTTGAAATTCCTCGGTCTTACTAAGCATTACTCATACAAGCCATATTGCCATTTTGTCATTAAGTTAAAATAAATGGTAGTAAGACTAATTTCAGTACAGTGCCTTTAAGGAGCTGGCAGCAGGCAAATTAACAGTGTATACCTAATAGCTTTAAAACCTGCCTCACAACTCAGTAATGTTCAAGTCAAGGAACTTGGGATCAGAGCAGTTTTACAATCCAGAATATGTACATTCAGAAGTCAAATGGTATAGGATTATGTTTGCTCAGAAATAACACTTAAATACTTGAAACTATTTTTTTTTTCTCCACTGATCCCAAGTTAACTATGTTCGCGCTCATTCCTTCCACTGGCCTACCTTTTTGAGTTTGCCCAACTAACTCACACAGCTTCAGATCCATGTATTCCAATCACAGCCATCTTCAATCAACTTTAGCCATTGCGGCCTTTTATTATGGAATGACTGTTATCTTGAGTATAAGTGTATTTCACGCTAATTTTATTTAGTTTTTCCTTTACAGTATAACATCTCTGACCATTCAGCCACTGGCCATCAAATCCCGCCCCCTCCCCAATCAAATTCATAGATGCAGTCATTCTTAGGGGCAAGATTCATACAGCATATTCATTCCTCTGGGCTGAGAGCTGTGTGCGTTTGGAGTGGCAATCATCCTTTGCATGATGGGGCTTGGAGTTTTCTCTAGACCTAACATGTCCTGTGACTGCACAAAGTTTCCAAGTAGTCAATGGGTCTCAGTGATGTATGTGTGTCTCCAGCCATACCTAATCAAATGGCCCTCCCCACTCCTTGTAAAAAGCACTTCTGTGTGATACTTGTTCTTCACAAAGACTTCATCCACAGAAAGGGTGCAAAGTTTCATTACTCCTCTCTTCCCCTGAGACAGCACCAAGAGGTGCCAAGGCTGCTAACTGTAATGGAAAGTCTCCTTTGTCACACTCAGGGATTTATCCATCGGCACGAATGGAGCTGGCCATAGCAAATGTGTTTAAAATGTAAATGATTTGACAAAAGATATGGAATATGTCAGGAATCGGTTGACTTTTGTCTGGTGTCTCTAATGTCTCATTCTTGTCTCTGGAATAAAAAGTAAAATAAAACAGAACTTTCAAAAGACTTTTCATCCCAAGAAATACACCCCCCAGGGCCTCTAAGAAACATGGAGAAAAGAAGACGCTTTTATGATGCAAAACAGTAGCATAGGATAAAAGATTTTTATTTTTGTCAATGTATTTGCTGTTTACATGTTCAAACAGTTCCACACACAACTCACATTTACAAGTAGAATATGTTCATTAGCCCCATTTCACAGCACTCAAAGAACTGAAAACGAAAATATGGCTATTATAGCTTGTTTTCATCCAAGTTACGCCAGCAGTATGCATACTGCTTCTTGTAGAACATGCTTTTCCACTGAGGGAAGGGGACAAACAGTCTTATTGCAAGAGTATTTCTGTAGTTTAGATCCATGAAAAATAAATGTTACAGAAAAGAAAGAAATGATGGATAAGTACAGGGCACTGGTTTGATAACAGAATAGAAAACGATGATGCTAAATGATGAAAACAGTCTACTTTAGCAAATAGACAGGAACACAGACCTGTAACATCTGTATGTGGCAAATGTGCCTACAAAATGTTACTTTCACTGGAGGAGGAACACAGTATAAAAAGGTAGTTCTGTGACTGCAGGTACTGTCTAGCTAAACAATTTCACCATTGCACACTAGAGGTTATACCCCCTAAGCCTTAAAATGTGTTTGCACTCAAAAGGTTTGTCCTTCCTTGATTAGCGCAAACATTTTAGTAAGGAACATATGAAGACTACTGTTGGAAACTAATCCTCTGACAATACAATTAAAAAATAGAAGCATTTAAATGATACAAAACATAGATTACCACTGAGAAGTCCATGAAGGGAGAGCGCTTGCTGCCAGCAAAACTGCAATGATTTTCATCTTGCATTTTCAAAGGTGCACCTGGAGAACTGAAACAGTATAAATCAGTAACTTGTGCATATTTGCTTTCATGCTTAAACAGGAATATAGCATAATCACAAAATACATCTAATAAAGTTGCACAGTATACAGCTTTAGTGTGTAAAACATACCTTGGAATAAATGTCAATTTGTGAGCTGCTGAAATGTGCCTTGATAAAATGTGCCCAATGGTGTATTTCTGTAGAGAAATTACCAACTACTAACCCTGCATGACTGAGCACTTCACTTATGTCATCTTTAAAAACTAGACATAATCACAGGTTACACTAGTGATAACTCCTGAATTCAAGCAGATAATATTTGCTGGCTACAGCAATGAAAGGTGTGATTACTTGGCATTGTGCCAGTAAACACACTGAAATGATGTACAAACAGATAACTGAAGAATGTGTGGAATGAAATAACATGCTTATTGGGTTACAAGCAGGTGCCACTCCAGGTAATAAGGAACGAAAGAGACAGACTTGGAGTTTAGTACCAGGTAATAAAGAAGGCAAGGGGTTTTGAGGAAAGAACAAGGCACACTTTCGGATTAGTACAAAGAGTACACATCATTAAATGTGGGATATTTACATCATGCTTCACAACACTGCTCTTACACATGCTGCTACGTTATCTAGAGGTGTTCAGTGTGGAAGCCAATTTAAAGAACTGCCAGCCAATGACAAGAACTACTCAAACGGTAAAAATGAATCTGTACAAACAGCAGCAGAATGATGAGATATACAATGGCAGCATACCTTATAAAAGAATGAAAATAATTCCACATCAATTCAGGATGCTGCTGTTGTTTCAGTAATTCTTTTTTAGACTTGAGTTTTATCTCCATACCCAGAAGCTTCTACACTTAGGCAATCCTTCTGGCTCAGATGCTCCAATATCCAGTCCAGCTCAGTTAACAACAGCTGCTGGTTATGTCTCACAATGACTCACAACTTGTCCCCAACACTTTACATTTCAAGAAATCAAGCATTACCAGTACCAGGATGATTCACAACAGTCTTTAATGCCTAGGCTTGTAGTCTGTGCAAAGTGCAGATGATAAACCAAGTGCCTTGTTATGACAGGGGGTGACTCCACTGTCTTCCCTTTTGTTCTGGAATCATCAATAAGCAGTAACATGATGGACGGCACAGTGGTGCAGCAATAGCGCTGTCGCTTCACAGCAAGGGGTTCTCCGGTTTGATTCTCGGCTGGGGTGCCTTCTGTGCAGTCTTTGCATGTCCTCCGTGCATTCGTGTGAGTTTCCTCTAGGTGCTCCGGTTTCCTCCCACATTATAAAAACATACGTCTGGAGCTTTTCTCCCTGGGCCTCCGCTGAAAATTGGCTTTGTTCCAAGTCGGACTTTCCCGGTTAACAAATGTTAAATAAATAAATAAATGATGACATCAACTCCTCCTCTTTCTACTGTACTATGGCTGTGTCACCATCCACTCTCCAGTAGATAGTCAGTGCATGGAATCAACCCCAAAACCAGATGAGGAGATCCACATTTGTCAATTGTTCTCTTCCAAGCCAATCTTTTGGATGTCTAAGTCACTTCTTAAACTCAAATGAAAGGCAGATATCTTACCAGTCTGCTTTGTCATATGCAGATATCCACACTTAAGTCATACAGTGTACAGTATCTAGTCAGGAATGGTGCACTGCTCCTTATTTACTTTTCCACAGACCAAAATCCATTCACTAGTCTCCTGAAATTTGCCAACCAGTCAATTGCTAACCCAAAAACTGGGACAAAGACTGTTCACTGTTCTGTAATGTGAGACAAGATTAAAGGTTTTGGTAAACTACAGAGACAACCTACAGGTAGTACTAACCCAGCAATGCAAACTGCTAGTGCATCCCTAGAGGCAAAAAAGAATTTAGTTTAAACAGTGCATGAGGACACATTATTTTGTGATGTACATGCCCTGTGGACGTTTTAATAATGTCTGCCACTATTTCATTTTATATATATATATATAACAGAACCTATCAGTTCCATTTAATCACTGCACAGTCTACCTTAGGCCTTCAAGCAAAATGAAGTCTGCAGTATCTCCTGCCTTTACTGGTTCTTACTGTCTCCACCCCAAGAGATGTACAGCAGCACCAGCAGTACCTGCTGTGATAGGTAGATGTAAAGCCCACCATTTGCAGTACAAATGCAATCAGTCTCAACTACTCCTGTCTATAATGGCAAACCTCCAGATAGCCACTATCAAAGTCACATCTGTACTGCAAGATTTAAAGTCAGGACCCAAAGATCAAAGACCAATCAATATTTTGTCTATAAGGTATTTTCATGAAGTAGAAGTTAATGGCATAGCAGAAGCCAAAAAAATACTTCAGATCTCAGAACTTTGGTCACAGGAGCCCAAAGGCTCAAAGCAAAGTTACGGTCATATTCCATACCTTCTACATCACTAAAAGCACAACATTTTAAGCTGAAATTGGAAAAATAAATAATTTTAATGCAATGTGATCTACAAAATATTGACAGGGTATGACTGTCTATGGAGGGTCATACGGGGAAAATCAATGTCTTCACTCATTAAAAGGGGACGTCACAACAAGAAATCTGTTTCACAAATATATACCAAGATCAGATTTAGGTATTCATCATTACTGGTCTCCTTTTACATTATTCATATGAATAAGTAGGTCCTTTTCATCAGAGGACCTTGCAACTGCATGTTTCATATAATATGGCACTTTCCTCAGCCATACAGTTCCATTAGCCCGAACAAAAGCAGTAAATCCTCCTCCAATGTGCACTGATGACATTCTGGAGCTAAGAGCGCTTATATTCAAAATGCAACAAGTTCTACTTAGCATTTCTTATCTTTCCAATGTGCTTTAAAGCAAAAAATACACAAATAAAAAAAGAAAGAAAAAACAAATACAATTACAAAATCACCAAGTATAATTAAACAAAAAAGAAGAGAAAAAAAGTTAAGTAGCACTGAAACAGTTTTACTACACAAGCAACAGTAAACGATAATAAGACAGCATTTTTTTTTAAATATTCAATTTTTTGGTAATTACACATTTCTGATTGCCCTGGATATCTAAGCAGGAGAGAAAAAGCAAGAAAAAAAGGTTAATAAACCGAAAGAAGGAAATTTGCTAAAGAGATCAGTGAAACATGGAAAGAAACTTAATGGATTGAACAACAGCTGTTGAAGAGAAAAAAAAAAGACCAAATGTATGAAGAGACAATGAAGATTAATGGAAGTCTGTCTACATCAGAGCCGATAACTGGCGGATGGAGGAAATCAAGGAGACTCTTACCTGTCACTAAGACAACAGCAATCTAGAATGCAGATATGGAATTATGGGAAAACATGGTGGAAATGGTATAGCAGCATGAAGAAGAAATCAGAGCTAAACTTCAGCTAGGAGAGAGACTCTTCACTATGTAATACACCTGAGAGACTGGAAGGAAATGGCTGTTTAACTTTAAATGGACTGAGATGTCAACAGGCAGTGATCATAATTAAAATTAAAAAAATGGAGAACATCGATATCTGTGCAGTGATTGAGACCTGGTTCAAGGCTCCAGAAAGCACCCCTGCAATACCAAGCTACAACTCTTACCACACTTTTCGGCCAGCAAACCAGGACCGAAACACTAAAGTGGAGGAGTGTCCATATTCACCAAGGATATTCACACCACCAAGCTAGCTGCCCAGCACAATGCGTCTGAAATTCTCAGGTGCAACTAACACTAGGTAAGACTGCATTCCAAATTGTAGCTTGCTACAGATCTCCCACCATGTCCCAAGATTCTCACTACACCTTTCTAAACATACTGGAAAATATTAAGATACAACCAAACACCCTAATACTGGGTGATTACAACTACCCTGCCATTAACTGGGAAAACTACTCGTGTACCAACACCTTTGCCCAATGGTTATTGGAATTCATAAATTCCAACGCCTTGTATCAACTAACCCATAGTCCCACCATGGGCTCCAATATCCTAGACCTGGTCATTACCAACATGGGAAATCGATGCTCCACACCTATAGTCACCCCCTCGTTGGTCAGGCTGACCATAAGCTAATCACCCTTAACATCCACATCCCACCCCCCAGTAAGGAAACTTCCATAAAAAACTTCTCCAAAGCCAACTTCATACTACTCAAGTCAGAAGTGACAAAGTTCATGACACCCATGCTGACGGGAACTGAAAGTTCGACTGCTGAATCCTACACTAAGGCACTGTACGAGCACATCCACTCATGCATGAGTCGTGCCATCCCAAACAGAACCAAGTTGCTCTCCTCCAAAAAAAGGAAGCCAATCTGGTGGTCCCCTGCCATAAACAAACTGTACAACAAAAGGAAGAAACTGTTGCAGAAGAGAGGAAAATCCCAGGATGCAAAAACCTCCCTTACCAGCCTCAGTAACAAGCTGAGATACCTCATAAAATCCTCCAAAGCTAATTATGAAAATAAAATTGACAAAGATTCCAAAGACAACCACAAGGCATTCTATAACTATGTTAAGAATCTAAATGGCAATGCTCAGATCTGCTCTGAGCTACAACAGAATGGCATTAAATATACTGATCCCAAGGATATTGCCAATATCCTGGCAGATCAATTCTGTGCCAACTTCACCTCCCTCTCACCCCCTAAATGGCCCATCTCAATAACGGAAGATTGCCAAATTCTGGTAATAACGGCCACACAGGTAAAAAAACACACTCTCCAAAGCTAAGACTACAGCATCCATGGGACCAGATGACATCCCGGGCTGTGTATTACATGAACTACAAAATGAACTGGCACCTCACCTAAGTGTCATGTTTAATCATACCCTCACCTCAGGCTTCGTGCCCACCGAGTGGAGCACAGCTACAGTTATCCCACTCCACAAAGGGGGATCCACCTTGGATCTCGGGAACTACCGCCCCATCAGTCTGACGAGCCTGATCTGCAAGGCCATGGATCTTATAAACAAAGACACTGGCAACCTTCAAACACTGGACCTCACCCAGTTTGGGTTCGTGAAGGGCCAATCTTGTCTCCTGAACCTGACTGACTTCTTCGAATCAGTCCCCAGAGACGTGGATGAGGGTAAGGCGGTCCACACAGCCTATCTGGACCTCGCTAAGGCCTTTGACACCATCCCCCCACTCTGGAATCATAGATAGACTTACTAAGCTGGGCATTAATCCCTACGTCACTCGATGGGTTGCCAACTGGATTATTGACAGAACCCACACTGTAAAAGTAGCGGACTCCAAATCCAGCTCCAGACAAGTGACAAGTGGAGCACCTCAGGGTTTAGTCCTGGGACCACTCTTGTTTGGCATCTACTTCTCTGAAGTACAGGCCAACACTAAGGGACTCTGGCTAACAAATTTCACAGATGACTGCAAACTGGGAGCCATTATTGAATCCCCAAATGATGTGGATACTCTACAAAAAGGCCTTACAGAAACAGATGCTTGATGCCAGAGCCATGGGCTCAAGCTCAATGCTAAGAAATGTATAGTTATCCCCTTTGGGAAAAAATATGTACCCGTGAATTACCACATAGGTGGTGGTACACTAAACACCCTAAGTGTGATAAGAGACTTAGGGACACAGGTGGACAGTGGTCTCACCTTCGATAACCACATTTCCACAACAGTCAGGAAATCCTTCTATGTAGCACACCTCATCACTAAGGGCTTTTCATCCAGAAAAAAGGAAGTTGTTGTCCCACTGTACTCATCCCTCATTAGACCCATTATAGAATACAACGCCCCGTTTGGTATGTACCTCTCAAGACATCTACAACAACTGTAAAGGCATCAGAAATACCTCACTAAAAGAATCACAGGTCTAAAGCAGATTCCCTATGCTGACTGCCTTAAAAAACTCCAGCTATACTCTGTCGCATATCGTCTACTCAGAGGTGATCTCTGCTTAACATACAAGGCCATGTCAAACCCAGAGCTGTTGGACATGCTACACTTAAAGAAATCCCAATCCCCCACATGCTACAGGGATCTAAACCTTGTCATCACAATTAACAAAACATGCTGGAGGGATAGGTTCCTGACCCAGAGACTCCCCTGACTCTGGAATAGACTGCCCATATATGTCAAGCAGAGTGTCTCCTTGGCCCTCTTCAAAAGGAACCTTGACGACTGGATGGGAGAAAGGAAATTCACCCCAGGGATCACGTCAGTCGCCCTGCTAGACAGGGGTCCAGGGAAGTAAATAGTGTGGGAAGAAATAGCCAGGGAATTGTTATGGCCAGGATTGTATAGGCCCTAGGGCTGATAGCCTAGTACCAACCTATGAACCTATTGAAAAGGGCACACAGAACATATGTTTCTGGGAAACCAGCCAAGAGAAACCCAAAGCCAAAACTGGAGAAGTTACAAAATTATTCTCTTAAGGAAAAGATCAACAGGTTTTATAGAAAAGGAAAAAGTTGCAGACTGGTAAGAAAAGAAAGGTTGCAGATAATGATTATGCAGAGTGCACCAGGCAAAAAAGTTATAAGTTTATCCCAGTTATCAGACTGTGTGGAGAAAATGCCTTACATTTCAAGTTGCCTGACCAGCCAACATGAAGACTTTTTTCTTAGGTGGGCGTAAAACATTCCCTGATGCGGCTTAAGCACTGCAGGAATTGTGAAAATCTTGGAAGACTGAAATAAAGATCTCA
Source organism: Protopterus annectens (assembly GCF_019279795.1). Taxonomy (NCBI): domain Eukaryota; kingdom Metazoa; phylum Chordata; order Ceratodontiformes; family Protopteridae; genus Protopterus; species Protopterus annectens. The sequence goes on from NC_056725.1 coordinate 221,544,380, forward strand.
TTAATCAAGGTGCAAGAAGAAAAGAAGGGAGGTCAACACAGCAGAAGAAACTGAAGGAACACCACCGAGGTCAACCACAGCCTTTACAAAAGATGGATGACAGACAGAGGGAAATCCTTATTCTACTTGAAAATTCAAGGAACACTATTCCAAATTAGCTGACTGTAGCATCTCAGGGGCAGGACTGTACAGGTGTTGTTGCGCCTCTCTTGAATAATAAAGTAACAGCATGAATAAATTAGTATATTAAGTCAGTGTAAGATGAAGTGTGTTAGTGCAGTTCTGTTTAGTACAAATTCAAACCAACAACAAAAATGGCAAAAAAGTATAATAATGCAAAATAAAAAAAGACACCATGAAGAAACTAATAACAATGTATTTAATGAGCTCTTTTGTCAAAAATGATACAGACTTCATTAGATAAATACACATCATCATCTTCATCATCAACCCCTTCTTTCCCATTTTCTTCATGTGGTCAGGGCATCATGTCAACTGTTGCAATCCCTCTCTACTCAAGGCCACTCTCCTGCATTCTTCGACACTAGTGCATGTTTGTCGCAGGTCTTCTCTCACACAATCCAACCATCCACCTCTTTGCTGGACATCCTCTTGCTTTATTCCTGTCTGTCCCAAATCTTCTTCACCAGATTGTGTTCTGCTTTTCTGCACATGTGCTTGAGCCACCGTAATCTGTTCTCTTTGACCTTTTCTGCAATTAGAGCTACTTTGGATTCTGCTCTTATGTCCTCATTTCTTCATCTGTCCCACAGTGTGTATCCTACCGCTCTTCTCAGGCACTTAATCTCCATCACCTCTAGCTTTCTCAACTGCTTTGCCTTTACTGCCCAAGTTTCTGTACCATACAGTAGTACTGGTTGCACCACTGTTTTGTACAACTTACTTTTCGGCTTCTTTGGCATTCTTCTGTCATATATTAGACTTGACACTCCGTGCCATTTGGGTGCTGCCCCTCTGATTCAGGCTTTAACCTCCTCATTCACACTTCCCTTCTCCTCAACCTCCCCTTCCAGATACCTGAAGCTGTCAACTTGTTCCATTCTGAGCTTCTTCTGATTTCCCTTATTTGCTACCATTACAACTATCTTATCTGTACTCAGTTTCATCCCGTGTGCCTTTAATTTTTCACTCCATTCTCCTATCCTTTGCTGAAGTTCTTGCTCAGAGTCTGCCTGTAGTGCCACATCATCTCATACAGTAACTTTGTTAAACTATCCCCTCTGACTTGTTTGGTAATGTAGTCCATCACCAGTATGAACAGCAGTGGGCTCAGACCTGAACCCTGATGCACACCCATTCCCACTGGGAACTCCTCTGTGAGACTGAACACTGTTCGTACTTGAGTCACTGAGTCCTTTGTACATAGCTTGCTCTAATTCTACCAATGCTCCGTGGACTTAGAACCACCGCAGGACTACCAAAATAAGCTTTCTTGGGACCTTGCCATATGTTTTCTCCAAGTCTAGACATGCCTAATTGGACTCTTTCCTCATCTCCAGCTTCTTCTCAACTATCTGTCTCACTGCAAACATGGGGTCAGTTGTGCTGCATTCTGATCCGATTCCAAACTGCTCATCTCCCATCTTGCTTTCTACTGCTCTGTGTATTCCTGTACCAATCACCTTCTCCAGAACTTTCTGTGCAATGTGACAGGAGTCTGATACCTCTCCTGTGTACTGCCCACATTTGTGAATGTTCCCTTTGGTTTTGTCAAAATGATATCTTAGTTATTTACGGACATCTAGGCAAATGAAGAATTACTTCTCCCTTGTTTCGAGGGTCAGAATAAAAAGCAGGGAGTTAGATAGTCTGATTGAGAGTTGTTTCAGAGACAACTTTAGGCATAAAGGAAGGACTGATTCTGAGACTTACCTTATATTTGTGAAAGATCGAAAAAGGCTTAGTAGATATGAGGATTTGTAATTCAAACACCTATCTAATAGAGTTCAGAGTTACCAGCAGGGCAATCTTATAGGTAAAAAATTTTAAAAAACAACTGACTGCAGGTACAAATGAAGATAGAGCTAACTTCTCCAAAATGTGACTCAAATCCTAAGAAGGACCTAATATTTCTTGGTGGCCTCATAAGCAACCCCCCCCCCTTTTCAGAAATTGTTTGACTTAAGAAAGACATAAGGAGGATTCAGTGGCAGATAAGCTGAAATTACCAAGAGGTGGACATTCACTGAAGTGCACACTAAGCCAGAATTAAGCAATTCACTTACTGAAAAAACACAGATATCCCTGCTTGAGAATGGCCCTGTCCTCTGCTTTGGCACCAACAAGAAAATCTTTTCCATTTGGCTAAGTAAGACTTTCTAGTAGCAAATATTCTGAATTCCCTTAGTATCTGTTGCACATCCTCAGAAAAAAAGGTGTCTAAAAAGGGAGCTACCACCCACACAGGTTGAGATTTTGAAACTTGGGATAAAGCAATTCAATGTCCTGTGTAAGTCCACTCTGTGAGGAGGCTTTTCATAACTGCCATAGGTCAGCTGCATGAGAAGGGAAAACCAGTGTTGTCAGAGTCAAAAGAGAGTCATTAGTAATATATTTGGTTGCTCTTTCCTTCTACTTTTACGCACCTTGGAAATTAGAGGCATGGAAATGGCATAAATTAAAATTCACTACCAAAGCATTAAGAATACATATCTTTTCTATACCATTTTGTAAGAAGTACTGAAACAGAATTGTTTCAGTTGTCTGTTCAGACAGTTAACAAAAAGATCTATTTGCAGGGGTTCCCCACTTGTGGATTATCTGCAGGAAGATCTGGGTGTAGCATCCACTGATGACAGTCTATCCTGGATATGCTCAAACAGTTCCCTACGGTGTTCTACGCTGATGGAATGTTAAGTAGCTTGTAGGGTTAAACTGTGTTGAATTGTTTTGTCCCAGGTAATCATGGACAGTCTGCAAAAGGGTAAGATTTTGTTCTCCCATTTACATACTACATAACAGACATAACAGTGGTGCTGCCTGTGACTACTAACAGAGCTACTAGTGAGATGATTTAGGGCTTTCAGAGCATTTATCAAGATCATCATTTATTTCAGATATAAGTGATTGTGCCTGTTCTGTGGTTCCTGAATGCCATGGATCTTGACCTCTTGAAAAACAGCCCCCCCAGCAAAGTCTCATGCATGATAGAGGTTGGGAGTGAATAAGGAACTTACGGATTGATAAGGACATGCTTGGCCCACCAAACAAGTCTTCCCATCAAAAAATGAGAACAAAAATTAGAAAGGACAGATGATGAGAATTCTGGTCCCAGTGAGATTTAAGGAACCACTGTATATTCCTCATGTGAAGACTAACAAATGGAATCATAAGAATAAAGGAGGCCATAAATCTTAAAATTCTCAGACACTCCTTAGTTGCAGACATTTTCTGATGAAGACTGCGGAAATGATAATGGAAAGAAAGCTTATTTTCTTGAGGAAGAAAGGCTGTCATTATAGAAGTAACCAAAAAGCAGTCTAGAAAAAATATCCCAAGAGATGGAATCAGAAATGACTTTTTACATACAAAGTGAAACCTACACTGTTTAGAAGATTCATGGTGGCCTGCAAAGATGCCAGAGTGGACTAGATGGTGAATGCTGAGATCAGGCAATTATCCAAGTAAGGATATATATGTGTATGCCTTGAAGCCTGCAATGAGCTATCACTGGGGCAAGGTACTTGACGAAGATGCTTGCAGCAGCAGCAGACAGAGCAAAGGTTAAATAAGTAAATTGAAAATGCAATTGCAGACCCTTAAAATGAGTCTCTATTTTTTGTGAACAGGGATGTTGTATACAGGCACCTCTCAGCTCCTTGGAGACTAGGAAAGTTCAAATAAGAAGAGGAAAGAGAGTTTGCAGAGTTAATATTTCAATTTTGGAAGAAGAAGAAGAAGAAGAAAAGAGTTCAGTACACAAAAAGTTTTAGACAGCTCTCCATGTGCCTTCTTTTCTGGGATCCAGTAAAAGTTTGTAATAATAGCCTCTTCCCAGTTGGCGGAAGCAGGCTGCTTCTACGACACTTTGAAAACGAAGTCATGAAATGATCTGAAACACAATATGAAGTCGGTCATTTGCAGGATAAGAAATTCCAGATGGAATGGAAGGGAATGCCCACTAGAGCCTGCATCCTTGCTCTATGATACTTAGCATGTAAAACTCTGATGTTATTGATTGCTAGTCTGGAAAATACTGGGAACGATTGCCGACAATTTTGAGAGGTCCTATCTCCCCTCTCACGATGGTCATATTTTGCTTTTGGAAAGAGGATCGTAGGGACCCATCGACTTTCTTTTCACCATCAGTCACCTTGCCATTTCCTTCTGAAAACTTGTTTGAATGATGTTTGTTGTCCTTACTTAAAGAGTATTTGGAAAATAGCCCTAAATTAGCAATGTAGTTCCTTTGGTCTTTAGGAATGGGCAATAAGAATAGTTGCTTAACTTCTTCTACTAATTTGCCTCTCTTCCAGTTTTTAGAAAACCACCTCAAATGAATTATCAAATAAAAGCTCTAGTTCCAGAGGGGCATTTTAACAGTTGTGCCTTTACATCTTCTTATACTCTGGGAAATTCTGAAGTCTTATCCAGGTATTTCTTCTCATGACTGTCCTAGTACCAGCAGCCCTCAAAACAGTATCTACAACATCAATTTCACAGAGTGATTGGTAACCTGAGCAGCAGAACTGAACATATCCAAAAGACCGGATTTAGCCTCAAGATTTGGAAGGCTAGCCAAAGATTGTTGCATATTAGCAAAAATGGACAAGAGGTAATCAGACATTTGAATCTGGTAATATATAGCCCTAACGGCCAAAGGAGAGGAGGTGTAAATATTTTTTGCTAAATCTATAAAAAAAAAAAAAAAATTAACAATCCTAGACATTAGAAACAGATTTACCAGAAGAAAATGTTTTAGTAGCTATTTCTGCATCTACAGAAATAATGGCAGGGTCTGCAGAAGAGTTCTTATAAAGACACTTAATACTATCTGGGACTCTGTAGAACCGACCACTTTCTTTGCAGCCAGGAACTGTGAATCTGGAGATACTGATACAGTAGGAAAAGTATCCTCCTAGGCATCAAAGACCGGAGGGTTGCCACATGTTTAGCAGAATTCATATTGAGGAGTTCGTAATATCACTTTTGAGAATCAGACACCCCTCTTTTCCTTCGCATTTGAAGAAATCTTTCATTTTTTGAAACAGTAACTCCGAAAGAGATTTCCTCAACTGGAGAATCTGAGAAAAATGTATTGTCAGACCCTGATTCACAAGCTTTGGAGGAAGAAATTTGTGCTGCATAATCTAATTCTTCCTGAATAGGTTCTGACTGCATTTCTTCTTCAGAAAAAGAAGAAGAAGAAGCTAGGAAAAAGGTTCAAAGGATTATGAGGATTTAAATAATCCGTGTGCAAAATTAGCCAAGTTATAAACTAGTACATCACCTCATGCTATGGGCAGACATATGGCATGTGAGGAAGGAGCCTGAAGCTCTGTAGGCTAGCCAGCTATACTGCCATCTTTGGCACAATACATCCCATATAGCAAAAGCTTCTGCACCAGTAATCTAATGAAGGCCAACTCCATCTAACAGATTATCTCATCCTATCACTATGGTAGCTAAAGATTTACTGACCATCTACATCTGACTTGCAAAATCAAACATGAACTGCACAGTCTCACAGGCAATGAATTCATGCTTGATTTTCTGACCCAGAGCTACACAGTGCATACTTCAAAAGCAAGGCAGCACTGATGAACACTGCTTTCTCCAATTAAATAGTCCCAGGTTATGCATTCCTTATATAGTTTTAATAGGAAATGTACAATTTCCACTTCCAAAATGTTATAGGTTTGTGGAGAAAAGAGTCCGCATAAGGTAATGCACCTTGTGACCTGGAGTAACATTTCAAGCAGCACTTAGCTTTAAGCACTAATGTGTGCACTTCTGTTTAGCACATTAGTTCCACTTTTAGCAGCTCTGCTGCATATCCCCCCAAAACAATGTCATATTCTGTACAAATTACATGATTACATTTTACATGCTGCAAAATTTTATGGAAACAGCCAGTATTTCACATACGTTTTCTATAATACATTTAGATTTAGTTCAGCTTAAATGAAGGCTATGTACTTACCTTAACATTATATCTGGGTTGTCTTCTTCAGTCTCAACTTGTGGGCTATCTGATCTGATCGGATTTAAGGTTGGCACTTCAGAATCTTCTGCTCAGATTGTCCCACCTCCTCTCTGACAATGCTTTGCATGCCTGAATCTTCCTAGATGAAGTTTGCCCTACAATGCCTGACCTGCAAATACAGAGTCTTTCTAACAAGAGACTAGGGAATGGCTCAAAACGGTGCCACCAATAACCTTCGGACCATCTCACAAAGTCCACCAAGACCCATATATACCAGTGAAAATTTGGGAGGGGTATGGCTGAGATGGACAAAAGAAGGCAACATGCAGCATTATAGCTGTTTTCATATCCAGTGTTGTCTACTCTGTTTGCCTCAACTTATGGGATAGATTTCTCAGCCACACAGTATGGGTGGTATCAGGAGAGAATATTCATCAAAATGCTGGAGCCAAAAGATGCCCTAGATCTGGACTGAATATCTCAATTTTAATGGGAGAAAAAAGTAAGGGAGTTACACCAGATAGCTGATACACAAACATCATTTATGGAGGCACTACCAAATAAGGCAGTTGAAGTAGAAACTGCCCTAATAGAATGTACTTTTGGCTTAATAGGAAAATGCACACCTTTCATGACATAAACACAGAGTATGCAGTCAGAAAACCATCAGGACAAAGTCACCTAGGAAGCTGGATTCTTAAACTTGACTTTAGAGAATGACACAAAAAGTTAATCTGACCTGAAATGTTTGGTCCTGTCCAAATATAATCTCAGCTGGCGGTGAAGGCCCAAGCAATGCAGCATATATGTGACTCTGGAGCTACAGATAGAAATGGACTCATAATATCTTGCATCAGAGATTTAACCGTCTCTACCACAGGTGTCGATAAATGCTGTGACTGGTACCAGTGTGGTATCAGCACCTGATTCTTACCTTGAACCAAGGAGGGTAAAGGCTCTAGGACCTTTAGCTCTAGTTCATCCAAAGTAGAAACCGTATCAATAAGCTGCTTCTTGGCCTCTTTCTTCCCTTTCCTTAATCTTTTCTACTTCTTTGTCCTTCTCCCTCTTCTTCTTCACTATCCATTTCTTGGATGGAGATGGAGAAGCTGGAGGGACGACTACAGAAGAAGCCAGGGGCACACCCTTCATCCCTAGCTTAGCCCTGTAGTCAGCCAAGGCTCTAGCCCCAAAGGATACACAACCTTGCCAGTCAACATCCAAATTCTTACATACATAGACTTTTACTAGCTAACAATCCGGGGAGCCTTTCTAAGCCTAGCCAAGTTTTCCTGAAAGAATAATGATGTTCTTATGCAAACAGGACACGGAGGGCCAGTCATTTAAAAGCTACCTCTGTCCATAAGAGACATGGGTGCCAGGCCAGGAGTAATATTTCCTATTCCCCATCAACTGGTTTAGGTTGCGCTTGAACTGGGTAATAGACAAACTCAGCTTTACATGGATGCGAAGCCTGTTCCATAGGAGGGGCAGTCTCTGGGACACATGTCTGTTTCTCCAGCATGTTCTATTTAAGTCACAGACAAGATTCTAGTCCCTAGACCTTGCATTTCTGGTACTCTTTAACTTATAGATATGTAGGAGAGTCATAAATGTGTAGACTGTGGATGCCTTATAAGCCAGGCAAAGATCACCCCTCAGCAATGTATACGTAAATGAATAGAGGGAAAGGGCTTTAAGGTCCTCTGCATAAGGCTGGTTTGTTATGCCCTATATTCTTTCTATAAGGAACTTTTGAGCTCACTCTAGTTGCTGCATATGTCTGGTCAGGTACACACCAGAGGGAGCACTGTACTCTAGGACTGGCCTGATGAGGGCAGAGTACAGTGTGATAATGACCTCTCTGGACCTGGATGCCATGCCCTTACTTATAAGTTGCACAACATAAAAGGATTTCCTCACCACTGTGGCTATATGATGGTAGAAGGTAAGGCTACTGTTTATGTGCATACTCAGATCCATGACCACTCAGTCAACTCTTAGGAGCATGTTATCAATATGGCAATTAGCTGAAATGACTGACTTCTGAAAGGGTACAATTATGCATTTCTTAGAACTGAGTTTAATACCAAGGCTTTGGTACCATCTGTTAATCAGAGAGATAACTTCTTGAAGAATGCTAGTGTCTGCAGGGGAGTTGATGATAACCCCAGCTTGAAATCATCTGCAGACTTAGTCAGCCATAAACCTTCAGCATTTGCTTCCATTTCAGGGAAATGGATGCTAAAATGGAGCAGGCACAGTACTGAGCCCTGGGGGACTGCACTAGTGACTGGCCTCTTGGTGGAAGTGACCTCATTCATTCTGATGTCCTGGCTCCTATCAGTCAGCCAGTTGGCTAGCAAGTGGGTGAAGACAACTAGCAAGTGTTGACAGCAAATCTTAACTATCAAATATCATATGTTCATAGGTGTTTTCTATGCTAATGATCACTGGGGCCTTTTTAAGCCTAGCCATGCATCCCAAATCTCTGATAAGTTCTGACACCCTTAGTAAGTGTAAGCAGAGGCTTGGAAGATGAAACATTTACAAGCAGGGGCCCTGGGAGATGAACCATTTACAGGCTGCCTATGTCCATTACAGACACAGGTGCCAAGCCAGGGGAGAATTTCCTGTTCCACATCCAATTGTCTAAGTTACACTTGAATTGGGATAGGGAGGAATTCTGCCTCATATGGATGAGAAGCCTGTTTCAGAGTAGTCTCTGGGAAACGTACCTGTTTCTCCAGCAGGTCCTACTTATAACACAAGCAAGGTTTAAGTGTTTAAAATTGCTAATCCTGGTGCTGCTTGTTTCCCAGATATGCAGGAGGTCCATCAGGTTGGAGTCTGACAATGCCTTGGATGCCAGGCACAGATCTCCCCTCAACAGGCTGTAAGAGACAGAATGCACGTATAGAGCTCTGACATGGTCTGCATAAAACATGTTACTTAGGTCCTGTACTCTTTTAGTGAGGAACCTCTTTGCACGTTTCAAATGTTGGCTTTGCCTGGGTAGGTACATACCAAAGAGGGCATTGTACTCTGACAGGTTTGTTGAATGCTGAATACAGTGTAACACTGACATCTTTGGACCTAGATGACATACCTTTGTTTATAAGTTGCACAGCACAGAATGATGTCCTCATTACTGCAGACATACGATAGTCAAAGGTTAGAATTAGGAGAGATAAGAGAGAAGTAATACTTATGGATCTGCAGTTTCCAGGGTCTGTAGTTGGCTGCCTTTGTGCAGAGGAATCATACTTGCTGTTCTCCATTCGTAAGGCAAGAATCCTGTTTGGAGACTACATTTTAATAGTGATTTGAGACAGCCTGATAAGTCATGTTTCTTGCTATTTATAAAGCAGCCTGGAAATTTGTTGGGGCTCACTGAAGCAGTGTTCTTGGCCTTAGACAGGGCTGAGGACCTGTTCCCTAGTGATAGTTGGAGGACTTATATTTGATGGTATTTCCTGAGTGGAGAATGGGGGGAGAGAGACGGGAGGGTAAAGATAGAGATGAATTTGTCTGCCAATAGATTTGTTACATCCTCTGACTCAGTTTAGGTGGTGCCATTAACAGAAGCAAAATATTAGAAAAGCCAAACGTAAATATGTGGAGAACTATTAACAACATGACAAGAAAACAGCAGAATCAATGCAAACGCTCTTATAAAGTGTACCACACTAACAAACTGTAAATTACTACTCTATCAAGTAACAAAAGGGTAAACTAGCAATGGAAGTTTGGCAGAGGAGGAAACTAATAGGACAATTAAAGATGAAAAAAGTAGCTTTCACTTATCAAAACCAGGAGCTTCTGTGACCACGTCTGACTCTGATGAACAGCAAATGAGATCTGAGGATCTTCAGGCAGGGCAGGCATCGTGGGAGAGGAGGTGTAGCTTCAGAGCACAAGAGCTGGGGTTGGATCTAATAACCCACAAAGTTAAGGCAGATGGAAAAGACATCAGATCATAGCTTTTCAACATGTTTCCTTTAAAGAGAATTGCAAATGTTACACAGTCTGTTACATGTCTTAGAGCTCAATTATAGTGATAACTAACCACTCAAAAATATCAATAACTTTCAAGTTTTTATGTTGGACGCGCATGTCATATCTACTAGTTTGGCCTCAAGCACCTTCTCAGCATCTTGCAATATTTGCAATTATTCTTTAAATATACTATTCTGAATTTCTACAGAAGACAATGGCACTTTGACTACCACAGCTTCAGTATTTCAAACCATAGTCAACCTATCCAGCTGTGAAACTAAATCTTGAATTATACTCAGTCCTGCAATTCTCATTGATAATACACAAAACTGTAAATGCAGTCTCTACACACTATCTATAGAATGCTGCCAGGATACTGCAATTCAAAGACCTGAATCATGGTAATCCCCAGGGCACACTGTCACGATCCTGTGTTTTTGAATGGCAGGAATGCAAGTTACAACAGACAGGAACCAAAGTGAGACAAACTAGCGAAAAACAAAAAGACAGCTTGGAAACACCAAAGCAAATTCTCTCTCAGTTTAATGAAGCGCTTTTCGTCTTGCACATAGGGCAAGACTTCATCAGAAACTGAACAAACTTCAACACAAGCAATATATACACACCCTTTTTGTTACATGACACTTCTAATTAAAATATTGTGTCTTAAAGGCACATCCACATTATTACTACTTAAAACATTTTTTTTAAAACAAATATGACTGACAATATTTTAGAACATCTCAACCCTTCAAGTTAGCTCTACGTTACCCAAGAGCATTGCAAAGCATTGCTATGCAACCAGCAATTTGGAAGAAGGATACCCAGACAGTTCTAATAGTACTAGGAGCAACAGGTCTAATAAAAAAGAATTTACAGTCGCATTTAGATATGCTATCGATCCATGCAACTCTAAGAATTACAGGAGGAGTCAATTCTGGGCACACGGCGAGTGCTACAAAGAGCACTTTTAGCTAACACGGAAGACTGAAACAATACTAATTTCATGAACTTTAATCATACCCTGACTAAGGAATAGGATCACGGTATTACAAACCCAAAAGATCTGGAGAAATTAAACAGAGAAGAAAATGAGCCCTGCCATCAGCTGCAGACATTGCTACTACCTTGACTATACCACCAGTGTATTCAAACTTATACAGAGGTTTATGAAAGTCCAGAGTTGATCCAAGGTAAAGGCATTAATCAAAGATGTTTTAACATCAAAATCAGAAAATACTGCCAATTTTCCAGTGACTGCGCCACAAAAGAGTAATAGAGGTTGGTCAAGTCAGATTAATATAGTTATGTGTTTCAAGGCCTACTATGGCAGAAAATATTATAATTTTTCTACCATTTCAAAGGTTTAGACTCTGTATCTAGTGGGCGGCCACGGTGGTGCAGCGGTCAGCATTGTCACCTCACAGCAAGAGGTTCTTCGGTTCGTTTCTTGGCTGGTGTGTCTTCTGTGCGGAGTGTGCATGTCCTCCCTGTGGTCGCGTGGGTTTCCTCCGGGTGCTCTGGTTTCCTCCCACATCCCAAAAACATGCAGTAGGTGGATTGGACACTCTAAATTGGCCCTAGGTGTGAGTGTGTGTATGCCTTCTGTGGAAGGTTGGGCGCCGGGCTGGCAACTCAACACCGCAAAACTCCACTGCCAATCATGAGTGGACAGATGATCCGTTGTGGCGACCCCTAACCGAGAAAAGCCAAAAGAAGAAGACGACGACTCTATATCTAGTGGCAGTATTACCAGATGTGATCTCTGCAGTCTGTGTCTGACAGCAGAGATTATGTTGGACCCTGCCTTAAGATGCCTTTAGAGGATTTCATTCAGCTCTATTGGGGTGCTGTACAGGATATCCACATTTTAAGGAGCAGGAGAAATGGAATATAGATGCCTCCAGGTCATCAAAATAGCATCTTTCAAGACAGGTTCCAACTGAAGGGTCATCTTCAAACTTCTCTAAATAATAATTTAGTCTTACCTGGGGGAGGCAGAGAAAGCAACAGATAAGTGTACATTCAAGAAGTCTATATATGCCTTAGAGTTTCTAGAAAGAAGGAAATAACATAGGGGGCTATAAGAGGAGAGAGGTCTTGTTAGCCCTGCTTTTCAATGAACTGTGGACCTAAGTACCCAATGAATTACAGGGGAGAAGTGAATAACAGTTTGAAACTGGGGTTTGACGTGGGAGGATGGCATAATAGTTAAGGTGTTTACCTTACAGATACAAGGTGCAAGGTTTGATTCTCACATAGGGTAATTGGCTAGGCGTGAAATGGCCCACAAGGGCAGTTAGCCTAGTACTAATCTATGAACCTGGTTGTCATGTAGATGATTGTAAGTGTTCGCTACAGGTGGCACATTGTCTTCATTAGTCTTTGCAGCACCTAATTATTTTCTTTAGGATGTGTACCCATTACGTTATCCACAGAGCATTCTGAAGTCTTAAATCTATCATCACTGGGCACCAGAGGCCCACTGATTGTAGGAACCACTGGAATCTCCTTAACCCTCATCATCATGTTCCTCTTCTGGGTAGTCAAGGAGAGAAGCACCTTGAGCCTGAGTTGAACCTTTGAGTCCTTGTGAGTGACCCAAACACCACAATGCTTAAGTGGGGTAGATGGTGTTAACTTTCAGAGTCTCACTCCTAAAGGCAGAAGTCCAGGAGGTACTTCTCTAACTAACCTCAGAAACATTAGTTGATAATGGACATAAGGTGGATTCCCCTCTAGCAGAGGAACAGGCACAGTATGTGACATGGCAAAAGTTGCTTTTCAACAGGATATGAACAAGAAAGTTTTGACCAATGTCTTTCCTTCTCATATCTCATCTTGATTCACTACTATATATCCTGCATAAATCACATAAGTGATTATTCTGCTGGATGCTGCCCTGGTTGCTAATAGCTGCCATCCTAGGACAGGTTTGTTTATGTATATATACACTCATTTTTTTTACTGGGGTAGTGCACTGATCAATAATGACTAACTCCAGGTCAGCCTGGGTGAAATATAAAACATATCAGAAACAAATAATACAGAAATGTAAGAAATAACACAGTAGTTCAGACTAACTACTTAGAAAAAAATGTGCATATGCATTCTCATACCTTCACTTCCTGTTTGCTGGACTGAAACATTGGCATTAATGGCTCTCCTGTACATTGTCCTCTTGGCTCAAACAATACAGACTGGCTTGAGATCTAGCACACATCAGTTGACAATGGTTGTAAGCTGGGACATGGATGACGAATACTAGGACTGAGATGCAAACCACACAAACACTTAAAAAACTGTGCAGTGTAGGAGCTGCACATGCCATTCCTAGGCTGGCATCTGACATGATTACATGCAATGACAAGAGGTACCCACAAGTACAGAAGGTGGGAATTCTATGCCAAGATAAGTATCTCAAGACAAGAAATCTCAAAACTTATTTATTAAAGAGGGCAGCAAAATTTCACAGTCTTGTGAAAGGAAACTCACTTGTGTAGTATCTGTCCAGATTAAACAAATGCCGGGACAAGTACCAATGAAAAGTATGTTTGCTTCTTAATACAGTCACCAGTTTTGCATTTTATATGCTACATCCTCAAATGAAAAACCCCAGCCACTGATGCTCGGACTATAAGATGTAATCAATACCTGTTATATGCATTTCGTAAAACCCACCTCTTTCAAGAAATGTTGCTGAAGCCAAAGAAGAGAGGAAAAAAGCAAATGTAATTCAAATAAGTATATTTTTGGCTGAACCACCTTTGGTTGATTCTACTGTAGCAAATGCTACACAAATGTTTTAAGAGTTCTGTGTAAGAATTTACTGACCTTTACACCGGACACTGAATTCTCTCATACTAACAACTCAAAATAAATAAATCTAATCTCAAATCTTCAGTGTTTTGCCTGGCTTTACATTTTTTTCTTTTCTTTTTCTGTTTTAAAATAAAACAGAAAAAACTTTCAATCTGCTGTCATAAAGAAGAACTGTTGTCCTCTTATTATGTTCCTCAGAATTTATACTAATTATTTGTTTAGTTTCTTAGATAGTAGAGCTTGATTTCATGAGTTAAATGTCAATTTGCCTGCAAGTTTTAACAGTTTATACCTTTATCTGCATATATTTTCCCATGTTATCCTTAAAACAGTTTCTAACAAGACGTTTGCATTTTGTAACTCCCCTCCCCAAATAAATAATTTCTCTGCTTGTTACTTTTATCTTATGATGGATAATGTTACATTACACTCTTACAAGTCCGTAAGATTTGACAGTTCTTTCTGGCAAAAAAATTATAGTTGTTTCTTCATCCAGGAGAACTCTGGAATTGCAGAACTGATGTACAAAGAAAATATAGTTGTGTAAGAACTTACCATAACAGCAGACGTTCGAATAGATCACTGCTGAAGTAATGCTGACAGATGGGATGTATCCTGCCAAAACTTTGACTCTTCTTCTTCACGTAACAGACATCCGACCTTATACTTGGGCATGGCATGCTGGTATTTAAGGGAAACATAAGCATGCAAATTTCTTGACCCATTCTGACACTGAGGCTAGCTACAATGAGAGGAGACAAGTAAAATAAAAAGAAGAGGGGGAAGGACAGTCATGTAAGGGTGCCACCTTGGCCAACATGAAAAAAGAAGAAAGTAGGAAGGAGGGAGGTTGCATACACTGCGAAAGTGATCTATTCGAACATCTACTCTTATGGTAAGTTCTTACACAACAGTACTATGCCCATCATTAAATCACTGCTGTAGTAGTGCTGACAGGTGGGATGCTTCCCCAAAGCTTTTAAACATACTGGTAGCGGGAAAGAAATTCAGAACATGAATCATGTATACCTTCAAGTATGGATCTGGCACATCCAGTAACGGGTGTGGAAAAGGCACAAATCATGTAATCTTGTGTTACAGTTCAGTTAGAAAAGCAAGTATTTGCATCTACAGTGGATATAAAAAGTGTACACACACCCCTGTTAAAATACCAGGTTTTTGTGATATAAAAGAATGAGACCACAATAAATAATTTCAAAACTTTTCCCACCTTTAATGTGACCTATAACCTGCACAATTCAACTGAAAAACAACAAATCTGTTAGGGGGAAAAATATAAAAAATAAAAAACGTACAATATGCTGGTTGCATAAGAGTGCACACCCTTAAACTAATACTTTGTTGAAGCACCTTATGATTTAATTATAGCATTCAGTCTTCTTGGGTACACACCTGCCATCAATTAAAGAGACTCTGATTAACCCCAAATAAATTTCAGCTGTCCTAGTTTTCCTGACATTTACTCAACTGCCTGCTACAGCAAAAGCCATGGTTTGCAGAGAGCTTACAAAGCATCAAGGTGATATCTCATTGTTGAAAGGTATCAGTCAGGAGAAGGGTACAAAAAATATCCACAGCATTGGATATACCTTGGAGCACAGTGAAGACACAGTCATCAAAAAGTGGAGAAAATATGGAACAGTGACATTGCAAAGAACTGGACGTCCCATCAAAACTGATGAAAAGACAAGATGAAAACTGGTCAGGGAGGCTGTCAAGAGACCTACAGCAACACTGAAGAAGCTGCAGGAATTTCTGGCAAGTACTGGTTGTGTACTACATGTGATAACAATCTCCCATATTCTCCATATGTCAGGGCTATGGGAAGGGTTGCAAGACGGAAGCCTTTTCTTATAGAGAAAAACATGCAGGCCCAGGTGAAATTTGAAAAACAATACATCAAGTCTCCCAAAGCATGTGGGAAAATGTGTTATGATCTGATGAGACCAAGGTTGAAGTTTTTGGCCACAATTCCAAAAGGTACGTTTGGCACAAAAATAACACTTCGCATCACCAAAAGGACACCATCCCGACAGTGAAGCATGGTGGTGGCAGTATCATGCTTTGGGGTTGCTTTTCTACAGCTGGAACTGGGGCTTTAGTCAAGGTTGAGGGAAGTATGAACAGTTCCAAATACCAGTCACTTTTGGCCCAAACCTTTAGGCATCGGATAGAAAGCTAAAGATGAAGAGGCATTTCACCTTTCAACACACAATGACTCCAAGCATATATCCAAATCAACAAAAGAATGGCTTCAGCAGAAGAAAATTTAAATTTTGTAATGGCCCAGCCACAGCCCAGACCTAAATCCAATAGAAAATCTGTGGGGTAACCTGAAGAGGGCTGTGCACAAGAGATGCCCTCACAATCTGACAGATTTGGAGCGTTTTTGCAAGGAAGAGTGGGCAAATATTGCCAAGTCAAGATGTGTCATGCTGATAGACTCCTACCCAAGAAGACTGAATGCTATAATTAAGGGTGTGCACACTTGTGCACCCAGCTTATTGTAGGCAGAAAAAGACAGTTTAAAAGGTGGCAAAGTTAGTTTCTCAAGCACATAATTCAGGTCTCAGGGAGTAGGAACAGATTTTCTGAGAGGCCCAATATGCAGGACACCTTTTAGGAACTGCTGTCATAACATAAAGAAAGTGGAGAATCCCTGGAAAGATAAGTTGATATGGCTGAAAAATGTACTTTAATGGAAGTGTATGCCATATCCAAATTGAGCAGCTCCCGTGTATATTTGACAACAGAAAGCATCTCTAGCTCTTCCTGATAGGGATCCAATCCTCTCTTTTGGCAACACAAAGAAAATATTTTCCATTTAGACATACATGATCTTCTACTTGCAGGCTTTCTATCCTCCTTTATTACTTGTAGCTCTCAGAATAAAGGTGCCTAAACCAAGTCAAAAGTTTATCAGCCATACTGTTAGTCTGATAGAGTCTTCAGGTTTGTGTGAATGACACAGCCCTTCTGCCATGTCAGCAAGTCCATCCTGTGGTGTAATATGTGGCGACCGCC
Organism: Protopterus annectens; assembly: GCF_019279795.1. Classification (NCBI taxonomy): domain Eukaryota; kingdom Metazoa; phylum Chordata; order Ceratodontiformes; family Protopteridae; genus Protopterus; species Protopterus annectens. The sequence continues at coordinate 221,561,412 of NC_056725.1, forward strand.
CCTGGCTAGATGGAAAAACAGAGCACCAATGTTACCTAAGCAAAATGGGTGTCAGCAAGAGAATTTTGTAGCTGTCCTTCTGAAGTTTCAGGAGAACTTTTTAAAAAGAGAAAAGGGAAGAAAAACATGCAGGAATTTCACTTTTCATGTGAAGGGATCTATTGCAGTACAGTTGTGTACACTTACCATAAATGTAGATGTTCGAATGTATTCACTGTTGCAGTTATTACATTTGAGTAATCTGCTGGCAGGTTGCCCTCAGTCGGCCTGATTAACAAAGTCTTGGGTCCTGCGTTGGTTGCTGTCCCTTCTTCCATGATGTCAGGTCGTCATGGGTATAAAACATGCATCAGATGCCATTACATCAGTTTTTCTTGCCCCAGATGTCAGGTGCCCCCCTAATGGTGAACAAATAAAATTAAAAACACAAAAATATACCTCCAACCAAAAGCAAATACACCAAAAAGGCTTTTAAGCATAGTAAAAGAAGGTAGAGGTATAGCCAGAGAAAAGTAGGGGGCTGGAGGGAGGGTAACCAGGACTGCAACAGTGAATACACTCGAACATCTACATTTATGGTAAGTGTACACAACTGTACTATGTTTTTCGTGTTTCACTGTTGCAGTCATTACATTTGGGTAGATTCCCAAAGCTATGGTTGGGAAGAGGAGTTTATACAGCATTACAACCAGCTATAAGGCCCTGCAAGACAGCAGTGGCAAAACCAGCTCTGGATTTGGAGAGAATTGGTAAATGATAATGCTTGGTGAAAGTATGGAGAGAACGCCAGGTAGAACTTCTAGAATATCCCTGGTAGGAACACCTCTGAGAAAAGCTGCAGAAGTAGATGCAGCCCTGGTTGAGTGAGATCTGATCCCCTAGGGGATAGGTTTTCCATGGTGCTTATAGCAGAAATGAATGCAATGGCTTATCCATTTAGAAATGGTTTGTTTTGAAATAGCCTTGCTCTCTGCCCCTGCAGCAAATGCTACCAGCAATTGTTCAGATTTTCTTCGAGATTTAGTCCTGTTCAAGTAGAATCTAAGTTGTCTGTGCACATCCAAGGAATGCAGAATACGTTCCCCTTTGTTCTGTGGACTGGGAAAGAAGGTTGGCAAATGAACGGACTGATTAAGAGCCACACTGGAAACCACCTTGGGCATGAAGGATGGATTGGTCCTGAGTGACACCCTGTCCGCATGAAAGATGATTAAAGGCTCCACTGCCATAAGGGCCTGTAATTCAGATATCCTTCTAGCTGAAGTGATTGCTAAAAGGAAGGCTGTTTTCCAAGAAAGAAATTTTAAGACTGCAGTAGCAGCTGGCTCGAAAGGAGGTAGAGTGAGCTTCTCCAAAACAAAGTTAAGGTCCCAGGCAGGGGTAGGAGCTTTCCTGGGTGGTCTCAAGTTCTTTGCCCCTCTGAGATACTGCTTGAGGAGGGGATGAGAGAAGAGGGGTGGTTCTGTGTCATAGTGAGCTGAAATAGCTGAAGCGTGGATTTTAATAGAGGAAAAAGACATGCCTTGTGAAGCATCTCAGTTAAGTATTGCAAAATCTGAGGTAAATTGGGTGCTGCTGTGCTCATCCCTAAAGATTGGTTCCAGGCACAGAATCTTTTCCATTTGTCAGCATAAGATTTTCTAGTACTAGGCCTTCTCGCCTCCAAGATGACATCCATCACAGGTTTGCTGAGGGATGATAAGGGTGAATTTAAGTGATTAGCCAGGCTGCAAGGTTAAATGTTGGAAGCTGAGGGTGCAGAATTTGGTTCTCCTGCTGAGACAGCTAGGAAGGGGTCTAAGGCAGGTGCCATGGAGATATTTGTGACACACTGCGCAGGAGTGTGTACCAATGATGGCATAGCCAGTCTGGAGCAATCAAAATCATTCTTGGTTTGTCCTGTTTGACTTTTAGCACAACTTTGGAGAGCAGAGGCAGAGGGGGGAAGGTGTAGACTGATAGGTTTTTCCAGTTGAAGGACAGAGCATCCACTTTCCAAGCTTCTTTGTGGGGAGTCCTTGTGCAAAACTTGCCCAACTGGTAGTTCTGGGGGAAGGCAAATAGATCTATGTCTGGGCTCCCCCATTTGCTTGTCAACATGTTGAAAATCCATGGTTCCAGTTTCCAATCGTGTGGGTCCATGAGATTTCTGCTTAGTCCGTCTGCCAGTGTATTCAATTTTCCTGGCAGGAATTGAGCTTGTAGGTGCACTTGGTAGCTCAAGGCTGTGTTCCACAATGCCATGGCTAGTCTGTATAGGGGGTAAGAATGTGTACCCCCCCTGCTTGTTTATGTACCACATAACCGTGGTGTTGTCCGTCTTTACCATTAGTTGTCCTGGATGAATGTAGTCCTTGAAGGCTGTCAGAGCATTCTGTACAGCTAACATTTCTTTTTGATTGATATGTAGGTGCATTTGACTTGGGTTCCATTTGCCCTGAATGCACTTCCCTGCCAGGTGAGCCCATGCATAGTCTGATGCATCTGTAGTTAGGGTTTGGGCGGCAGGGGGTAGTGTGAATGGCAGTTCCTTGTTTTGGTGGCAGGCCTCTGCCCACCATAGGAATTCCAGGCGCAGGCAAGGTATGATACGAATCATTGTTTTCCAGACTGTGACAATGTTGACTCCATAGACTTTTTAATTACCACTGTAGTTTCCTCATATGCAGTCTTGCATATGGAATTAGAAGAATGCAGGAGGCCATGAACCCCAAGGCTTGCAGTATTTGTCTTGCAGATAGCAGGGTTTTTGTGGCCACCTGTTTGAAGTAAGTTACCAAATGAATTTGCTTCTCTGGTGTGAGGAAAGCCATCTGGGCAGTTGTATTCAAGCTTGTACCCAGGAATGTAATCTGTTGAGAGGGTACCAGTTGTGATTTCTTTTCGTTTATGGTGTACCCCAGACAAGTTAGAACCCTTTTTACAAATGCCAGATGATTTAGAAGTATGCCCTGGTTTTCTGCATGAATTAGACATTCGTCCAGCTATGGATATATTTGAATATTTCTTTGCCTGCAAAATGCAATAATTGGAGCCAGGCACTTTGTGAATACCCTGGGCGCAGTAGACAAGCCAAAGGGCAGTGCAGAGAACTGATAATGCAAGTAGCCTGCTTTGAAGCGTAGGTATCTTCTGCAAGATTCCCTGATTGGGATGTGCAGGTAAGCTTCTTTTAAATCTAAAGTTGTCAACCAAGGCATCTTTACCTAGCATAGGAAGTAACTGGTGAAGAGTCAGCATCTTGAATTTTGGAATGTCCAGAAAGGTGTTTAGAGTAGACAGGTCCAGAATTGGACGCCATGATTTGTCTTTTCTGGGTACCAGAAAGAGCCTGGAATAGAAACCTTGTCCCTTTTCCTCTTCTGGTACTGGCTGAATAGCCCCCATGTTTAAGAGGGAAAGTACTTGTTTTTGAGCCCCTGCCCACTGATTTGGGGGCAGGTATGGCCATCCGTTTGGTGTTGGCAACGTGTGGAAATGAAATCTGTATCCCTGGGACACTATATTTAAAACCCATTTTGTCCTGGGTTATGAGTTCCCAGTTCTTTGCATGAAGAGCAATCTTTCCCCCCAAAGGGGTGGCTAATAGGAAAGTGCTTGGTCATTTTAAAAGGAAGTCATTGTGACTGTTTACCATAGGGAGGTGTCTTGTTATTTCCAGATTTGGAAGTGGAGGCCCCCCATTGCTTAGTTCTGAGAGTCCCCTGGGACTGAAATCTGGTGCTTTTGGTGTGTCTGGGTTTTTGGCTTGAAAGGTTCTGGAAGGAGCTGGAAAAGACCAATTCTTAGTAGGCCAGTGCCTACTAAATCTTGGAGGTTGCACTTGTAAGAAATCTTTAACAGTTTGCATAGATTTAGCTTTATCATCCATCTTTTTTAGAACTTCTTCAGCCTTATTGCCAAACAGACAGTCCTGATTTAAAGGAGCATCCAACAATTTCGCTTTAACATGATCAGGCAAAGATTGCTCCTTAAGCCAAGCATGCCTTCTAAGCACAGACACAGAAACAGCAGCCCTGCAGGAGGTCTCTAAAGAATCAAAACCACATTGCAAAGTATGTTTTCCAACTTGTTCAGCAGAATGCAATAAACCCTGTAAATCTTTATTTTTCACACAGTCAGGAATCAACATCATTTTCTGTTTAAGCAGTCCAATAATATGCTGTTATATTTTAACATATGAAATTGGCAGTTTAAAGCCCTGATTGCCAAGGATGCAGAAGTATAAACCTTCTTATCCCATCTATCCAGCGCCCTGGAGTCTCTATCAGAAGGTGTAGGATTTTTAGCAGTAGAAGCATTAATGCCCTTGGGCCCCTGAGAAATGGTTTCTGGATCTGCAACAGGATTTTTGAAAAGGAACTTGTGGGACTCAGGAACTATGTAGTATCTGTCAGGTTTACTAGGAGCTGGAGGCAGGGAATCAGGGGCCATACTGGATTCCGAAAACACATCATCAACAATGTCTAGTACAGGAGGTATAGCCAAGGGCCTATGCTGAGGCAGAAGGAGGAAATCCCTAAGCCTCTTTTTTGAATCAGAAAATTCCTGACTTTCCCAGTGGAAATGCTCCCTTAAGGTATATAAAATTTCTCCAAATGAAAAATCCTCAGGAGGGGAAGCAGACGGAATGGAATCCTCTGCATCAGAATCCTCATAAGTAGCTATGAACAAATCCAGGTCATTAGAAGAATCAGAAGAAACAGAAACCCGATCGGAAGATTCATAATCAAGCTCAGCCCTAGGCCTCTTAGGGGCGGGGGGTGGGGGTGGGGGGGTTGACTACCCCTGATTAGAGTAATTACATTTTCAGCCATTTTGATCATTTGTTTTTTAGGCATAGGGGCCTGAACATGTGGCCTGGGCATCGTTTTTTTAGACATAGATCGAGATGTAGGCCTTAGTAATGAAGGTGGAGTAGATTTAATATGCAAGTCTTTAGGCCTGAATACACCCTCAGAAGCCGGTGCCTGCACAGCGGCTCCGGACCCATCCAAGGTAGAGACATCCGCGGGTTTTATAGGTGAAGCCTCTCGTGGCATACCGGACTCCAAATGGGTCTCAGTAGAGGCCTGCAAATCAGAAGTAGCGGATATCAGGGGCTGCGAAAGCACCTCACTGAGTACTGGCGAACAGTCGACTGGCTTAGGAGAAACGTCGTCTGCAGTTTTGGACCTCGGCGGCCTGTCTCTGTCTTTATCTTTGCATTTTTTCGGAATCCCGGGAATCGGATGGCTAACCGACGACATTTCTGGATAATTAAACCGAGAACCAAAATATTTAGAGGCAAAAATGTACCAACGACAGATAGTGCGCTGATTAAATAAAGCACAAAACTGACAGCAAGGTACGTTGTGGTCAGGGCCTAGGCAAGGAATACAGTACGAATGAAAATCTTTGTGAGGTATTTGCTTTCCACAAGTAATGCAATTATTAACTTTTACTGACATCGCTAAGGAGCAAGAAAAAGTTTCCCCAATGGGGTACTTAGCTTTAAGTTGAAGACTTCGGTTTTGAAACTCGAAAACAAAAATTTCAGGAGTCGGACGACTGGCAATTGCAAACTGCTTCTGCTTCGGGCACCGCACGGCAAAAAAGAATGATGTAATGGCGTCAGATGCATGTTTTATACCCCTAACGACCTGACGTCATGGAAGAAGGGACAGCAACCGATGCAGAACCCAAGACTTTGTTAATCAGGCCGACTGAGGGCAACATGCCAGCAGATTACCCAAATGTAATGACTGCAACAGTGAAACACGAAGAACATCCAGGGTTCCTTGCAAGTGATTCTGTAACTAAACATACTAAATTTCTGGCTCAAAGTGGAGATGAAGACCTTCCTGTTCAGGGTCCATTCTTGAGGGAGGGGTCTACCTTTGTCCTGCTCATGTAATCTGTCAAGCCATTCTTTTTTGATGGAATGTAACTGCTTGGAGAGAAATTTTTTGATAAATAGCAATGTTCTAAGCAATCACTGTTAGTCTGAACGGGGATAATATATTGTGCTCCCTTGTTTGTTAATGTACCACATGACAGCTGTATTTTTGATTGGAACTTAAAGTGTCCCTGGTTTTAATAGGTATTGCCCATAACCTGATAAACCTATCAAAATAACAAAACAACCAAAGGAAAATATGAAGGTGTTACTGGTCAATGCTAGTGTCCTAAACAAGAAACTCCACTCCCTACAAGGCCTTCTTCCTCTGGAAGATACTGACACATGGTTTAAAATAGCAGTGGGCACTCAGCTATTCAAGGATATAATGCCTTCCACATGTTTAAACCAGCTAATGTGCAGGAGGGGAAAAAGGTGGAGGTGTATCAGTCTACATTCAGAAGAGATTCACATTAAGGCTGATAAAGCAACATGATATATTAGACCTTCTTCATGTCCAAATAACCATCAGAAAGGTCCCTTACCATATAGTAACTAGCTACAGAACTCCCTCTATAACAAAAAATGCCACAACATCTATCTACAGCAACTACACTCACTCATTATTAATCCCAACACCATGTTCCTAAGTGATCTAAACTATCAAACTATAGACTGGGAAACCTACAGCACCACTAGTGTACAAGCACAGAGATTCCTGGACTTTGTCAATACAAATGCCCTGGAACAATTAGTCAGAGTACCCACTAGAGGGAACACCATCTTAGATCTTGCCCTTAGTAATATTGGAGTATCTTGAACCATCCCTTGCGTATTTTCATCACTTGTTAGGTCTACCATAAAGCAGTCTTCTTTGAAATAAAACTAAAAGCACAGATCTCTTCCACCTGAGGTACCTTTACACATCTCTTGATACACTGACAAGCTTCAAATCCCCATCAAACCCAGTTAACTCTACTGAATACGCAATAACATACACCATCACACTGCCAGCATGTAGACATCATAGATGCAGCTGTGCCCCGCAGGGCAAAGCCACATGGTGGAACTAGAATATCATCACGTTTTTTAGGAAAATAATTCTGACCAAAAGGAAGAAGAGCAATTCCCAGAATGTTAGAGACCTTGTCACCGAAATAAACAAACTCCTCAAGAGCTTTTAAAATCCACCAAAGCTAAGTTTGAGGCTAAAATAGCTACACAAGCCAAACACAATCACAAGGCATTTTTTAGTTATGTTTGTAATCTCACTGAGGCTGAAAATATAGCTAAATTGCTGGCTGATAAATTTAGGTCTAAATTTACCCTTCTCTCCCTTCCATCTGCCCCTCAAGATATACCTGAAACTGGTTTACCTCCAGCTATCACACAACAGCAAGTCCTAAAAGTGCTATTAAAGGCTACAAATATTGCATCTATGGGTCTTGACAATATCCCCGGATGCATCTTAAATAGTATGACACACAACTTAATCTCACCCCTAACAACACTTTTTAGTCTCAGCCTTCACACAGGTTTTGTACCAAGTAAATAGAGAACAGTTACAGTTATTCCCCTGCATAAGGGAGGACCTTACACAGACTCAGGCAATTACAGATTCTTAAGTCGGACCAGCTTCATATTCAAAGCCATGCAAAGACTTATCATGGAAGTAATCAATCAGGACATAGGGAACCTCCAAACACTAGACTTGTCTCAGTTTGGATTCATCAAGGACAGGTCAGGGTTACTCAGTCTGGTGGATTTTTCTGAACAGGTCACCAAAGCAATGGATGAAGGCAAAATGGTACACACTGCATAGTAGAATTTCCCCACTCCAGCATAGTAGAAAATCTAAATAAACTGTGAATAAACCCCTATGTCACCCACTGTCATATACCCTTACAGCTCTCAGAATCTGTCTTGCAGAAGTTAAAAACAGGTTTGTCAGGAATACAAAATAGTTTCTTAAGAACACAGTCTGTCTAAACGAAGAAAAGCCATAATCAGAAAATAAGTCAATATGACAACCTAGGAATACCAAGGATTGTTAAAGGGAGAAGGCTAGACTTGCTACAAATTAGCATGAACCCCAAGTTCTGAAAGAGACTGACAGCTAATTGTAAGTTCTGAAACAGTATGTGAAGGGAAAGGGCCTGAAATAGGCAATTTTCAAAATAACTTTAGATGAGGATACACTGGATCCTGCAAAATATTAAGATAAGTGCTATGCACTTTATAAACACTCTTGGAGCCATAAAAAACACAAACAGCAAAGAAGTAAGCTGAAAGTGAAACCCCAAGTTACAAAATCTTAAAAGTTTCCTGTCAAGTGGTTAGATGGGAATATGTAAGTAAGCATCCTTGAAGTCAAAGGTAACCATCAAAGCTTTTCGGAAGATCAAAGGAAAAAGACTTTGGAGAGTTAACATCTGGAATCTTTGAATGCTCAAAAAGGTATTGAGGACAAATAGATCAAGGACTGAATTTCAAGTTCATTTCTTTTCTTTGGACTAGGAAAAATGTTGGAGGAGAAACCCTTTCCTTTTTGATTGGGAGGAACAGATTATATTATACCCGGATACAAACATTCTGCTAAGATTTTAAAATTAATAATGTTGGTTCAAGGGCACCTGGAATTGAGTGTTGAAAAGGAAGAGAATTCCACTGAAAACTGTATCCTTTTTGAATGATTCTCAAAATCCAAGTGTCTGATGTGCTCTTTTTTCCAAAGGGGACCTTTCGGAATGTTTGGAGGACTGGAGGGGGAGTAGCTAAGCTGGAGAGGTGGAAGGTAGTGGAGGTAGTCAGAAGCTGGAAGTTTTACATTGGAAACAGCCTTTTGCTCCATTGAAACCAAATTTAGATTTATTCTACCATTTTTTTTTTATATTTGGATCTGTTGCCTTTTTGTTGAGTGGACTTTTTTGTAGAAAGGGCTTGGCTTGGAGGAGTAATTCATTTGAAATTTTAGAAAAGGGTAAATTTGTTTAAACCCCTTGCATAGGTTTACCCCTTTGTTCCAATGTTTTGAAAATCTCTGCCATTGATGGGCCAAAAGGCAATCCTTATCTAAAATGCATCTAAGAGATTTGCTTTTACATCACCTGGAAGAGACGGGAGTCTTAGCCTAGAGTATATTCTCAGCACAGAACCAGTAGCAGTAGACCTGGAAGAAGCATCCACCGCATTATATGCGCACTTAACAGAACAGAATGTAGCCTGAGAGGTGGAAGAAATCATATTTTGCAGAGCAATTTTTGAGTCACTTTTAGGGAATTTTGGAATGCCTTTAGTCATATTGGCAATATAGTCATACTGACAAAAATATCTTATAATTTGTGTCTGATAATTAACAGTAGTAGTAGCTATATATACTTTTTCCCATACCTGTCTATAGTTCAAAAGTCATTGTCATTTGGAAGAGCACTGGTAGAGGGGAAAACTTTGGAATATTTGCCAGAATCTGATTAAATAACTACACGATCAGAAATGTGATTTTTTGTACATGTACTTGTGACTGCAAGGGACCCTGTGAGACCTGTCAGGCTTTCTTGGTTTTGCAGGTGGTTGATAGTAGAGAGTTAGAAAAGTCAAAAGGAAGGTGTCAGCTTCAAAAACAGAAAAGATGGGTGAAGATTTACACACTTCTACATTTAACAGATGCTAATATTTCTTTTAGGATTCAGAGTTACTTACTCTCCCAATTAAAATGTTGCATCATTTTGTGAACTGTTACTCCAAAGGAGAGTTCCTCTAGAGAAGAGTCAGAGGGCAAGGTATCTTCTGGTTCAGATCCATATCCAAAAGGGGAATTAATCTGAGAAAAACAATTCAAAAATTCATGGTTCAGAGGAAGAATCTCTTTTTCTTTTATGGAGAGGTAGATAGTGGAAGCAAAATAAAATGAGAGGGGTTTTAAGAGTCACAAACTCTGAGAAAAATTCTGCCCTTCTTGTTGAGGTTCCCTGAAAAACAGGAGTGGCAGCAGAAAAAGGGTGTTTACTTTTTTTATATTCTTTGTAGGGCCTTCATATGGAGCCACATGAGAAGGGCCTAACCCTGAAGATACCTGTAGCAGAGAACTAGTGGCATCCTCACATACTAAAATTTGAGGAATGCATCAGGTCCTTCAGATATTACAAGCCTGGGTTCTCTATTCAAGGTTTTAGTGATTGTCTGGTTACATGGGACATGCTTGTAGATTATTCCATGTCAGCCTCCATCAAGGTTGCAACAATGGGACCAGGCCCAAAGGTCAGCCAGTTATCTAATTCCATCCTAGAGAAGGAATACAAAAAGTACAGTTTTGTACCTACCATAAATGTAGATGTCCGATAGGTATGCATCTGCAGTCATCACATATGGGTTGTCCTGCCTCAGGCAGCCCTTCGGTCGTCCGGATTCCAAAGTCTGGTCCGGCGTCGGCTGATGTCGCCCCTTCCCCGACGTCAGAGCGCCTGGGGTATAAAAGCATCAGCCGACGCCATCTTCCTCAGTTTTTCTTGCCCCAGATGCCAGGTGCCCTCTAGGAAGGCTAAATTTGGAGAAATGCAATAGAAATCCAAACATTTCCAAAAAAATATATATATATATATATATATATATATATATATATATATATATATATATATATAAACAAATACACCAAAATAGATCCCCCCAGTTAGCTAATAGAGGGGTAAGCACCCTAGGAATACCAAAGAGGGGAAGGAGGGAGGGTAAACCTGACTGCAGATGCATACCTATCGGACATCTACATTTATGGTAGGTACAAAACTGTACTATGTCCTTCAAGGATGCATCTGCAGTCATCACATATGGGTAGAATACCATAGCCAATCTGGGGGTGGAAGAACTAGGAAAAGGATGGTGTAGCTAAGATACCCTGCAGGACAGCCGTAGCAAAGCCTGCTCTGGATCTGGAATATAAAGGTAAATTGTAATGCTTGGCAAATGTATGCAGGGAGCTCCATGTGGCAGCTTCTAAAATGTCCTTTGTAGCCACCCCTCTTAAGAAGGCTGTGGAGGTGGCTGTGGCTCTCGTAGAATGAGGTCTAATGTTAGCTGGTACAGTCTTTCCATGAAATGAGTAACAAAAGCGAATGCAATTTCCTATCCATTTTGAAATGGTCTGTTTGGAAATTGCTTTTCCTTGAGTACCAGCAGCATATGCTACTAGCAGCTGGTCAGCTTTTCTGAAACCTTTAGTTCTGTCCAAGTAGTAGGCGCAACTGTCTGTGAATGTCCAGGGTGTGCAGCAGTTTCTCCCCTTTGTTTTGTGGATTTGGGAAGAAGGTAGGCAAGTGAATGGCTTGATTCAATGAAATCCTGGATACCACCTTTGGCATAAAAGTAGGATTAGTTCTTAATGAAACTCTGTCCTGGTGAAAAATAATGAATGGCTGCACTGCCATCAGGGCCTGCAATTCCGAAACCCTTCTTGCTGAGGTTATTGCCAGAAGGAAGGCAGTCTTCCATGAAAGGTACTGTAGATCTGCAGATGCTGCTAGTTCAAATGGAGGCAGTGTTAATTTTTCCAACACGAAGTTAAGGTCCCAAGCAGGAAGAGGTGGTTTCCGAGGAGGTTTGATGTTTTTGATTCCTCTTAGAAACTGTCTTAGGAGAGGATGAGAAAAGACAGGTGGATCAGTATTGTACTCTGCTGAAATTGCTGAAGCATGAATCTTAATAGAAGAGTAAGACAGACCATTGTGGAACATTTCTGCCAAATATTCCAGGATATGTGCCATATTCATCACTGTCGCATCTAGGCCCTTTGTGGTGTTCCAGATGAGAAATCTTTTCCATTTTGCTGAATATGCCTTTCTTGTGGAAGGGCGGCGAGCTTCCATAATAATATCCTTCACTCTGGGATAGCTTATCCTGAGGAGGAGTCAAGGTATTCTCCCCGCTGTTAGTTGCAATGTTTTCAGGTTGGAATGTAGAGTTTTGTATCTTTTCTGTGTCAGTAGAAGTGGCCATAGAGGCAGAGGCCATGGTTTCGTACGTGACATGCTCCTTAGCAGTGGGTACCAGTGCTGTCTTGGCCAGTCCGGAGCTATCAGAATCACTTTTGGCTGCTCTGTCCTGATCTTCAGTAACACCCTGGTCATTAATGGGATAGGAGGAAATGCATACACTGTCAGATTTCTCCAGCTGAAAGAGAGGGCGTCCACTTTCCACGCTTGTGGGTGGTATGTCCTTGAGCAGAATTTCTTCAGTTGATGATTGTGGGGGGATGCAAATAGATCTATGTCCGGCTCCCCAAGATTGTGTTATCTGTTGGAAGATGTCTGGGTGCAGCATCCATTTGTGCGCATCCATGATATTTCTGCTTAAGCTGTCCGCCAGTGTATTGTCTTTCCCTGGCACAAACTGAACTTGTAGCTGTATATTGAGTTTCAAGGTAAGATCCCATAGATTCATTGCCAGTCTGCAAAGAGGGTAGGAATGGGTACCTCCTTGCTTGTTTATGTACCACATAACTGTGGTGTTGTCTGTCCTTATTAGTAGGTGGCCTTGATGCAGAAAGATTTTGAAGGCCTCAATTGCATGCATCACTGCTAGCATTTCTTTTTGATTTATGTGCATGCGTAGCTCCTTTCGTGACCACTGTCCTTGGATACCTCTGCCCTCCATGTGTGCTCCCCAACCTAGATCTGAAGCGTCCGTTGTAATAGTTTGGGAGGTTTTTGGCTTTGTGAAGGGCAACCCCCTGTTGGACTGGCTGGCCTGAGCCCACCACAGAAATTCCTTGTGAAGGCATGGAATGAGTGGGATTAAAGTTTCCAAACTGTGACTGTGCTGAGTCCATAAACTCCTTAGGTACCACTGTAGCTTTCTCATATGAAGCCTTGCTTGTGGAATCAAAAGAATACAGGATGCCATGTAACCCAGGGCCTGCAGGATTTTCCTTGCAGTCAGCTGAGTTTGCCTTGTCAGATTCTTGAAGTAATCCGGTAGCTGTCTTTGTTTTTCTTCTGTGAGATAAGCCATTTGGGTGGTTGTATCTAGATCCGCACCCAGAAAGGTTATTCTTTGGGATGGAACAAGTCTTGATTTGTGCATGTTGACTGTATATCCCAAGGTCTGTAGAAGATTGATGGCATAATTTAAGTCCTTTATCAAAGTTTGTTGGTTGTCCGCTTGTATAAGGCAGTCGTCCAGATATGGGTATATTTGAATCCCCTGAAGTCTGCAGTGTGCTATTACTGATGCCAGGCATTTCGTGAATACTCTGGGCGCAGCAGATAAGCCAAAGGGCAATGCTGAGAATTGATAATGCTCTGACCCTGCAAGAAATCTGAGGTGTCTTCTGCAACTTTGTCTGATAGGGACATACAGGTATGCCTCCTTGAGGTCTAGAGTCACCAGCCAAGACCCCTTGCCCAGCATGGGAAGGAGTTGCTGTAGAGTCAGCATTTTGAATTTTGGCACAATGAGATAAGTATTCAGTGCGGATAAGTCGAGAATTGGTCTCCACTGATGCTCTTTTCTTGGAACAAGGAATAGCCTGGAGTAAAATCCTTGGCCTTGTTCTGAAATAGGAACTTTTTCTATGGCTTTCGTTTGTAGTAAGTTTGAAATTTGTTTCAAAGCCTCTGCCCTTTGATTTGGTGGCAGACCTGGCATGCCTTTTCTTTTTGGCAATGTGTGGAAATGGAACCTGTATCCGTTGTCTATTATTTGGAGTGTCCATTTGTCTCTTGTAATGTTGTGCCAATTTTTTGAGAATAAAGAAAGCTTTCCGCCCAAAGGTGCTTCTAATTGAGCCCTGGTTGGCGGAATCAAAGCAAAGTCATTGAGTTTGTCCTTGTGCAGCAGTTGCAGGTCCTGAACTGCCTGTCTGGATTGGAGGTTGCCATTGACGGCCTCTGTAGGAGCCCCTAGCTTGCCCTCTACCTCTGGCATGCCTGTTCCTGCCCCTTTGAAATCTTTCTGTGTCCGGAAAGGACCAATTCTTGGAAGGCCAATTTCTGCTGAATCTAGGTGGTTGGACTTGAAGAAAATCCTTAACTGTTTGTACAGATTTTGCCTTTTCCTCAAATTTCTTTAGGACTTCTTGAGCAGTGGAACCAAATAACTTTTGCTTTTCCAGTGGAGCATCCAAAAGCTTAGCTTTAACATGGTCTGGCAGAGATTGTTCCTTCAGCCAAGCATGCCTACGTATGACAACACCCGTCATTGCTGACCTACATGAAGCTTCCAATGCATCATAACCACACTGCAAGAAATGGTTGCTAACCTGCTGGGAGTTATGTACCAGATCCTGAAGGGATTTACGGTCAAGGGGTTCAGTAGAAGACAGTTTCTTATGCATTTCTTCTAACAAATACTCTTGGTACTGTATCATATGAAATTGACAATTTAATGCCCTCATAGCAAGAGTGGCAGAAGTATACGCTTTTTTACCCCATCTATCTAATGCCCTGGACTCCTTTGCAGAGGGGCGTGGGTTCTTAGTAGTAACAGCTGCAACCCCTTTACGGCCCTGTGAAATAGTTTCAGGATCAGCAGAGTGGGCCTTGTAAAGAAAATTATGTGTGTCCGGGACCCTGTAATACCTATCGGGCTTAACAGGGGCTGGAGGGAGAGAGTCAGGGGTCATACCAGAGTCAGAATACACATCATCAATGACATTTAAAACAGGAGGAATAGCCAAAGGTCTATGCTGAGGTAAATGAAGAAAAGTTCTTAGTCTTTTCCTGGAATCAGAATATTCCTGGCCCTGCCATTTGAAATGCTCTCTCATAGTGTGAAGAGTCTCCCCAAAGGAAAGCTCTTCAGGAGGGGAGGCTGAGGGGATAGATTCCTCTGCATCCGAATCCTCGTAGGCCGAATAAGCCTCCTCCTGGTAGTCCAAGTGATCCGAGTCATCAGAGGCCTCCTCTGAGGAAAGGGGATCAGGGGGATCCACCCTGGGCTTTTTGTCTAGAGGAGGTTGGGAGCCCCTGTCCGGATAGGGCTGAGAGCCCCTGATAAAAGAGATAAGGTCCTTTGCTAAGGTAAGAATCTGTGAACTAGAGGAGGATCCCTGAGGAATAACCCTGGGAGGCATGGCTTTAGTGTGTTTTGCAGCTTTAGCCCTGGTGAAAGCCTTAATGGACATGGATGTAGGAGGCCTGGCTGCACCACGTGCTGGTGTAGCTTTGTCTAAAGGTATGGTGTCGGAAGATTCCAATACACCAGTTTCTGAAGGCAATTCTGTAACCGACTCGGTAGGAGCCTCCGGGGCCGAGGCTGTCGGTTGTATTGTTTCAGGGTTCGGAAGTTCCAAGGACTCGGTATCAGCCGAGACCGAGACACTCGCGGTAGGCCTAGCCGCGGTTTCAGCCGAAACCGTGGCCCGCATGTGTCGGTCCTTGTCTTTCCGTTTCTTAATTAAATGTGATGTCGGGGTTTCTGACGGCATTTTGTATGAAAAATTAGTCCCAAAAAACTCTTCTGTGAACTCCGACCGACGTCTAAAAGTGCGTCGGTTGAAGGAAGCGCAGGCTGAACAGGCCGAGACGTCGTGGTCTGGGCCTAAGCAGGGAAGACAGTAAGAGTGGAAATCCTTATGAGGTATTTGTTTCCCACAAGTTAAACAATTATTAACTTTATCTGACATCGGCTGAGGCAAGAAAGAGTCCCCAACGGGGTACTTAGCTTTTGAAGTCTTCGGATAGCGAATTTATAGGAGCTGGCAGACCGGCACTTGCGAACTGCTTCTGCTTCGGGCACCACGCGGCAAGAAAGACTGGGGAAGATGGCGTCGGCTGACGCTTTTATACCCCAAGCGCTCTGACGTCGGGGAAGGGGCGACATCAGCCGACGCCGGACCCAGACTTTGGTATCCGGCCGACCGAAGGGCTGCCTGAGGCAGGACAACCCATATGTGATGACTGCAGATGCATCCTTGAAGGACATCAATGGAATCATCCTTCAGCTTCTTGGTTTCCTTTTTCAGCTGTGAAAGGACATCCAAGGTGAAAACTTCAGAGGCCATAGTGGAACATGGAAAAACCTTCAGATACTTGTTCTCTAAGTAAACATTTAAAGAGTAACAGTGACTTCTTAAAGTTTTTGGGGAAAAAACTTGACAAATAGCGCAGTCCATGATGTTACACTCTGGCCCCAAGCAGAAAAAACACTGAGAATGTCTGTCTTTGAATGGAATCTGTTGACTACAGAGGCATTTGCCTCTCTTTGAAGACAAGGTTTACCTACAAGTCTTTGAAGCACAACCTTTCAGCTCATCATTTTCAGAAAGATAAATGCCAAAAATAGTTATCCAAAAGCCATAAAAAAACACAAACAAAAAAAATGTTTGCAGGAAGGCAAGCCCCTGCACCCCAACACCCTCCTAAATTACATATACTAACTCTACCACAGTGGAGATAAGAGGGAAACTCTTGGAAAGCTCTCTACTGGCTCACACAATCTAACACATTGTGGTGAATCTCTCAGTAACATTTACTTTCAGAATAGGTGGCATATCCATTGTCAACTCACAGGCTAACCCATGTACAAAAATCAAATGTAAAATTATGAAAAAATAGGAAGATCCCCAATTTGGGTGCTTGGTTTTTTTTTTCATAGTGGAAAACTGAATCCTTTTAAACAGCTGACAGACTGAACTATAGACAACGTTCTGAATAGAGACCAAGAAAGTTCTGAGGATTTTCATGCTCATACACCCTCTAACTACAAGCAAGAACTAGCACTTAATACTTTTGCCTAAGTCCAAGGTCAGACATATTGTGCGTGATGCAAGACAGGAGCACCTAATCTTTAAAATATTGGCCAGAGGTACAGCATCCTTGTCAGAATACAAACCATCTGTCAGCATAACTGCAACAGTGATCTAATGCTGATCATTATATAATGTTCTAGATGGGCAGGGTATCTAAGAATAAATTCTTCTTTTCCGTCAAAAGCAATTTGTGCCCTTTCTTTGAACCATGATATCCACCTTCTAGTATTTATCCAGAACAAGTGAATAAAGATAACATAATTCTTCACACGTTGGTATGTCCAGAGATTCCTTCAGAATTATAAACCAAGTACTTTCAACATTATATACAAAGTATAAGGACATCAGACAATCTGACCAACTTTCTCTCCCAGTTTTAAAAGGGAGATAATGTAACTCAGCCACTACACACTTTCTACTTGTTTAGGCAACCACACTGTCTTCTATTGCAATAAATGTAACAAATTATATTAATTTTTTTATTAGTGGTGCAACAAGTAGCACACTCGCCTTTAGTGCAGAAGGCTGTGGGTTCTACTCCAACAACAGGTAAATTGACTGCTGACAGTGCAGTACAGCATAAGGGGGGCTGCTGCACTCCTGAGGGCGCCATCCTTCAGAAGAGACATTAAACAGAGGCCCTATCTGCTTCAGTTGGCAATAACTCAGGTGGATGTAAAAAAGCCCATTGAACATATTGAAAAGAATAGGGGCCCTTTATTTACAGAATATTTACAAACATTTACATATGCACTGACATATAAACATACACATCTGTTTATACATAATTTTATAATTTCCTTTACAATCTTACTAAATTTTCATCCCTATTAGACCCCCGTTCCATTTCCATAACCACCATCTTCTTCTTCTTCTTTCGGCTTTTCCCGGTTAGGGGTCGCCACAGCAGATCACCTTGTCCGCACATTGAATGGCAGTGGAGTTTTACAGTGGCGAGTTGCCAGCCCGGCGCCCAACCTTCCACAGAAGGCACACGCACACCTAGGGCCAATTTAGAGTGTCCAATCCACCTGCAGCATGTCTTTGGGATGTGGGAGGAAACCGGAGCACCCGGAGGAAACCCACGCGACCACAGGGAGGACATGCAGACTCCGCACAGAAGGCACGCCAGCCGAGGATTGAACCGGAGAACCTCTTGCTGTGAGGCGGCAATGCTAACCACTGCACCACCGTGGCCGCTCTTTCCATAACCACCATCTGATTTTACTTAATGCAGTTGCTAAAATCCATAATTTCATTTACTCTTTCACTCCATATAATACAAAAATAACATTTTACCTATTCTTTTAATATATTCTTTACTTCTAGTATTATAACATCCATATTTAATCACATCCACGTTTGTTTTATCCACTTTTTTATATCTTTGAAAAAATCTTTTTTTTACACGGTTTATCCCATAACTTTTTTTTACTCTTTCACATTTCAAAATTGCATGTTCAGAAGTTGCCATATTTCCTTTTACTAGTAATTTATCTATTAATGTTCTCCACAAAAAATCATGATGTTCAGCTTTCTAATTATATAATTTGCTTCTTATTTTTATAGCTTTAATTTTTTCACCTGTTAGACTTCCCCATAGTTTTACATTGTAATATTTTATCATTACATTCTTATACCATATGTTTCTATCATTTTCTATATCATCAGTTTTTAATTTCCAAAAAAATATTTTTTCTTGGTAACATTTTATTTTTCCATGTATACATTCTTTTCTCTTTTTACCATACCATAAACTTTATCACACTTATATTTATATAGTTTCACTACTAACCTCTCATCTTTTCATTTATCCACTTTGTACAAATTTAATGGAGCAGCATATACTACTGGGTTAATTAGCAGTAAAACTCTTTCTTCTTTATTTACATAAAAACTCCTCTTTTTACTGTGTTTAATCTAGAACCCCATATAAATGAAAGAATATCTACAATAATTCCTTTTCGAATACTGTTGGCAGCATAAATACACTTGCTGAGTATGCTATTTCCCTATCAGTGCTAAATTTATCAAATAAGCTTTTTTGCTAAATGATAATTTATATATTCGCCAGAAAAGACAGGTTTGTATTATTTATTCTATTTTTCTAATTTAATTAAAGTTGTATATCTTTCTTCCCAATTTTTATACTTAACACAGAAATTTTATTCATTGTAAAACATATACCCCCTAGCTTTACTACATCACCTAAACCTTTACTTTTCTGTTTAGTTAAAGCCACCCCTTTCACCTCTGGACACTCATATGTGCAAATTATTAATTCTTTTATCCAAAAAATTGTTTTCTGCAATTATTATAATGGCACCTGCGTATGTTAACAAAACTGGAATTCTTAGAACTGGAATTCTTAACCCTTCATGTGTTATATACCCCCACCTCCTTTATTTTGTAATTTATTTCACATACTATCACATTCATAACTAATACAAAGTGTATAGAATTCATCACTGGACATCCCTGTCTTGCACCACTCTTCATATGTACCTCTTGGCTTAACTAGCCATTTACAAGTATTTGTATTTTATTATTACTATAGGCTGACATATACAATTTCCTAACTTTTTCACTTATATCATATTCTTTCATTATTACCCATAAGATTTCATATCCATTTGTGTCAAATGCCTTATAAAGGTCTCATATTATGATTTTAGCCTCTTTTTTTCCATTAATAAAATCACACACAACTTCTCTAACTATCATTAATAATTCTTGACAATCCTTCTTCCATAATATTTTACATTTTAGTTTCAAATCTCTTTTGTATTATTTTCATAAAGATCTTATATTTAGTATTATTCAATACCATCAGTTTCCAGTTTTTTAACTGTCTTCTATCTTCCTTCATACATATGAAAGTATTCCACTATATAATTCTTTATATATAAAACCTTAATTTAACCATTTACTCAAAATCTATAATATATTTTTTTGCCAATCCCTTAAATTTTTATACATTTCATACTCTAATTCCATCTGGTATTGCAGCCTAAATTATATTTAATTGTCCTAATACTTTATCTAGCTCATTATTTCCTTTCCCAACTCTTTATTCTTCTTTTTCTATTTACCTTTTACTTTCCATGTTTTATTCACTTCTTTCTTTTTTTCTTTAAACAATTCTTATACATATTGTACTACACTATTCATAATTTTTTCCTGAGTTCATTCTAGTTCTCCTTTTAATTTTTTTTATTTCTCCAATTACACTACCATCTTCCTTTAATAATCTACTTAAGTAACCTGATACGTCTTCCCTTTTCCCTGTAAAAAATATCTTGACGTATTTAATGGTTCTTGTATTTTTCTTGATTTCTTTCATATAATTATTTTTCTTTGCCAAACTACTTTCTGTCATAATGGTCTATATCTTCAGATGTATCATTATGTTCTTTTATATTTTTCGTTCTCTATTTTTCTGACATCATAGTCTTACAGTAAGAGCATTTTTCATATTTTTCCTTAAATATCAGCCACCACTTAGGCCAGTTTTTATAAAATGTTCTCATAATATTAAGATCTTTCCATAACTGTATTACTAATCTCTTTCCTCCTTCATTCTATGCTTTCTCATCAATTCTTCTTACTGTTTTGCTTATTTTTATAAATTCCTGGTTTTCCTTTATCTCTAGCCATACTGCAAGATGATTAGAAAATCCTCTTTCACCTACAACCCCTTCTCCTGTAACTAAACCTTCTGATTATATAAAATAATTTATTTAATTTCTATAGATAACCCTTCTGTAAGTCCATGAATTTTTGTCCCAAAGTTTTAACTTACCACATCTTATAACGTCTAACATTTTTCTTATATCATTTCCTTTCTTTTTACGCTTGTCTCTTAAATCACAGTTAAAGTCTCCTGTTAATATAATACTCACGTTTATCACTACATCATCTAAAATTTGATGAAATAAGCTTTTTTGTAATTAGTATACCCATATAATGTTATAATTCTATACACTTGTTTTTTTCTATTTTAATTCTATAGTGGTTAACCTTCACATTTTCATTAAAGTTACATCTAATATCTTTACTGTATTTTTATAGAATATGGCTATTCCAGATCATCTCTCATTTCCCAAATTTCTGATCTTTCCTCCCCATAGTTTCTCATGTTTGTAATATTTCATTTGTTAAAAATTTTGTTCTCTAATATAATTACATTTACATCACTTGTACTAATCTCTCCAACGTCCCTATTCTTCTTTCTATATTTACAGAAAGCACTCAAAATGTTAATTTTCTCTTTTCCTTTGATTCATGGTTTCATAAGTTCATTGCTAATTACTAGGGTAGTTTTCTTAATAGCCAAAGATCACAATAAAGGATGGCCAGCACAAGATAGGTGATTTATCAAGTTCTATTTATTGTAAAAACAATAAATAGACAAAAACATACTGCAAACCAGTTTTGGCACAAGCCTTCTTCAGTGCAAACACAAGCATTTAATATAAACCCCATCCACACCTACATTTAAATACACAAAACAAAACACGCACCCCTTTTTGTCTATTTTTACAATAAATAGAACTTGATAAATTACCCACAGCTTGTGCTGGCCGTCCTTTATTGTGATTTTTGGCTCTGCACTTTTGGCCATGCACGGCTGCCATAGTTGCGTATGTCTGCAGGTTTGTTAGCTTTCTTAATAGGCCATTTTAATTCCAAAAGGTAAGTTTGGCGCAAAGCAACACTTCACATCACTAAAAGAACACCATCCCCATGGTGAAGAATGGTGGTGGCAGTATCATGCTCTGGGGTTGCTTTTCTTCAGTTGGAACTGGGGCTTTAGTCAAGGTGGAAGGAATTATGAACAGTTCCAAATAAAAACCTTCATGAGTCTGCTAGAAAGCTGACAATGAAGAGGAATTTCACCTTTCAACATGGCAATGACCCTAAGCATACATCCAAATCAACAAAAATAATGGCTTCACCAGAAAAAAAGTTTTGGAATGGCCGAGGCACAGCCTAGACCTAAATCCAATAGTAAATCTGTGGGGTGACCTGAAGATGGCTGTGCACAAGAGATGCCCTTGCAATCTGACAGATTTGGAGCCCTTTTGAAAGGAAGAGTGGGCAAATATTGCCAAGTCAAGATGTGACATGCTGACAGACTCCTACCCAAGAAGACTGAATGTTGTAAAAATCAAAAGGTGCTTAAACAAAGTATTAGTTTAAGGGTGTGCACACTCATGGAACCAGTTTATTGCACGTTTTTATTTTTTATATTTTTCCCCTGACATATTTCTTTGATTTTCAATTGAATTATACAGGTTACGGGTCACATTAAAGGTGGCATAAGTTTTGAAATGATTTACTGTGGTCTCATTTTTTTATATCACAAAAACCTGGCATTTTAACAGGGGTGTGTACACTTTTTATATCCACTGTATGTGTTCATCACTTATTTCAGAACCTTTTTTCTATGTCCTCTATTATTTTTTTTTCTCATCTAATTTTTCTTCTATTTCTACTGCTTCTAAAATATCTTCTCTCTGTTCATTTTCTTTTCTTTATTTTTCTTGTTCTTTACTCTTATTTTCATTTTCCAATCCACCCATAAATGCCCAATTTTATATTTATAAAATTTCAATTCACATTTTTTGCATCATGTTCCATTTTCCCCGCAAATATAACATTTTCTTTTGTCACAGTTACTTATCAAATGTCTTTATTTTCCACAAAAAAAAAAAAAAAACACGTTTTGGGTTGTCTCTGTATTATATGACACCCATATCCCCCTCAACATTTATCATACTTGGTAGTCTCTGTATTATATGACACCCATATCCCCCTCAACATTTATCATACTTGGTATATGTACAAGTTTTTCTCTTTCTATTTTTAACACAATATTACAAATCCCATCCACCAGTTCATAAACCTCTTTTGTCAAACTTTTTCAATGTCTAGTACTTCTTTACATAAAGTTTTCAAATGTCCTTTCAAAGTCTCTCTTTCTACCTCTGTTCAAAATTGTACATACATTTTCTTTTTTGTTTCCCTGTTAAACGCTTTTATCAAATAAGATTCCAAGGATTACAGTCTTTCTTTTTTCATATTCTCCAAGAAAAAAATTCCATTGAAAAAAACAGTCTCAAATTCAAATATAATGTCATAAAATATCTCTGTTAATAAAAATAAATCATCTTACCTCATGTGCTTTTACACCCAAAAGAGTTATTAAATTGTCCCACACTTCACGCCTGTCCATTTCTTTGCCTTCTTCACTTTGGATCCTTACCACATGTTTTTCATTTTTTCTACCTTCTTTTCTGCTGCTCCACTTCTGCCTTCTTTTACTTTCTCTACCTATGTTGTCTTTTCCATCTCACCACTATTCTTCAGAATTGTCTCTGCATCTTTCTTTTGTATCTTCTCATTAATGTCCCCCAGGAAACATTGCCTTCATATTCTGGCTCACTATGCACCACCATTTATTTAATAAATCATCCCGCAACCCTCCCAGCTGGAGGATTGTAATTATATATCCACCATTTGCTGACTCATCTCCATCAAATTTCTTTGAAACATTTCCTCACAATCCTGTACACATTCTCCAGTACTGATATTTGCTTTCTCCGACATTTTATTCACGACTCCATCATCTCCTTCTCTCTCCATCTGCCTTCCTGTTTCTCTAAGCTTCCTCTAGACCTCAAAGAGAAACAGGAAATGTTCCTCCAGAATGGGTCCCACTTGCAACATTGATGAGTAAGGGATGTTCCCTGATGCCCTGGCCAAACTTCCCCTAGTAATATAAGTACCACCTTACATCTCCCCTGAAAATAGACTTCTAGCCTAGTGGGACTAACCCAGTCAACAAAGGATAAATAAAAATAAAAGCATACAAGGTGTGATTAAGCCTCTCTCCCTCACTACTACAATAGCCACTACAGATGCCATTTTCAGAAACATCTCACCTTTGATATGACATGGGCATCCGTACACATACTCACAAAGAATTATGAACTGGTTTATTAGCCCACAGCTAGGGCAGGTTTTACTTTACATACAAGGTTTGTATAGTGACATACCTTATTTTAACAAAATAGCAAGTAGTGTACCAAATCAGACCATTGGTAAGGAATTGCACGTGTCTGTGATTAAAAGAACAGTACAACTGCATGAGACACTCACCATAACAGTAGAGTGCCAAATAATCTAGACATCTTGGATGCTTTGGTCCTATCTTGCATTTACGTTGATCTGGGTTTCCCACATACACACACACACACATATATATATACATATATATATATATATATATATATATATATATATATATATATATATATATATATATATATATATATATATATATATATATTATTAAGAATAAGCTGCAGTAAAAAATATTTTTAAAGATATTTATTATTGAGACTTTACTGCAATAACAGACAAATACAAAGTGGTAAATAACACAAATCATTATTTATTTACGAGCCGTGGGTGTTATCATAAATTAATATGTAAATTATTAGCAGTAATGTACATTATGCTCAGCATAAGTTAGATGGACCCAATTAAATACAGTTTAACTGCGAAAGTTTACATAAATAAACTCTAATAAAATTCATAATCAGGCACCAAGTGCAACCAAAACCAATAAAATATTGATGAACTACAAGAAACCACTGAAAAATTAACAAAGGTGGAAAATAAATATTAAAAAAAAAATCTCAACATATGAATGACAATCACAACAAGCACTCCCATACCAAAAGCTGAAAAGAAACAAAAGGCCACTACACTAATATCATAACATAACAGGAAACCCAGTATGATTTACACTTGGCAACAAATTTGGCACTGTGGCATAAGGGGTAAAGCCCTGACTACAATGCAAGCAACCAAAGTTTAAATAGCAGCTTAGTTGCCTGCAGGAGCTAGCAACGCAGAAGTTAGTGGCCATTACCTGCTCTATGACACCTAATGCAAACACTAGGTGTTGCATCTGTGAAGCACTAGCCTGTGAGCACACACACACAAACTGCTTACCTGTATGCAACTAAGCGGAGGCAGCATGCAGTGGCATGCTCCCTTTGGCTGACAGCATGGTAGCAGAGCTCAGGGAGCTAACACAAGGATAGGCTAGGCTGCAACACTGTGTTGGCAAGCTGTCCAGCTCCCTAACACCAGACCCTCAAGAAGGGAGCAAACAGGCTAATAAGGCACTTGCTTATCCCAGGACTGCCTGGCTCTCACCCCGATGGAAAAAACAAGCCAATTAAGTAAAGACTGCAGAGTTATTAATCAGGTCCAGGGAGATCAAGAGAAAAAACAAACATAACGACAAAGTGATAAGAAGGACATGTTTTACATGGTAGCAAAATGTAAGTTAACTACTTTCCAGAGAAAAAAACCATAAAACAGCCAGGTTCTGCAACTATTTGAAATAACATAAGAGGAATTATGTCAGGGAAGATATGGGTTTAATTTTCTTGATATGGAGGAAAACAGTCCCACTGCCACTTGTATCCATTCTGCATAATTTCCAGCACTGAATAGTCTGTTGCCATCTTATTCTAGGCGGGAAAATAGAGAAACCGTGTCTGCAAGGTTTAGAGGACATTCAGGATGGGGAAGGGAAGGGACTGGAAAAGGAAGAAAGTAAGGCATTTTTCTTTGGCTGCCTTTGAGCTTGGGCAGAACTCCCTTTTTCTTTGAATTTCCCTGCCATTGTTTATTTTATTGTTGTTTTCCAGATCTTTGTTACTTACAAGGCTTTCTATAAAAGGACCCAAGACCGAAAAGGTAATTCCTGCTATACTTAACAATCGGGATTAAAAAATCTGTTTTACCCCTTGGATAAGTGTGCCCCATTTATCAAAGCTTTTCAAAACGTCAGCTGAAGTACCACCAAACAGTACTTCCTTGCCAAATGGAACATTTAGAATGTGTCCCTTGACATCCCCAGACATATTTTGAGATTTAAGCCATGCATAACTAACCCAGATGCAGCTACTCAGGTTACTACAACAGCAGTATCATATGCACATTTTAAATAATGCCTAGTCACCTGAGTTACAGAAGACATCATACTATGCAAGGAGAATTTACTGTCTGAGGATGGTAAATCCACAAGTACCTTGCTCATTATAGCTAAGAATATATGAGCATAAGAGTTGTCTGTACTAAAATAAGGCTGGGGGAAATATAAACCTTCTTCATAAAACTGTTGAAAGCCCTTCCATTCTTATCAGAAGAGACAGAATTACCAGCAGCCAGATGTTTAAAACTACCATCCTTGGCAAAGGAAATCACAGGTGGATCAATTGCAGGGTTGCAAAAAAGGAACTTGTGCGTGTGGCACTATAAAGCCTGCCAGGCTTCTTGGGTGCAGGAGTGGGCTGTCAGACAAAGTACATGCTGCATTAAAGAAATCTTCCAAAGCACTTATTGCAGAAGGGATGGTCAAAAGCTTAGGGGTCTCCATCATAGTATCAACTACATGCAGCCTTATGATTTATACCACTGCAGCAAACACTGTTCCCTATTTATTTGCTTTGTTGTTAGGACTATCCCTCTGGCAGGGTTTATCTTTAGTGAAAGTCTGGGAGAAAAATTCTACACAAACATATTTATTATTTAGTTAATACCAGACTAAAATTAATAATACAAATCATCAGTACAGCAGTAAAAATTTCAGCATCACCGTATAGTCACATTAACACAGTTGTGCATATATTCAATTGCCTTAAAAATTATAAGCAGAAACAAAAATCAGTTTTATAATGATATAAATGTGAATCCCATATCAAATGTGCAATGGATACTATCTGGGTCTTCTACTTCGAGTGCGTGACTCTCGTAAACCTTTCAAACACTACTTCTGAGTCAAAGGGAAAAACATACCCTTGTCTGACAGAACACAGTGATGTAACAACAGCTGCCCAGTTAATATTTTTCATGTATACATTACAAGACTGCTAGTGAAGACCAGTACCCTCGCTAGTCAGGCTGCTGTATTGTTACAGATTACTACAACAAGGGTGCTTTTACTGACAATGCTGCCACTGTTTCTGCTGTGTTTAACATTGGTACACATAGATCAAGGCTACTGTGGCACCTTCTAGAAACAAAAGCTCATTTTTGCATCAAAACAATTCTTTTTATACATAAGTTATTCAATACCATCTAAAATTAGCCACGTGCAAGGCTAAGATGTATAGATCCATATAGAAACAAGCTCTCATTAACAAATTCAATAAAAGCTGAGACCCGTCATTATGTATGGCTTTCTTCACTAAACTGAATATGAATGGCATATCATGTACTTTGCTGACCTGAAATTTAACTACTACAGCGGCTGTAACTATAGAATAAGAAATTATATCGGACTTACCATGCTTTCAGCAGACTGGAACTAACAGACTCTTGCTGTAACAGAAACAGAAACCTCATTACTTGCAGTATACTGAAGTATAAAAAAAATGAATACACTCACATACCTTATCCTATCAGGAGATTCTGCTGACATTTCAGTGTACTGTTCTGTTCTGCACTTATCACTGAAAAGTACATTTCAAAGCAGCAATACGCACATCAACTTAACTTAAAATACTTACCTGAGAATGAACCATAGCAGCACATCATAAGTGAGATCTAAACTCGTACAATTGTTCATAGGAGGTTAACTGGCTAGAGCCTCTAGAGCCCTTACAAGCCTAGCTATGTTAATCCTGAGTTGCCCCAATTTTCCTTGGTTAGCTGGACATAATTCACAGAGTGAGTCTATGATCAACATCGAATACACCTGTCCATGAAGGACATGGGTGCCACCCCTGGGGTGAATTTGCGGTCTCCCATCCATTTGTCTGGGTTGCACTTGAATAGGGTCAGTGAGGAACTCTACTTCATGTGAACTGGAAGTTTATTTCAGACGATTGACAATATCTGGGAGATATATCTGTCTCTCCAAAATGTTCTGTTTATGTCACAGGCTAGGTTAAGATTTAGAGCGTGTGACTGATGTGCCACTTGACTTGCGGATGTGCAGAATTTCCATCAGGGTAGGGTTGGAGACTGCCCTGTAGACCAGGACCAAATTGCCTCTCAGCAGCCTATAAGATACAGAGTACAGTAGGGCTTTCAGTCTATCCATGTAGGTCATGGTTTGGAGGCCCTGTATTTTCTTGGTGAGAAACCTTTGTGGTCTCTCCAGCTGCTGTAGGTGTTTGGTGAGGTATATGCAAAAGACAGCATTGTATTCTATTAATGGTCTGATCAGGGTCAAGTACAGTGGAGTTAATATCCTTAGACCTGGACGCGATGCCCTTTCTTATGAGATGCACAACATGGAAGGCTTTCCTTACCACTGTGGAAACAAAGTTCACATTGCTATCAACTTTGTGTTACCAGAGCTTGCACCCCTGGGTTTAAACTTAGGGAGATGCTGTCAGCATTGTAATTAGCAGAGAAATGTGTTTTGCCAAAGGGGTATTAATGCAATTTTTTGTGTTTAGTTTCAGACTGTCGCTTTGGCACCAATCATTTGTCTGCATTAGCCCCTGCTATAATATGTCAACATCATTGAGGGACTTACTGATTGCACTCAATTTGCAATCATCGGCGAACCTGGTAAGCTAAAGGCTGTCTATTTTAGCCTGGACGTCCAAGTAATCGATTCCAAACTGTAAAGGGCCCAGCACAGATCCTCCTGGTATGCCACTGCTGATGGATCTTCTAGTAGAGGTGGAGTCACCAACTTTGACAGTATGTGTTCTGTTCTGAGCCGACTGGCTACCCATCTAATGATGTAAGGGTTGAGCCCCAGCTGGGAGTTTCTCAATGCTATCTGAGTGGGGGATTGTGTCAAAAGCCTTGGCTAGGTCAAGATAGGCAGTATGTACTGTCCTACCTTATCCAGGGCTTTGATGACTTTCTCAAAGAAGTCTAGCAGGTTTAATAAGCATGATCTATCCTTAAAAAAGCCAGACTGGGTTGGGTCTACAGTATGAAGGTCACCTATGTCCTTGTTGATAAAGTCCATAACGATTCTTCCCATGGCCTTGCAGATTAGGCTAGTTAGACTTACGGTTATACAGTTTACAGGGTCAGTTGATGCCCCCCCCCCCCCTTTGTGTAAGAGGATTACTGTTGCTGTTCTCCACTCTGCTGGAACAAAGTCAGTTCTCATGCTGTAGTTAAACAGTAGACCAAGTGGGTCCACTCGGCCTGTTTTAGATTGCTTAGTAAGCAACCCGGGATGTCGTTTGGTCCCAATGAGGTTGTGTTTTTGGCTTTGGAGAACACAGATATGTCCTGATCTCTAGACATATCAGGCAAAAGACTGGTGTCAGGTATGCTATGGCGTATGGCTGGTGGGTCAGGAGGGTGAAGCTTCGCCAAATCTGTCAGCTAACAGATTGGCAATTTCCTCTGGTATAGTATGTGCCAACCACTACCAGTCAGGCACACAGCTGGCCATTCCCTTTTACATTTCGGGCATAGTTAAAGAATGCCTTATGATTGTCCATAGCTAGGGATGCTATTTTAGCTTTGCAGTTCGCTTTAGAGGACCTTACAAGATTTTTCATTTGCTTGTTCAGGCTGTGGAGGGAATTCTTCCTCTGCTGAATCAGTTCCCTACTGTTATTAGTCATCAGTTTTTTCCTCTTGTTATATAATCTGTTTATACTTGAGGCCCACTAGGATGGCTTGTTTTTTTCAGGAGAACCTGGTTTTGATCCGGTCAGGTACAGATGAGTCTATACAGTCATTTAAGTGCTTATACAGGACATTTGTATACGTCTCTTTATAGGAGTCATTGTTGTCTGAGATTGTGGGGAGTATAAAACTTTATATACCATTGCTTTGCAGGATGTAGTTTGCTTTGGAAAACTTTTTTAGGTTTTTTGCTCTTGTGGGAGTGTCAGGTTCAATAGTTAGTTCCAATGAGACTGATTTACGGTCCAACCTTACCAGGGAGGGCATCACACAGGTGGTAGTGTACTGCCACCCCATGTTGTCGAGTCCTATGTCTAGGACATTTGAGCCCCTTGTGGGGGTGCAGACTATCTGTTCCACAGCATTTGTGTTGACAAAGTCCAGGAACCTCTGCGTGAGCATGTTTGCGCTCGTGTATGTATCCCAGTCGATGGAGGGATAGTTGAAATCTCACGACTAAGGTGCTGAGCTGTATGATGAGTAATTCCAGTAAGTCCAGGTAGGTGGCATGCTTTTCCTGATTCATGGTGTGAGACCTATAGATAGCAATGATGTGGTATTGCCTATAGTTAATTGGACATGGAGTAGTTTGACAGAATCATACTGTCTGACCAGTCTTGAGGTATACTTGGCACTAATGAAGATGGATATACCACCACCTTTGGCTCTTTCATGCTCACTTTGAGGTCTGAACATGTGGAAGGCATTGTAGCCTTACACAGCCGAGGTGCTCTCCACGGCCTTGAACCATGCATCAGTGACCGCACAGACGTCAGCATCTTCCAAGGTGAGGAATGCTTCCAGGGAGTGCAGCTTCCCATTCAGACTACTGGCATTAAGCAGAAAAACCTTTAGCTTGCAAGGCATGGATTTTGCTACATCAGAAATTTTGTTGTTTTGATATTGCCAAAAAAATGCACTATGGGGGAGGCAAGTGCCTTTTCCAGTATCCGAAAGCCTAGAGGAGGCAGGTGCAGACAATCTCTGGCAAAGAGGCGTGCATGTCTTCCCAAGCTAACAGATGCTGGATCCCCCTGGTATGACACCAGAAGCTAAGCCAATTGTTGAAGTTGATCGTTTTTTTGTTTATATTGTGGCATCATCCTGGGTGAAGGTAGAATGCTGCTTAGGGCTAGGGTCATACCTGCCTGGGACACATAATCTGAGAGTTCAGTCATGTCCCTTTTCATAGAGTAACCACAAAAAAGGACCAATGGTGCAAAAAAAAAAACAAGAAACAAAAGTAAGCACCACCAACCAGGAATACACACGAACAATAGATTGTAGAATCCAAATAGAGTTTATTGCACTAACGCTTGTACGAATACAGCACGTTTTCGTCATCAACTTCATCAGTAAATGAAAAGCAACCACTTCCTACCATATATATACCTTTCTTAATCACATCAATTAAATCAATTCAATCAATTTTAAAAGCCACAAGGTGGACAACCAGTAAATTATACAAATAATAAAACAATAAAACCTTTCCACAGAATATTAAAAACTTTTTACATTTAATAATTTAATTAAAACACATTTGATACTCTCATCAATTTTAAAATTCATACAAAACGCTTTAATGAATAACATATAAATAAAACCATTTTAATTCAGGTGAATCTTGTGTACTGTAGTATAAGTGTATGTCTCCCTCAAGTGGTGAAACTGAAGATAGCATATAAATTAAATTATAGTTGTGATAAAATATATATAAATAATCTATGTATAAAAAACTTCAAATGAAATGAATTAAATGAACATTTTAATTAGACATTAAATAAATATTTTCACTACCTCCTACATGTAATAAATATAATAAATAACAATTGAAGTTTAGTTAAAGTTTAGTTAAAGTTTAGCAGATCTAATTTTGAGCACTGGTGCAAGAGATACCATTTCATTAAGACCTGGAAATCTGCTAGAATCCAACACAAGTTGCCAATATAACTCCCTATACTCAACAAGTGTTTCCCACATACCACCCCTTGGACTCAACGCAACCACCTCCAAAATGAAAAATTGAAAGCCAGATGTTCTACAAGTGGTAGTGTGCTTATATAATGCATTTTTCTCATTTTTTGTTCTAATTTCATATACATGCTCGTAAATCCCCTGCTTTAACTTCCTTTCACTTTTCCCTATGTAAAATGATTCACATACCTTACAAGTTGCAATGTAAACAATCCCTTTGGTGTTACAGTTAGCATAAGTATTTAAAGTTAATTTCCTTTTTCTAGCATTTAAATAAATGAAGTCTCCTGTTGATAAAAATGTACAATAATTACAACACCCACACTTATATGAACCCTTCTTCTCTTTTTTACTACTCTGTGTGAACTCAAACTGAACCCCTCTCTAAAATATTTTTGATACTGTTACCTTTTCTATATGTGTAAATCAGTTCTTTCTCAAAAATATGCTTTAAGTCTGAAATTTTCAAAAAATTGCTCCATTCCTTATCAAAGATTCTCCTGATAACTTTAGAATTGCCATCATACGTAGTAATCAAACTAGATACATAGTCTTCCTTTGGTTTATTTACTTGTTTCATAACATCCAAAATTTGAGTTTTACCTAAAATGGGAGCAAATCTGTCATTTCTCTTTTTGCATATTTCATCTGAAATTTTGTCAAATTCCCCTGGATATCCCCTGTTTAAAAACAATTTTCTAAGTACACTCACCTCACTTAAAAAAGTCTCGTCATCGGAGGTCATCCTACTTAACCGTACTAACTGTCCCTTTACCACACCTTTCTTCTGGTGTGGTGGGTGGGAACTAGTATAGTACAAATAAGAGTTTGAAAAGGTCTCTTTTCTGTGAACCTTGGATGTAAAATGACCGTTGTTAAATTTGATTTTAACACAAAACGTTGCAATATTAATACTAACGCCAGTTACAACACAATGTTAAAGGACTTGGACTATTACCTTTACAAATATAAAATGTTGGAGATGGATTGTTCTTATTTGAAGCATTGTTTACAATTGAAAATAGTACCAAAAGGCCTTAGGGTATGTAAGTACCCAAATAATGTTACAGAAGGTACTGATTTTTTTAATGATTTAATTTCTGTTTTTGACAATTGCGGATTTGATATTATGAGAGCTATTATCAAAAACAATGAAAGGGAAATGGAGAAACTGTTTACTGATATAAATAATATCAATAAGGCTATCACAAATGATTTATTGTATACTGTTGAAGTAGAAAATGAAAAGTACCACAAGTTATTAAAGGATGTTGAATTTAGGTGTAAAGAAGTTCAAAATAGGAAATTTGGTAAAATAGATAGAGATTTAAATGAATACAAAAATAAAACCCACTACCCAAAACCAAAACCAACACAGGGAACAGGGTATGGAAGATGGGTCAAAGAATCTTTTGGTGAAACTGGGTGGGAAGAAGCTGTGAATGTGGACAGTAACAAAGATGTGTCTGAGTATCCTCCACTAAGAAGGTCTGAAAGATTGACGGATAAAGAACCTGTAGATTATTGTTCAAAAAACTACATGGGGAGGGCGTGGAGGCCCCAGTGGAGGAAAGCGCAGGCTTGGAATTAATGAATGTTTTTACACATGAAGGGAACAAATGGACATTTAAGGATTTCAATATATTCAACTTTTCTAGTGTT
The DNA here is from genome assembly GCF_019279795.1 of Protopterus annectens. Classification (NCBI taxonomy): domain Eukaryota; kingdom Metazoa; phylum Chordata; order Ceratodontiformes; family Protopteridae; genus Protopterus; species Protopterus annectens. Next base: position 221,594,360 of record NC_056725.1, read on the forward strand.
TCCATTAACAAAACTTTTTTTGATTTGTTTACCAAAGGTTTTGGTTTCATTCCCAAACAAAGAACTAACATTTTTAAATTACTAGTTGATATAAAACTATTCATTAGGAAGAAAAATTTAGAGTTATTCTTCAATGGAAAAAATATAAGTATTGGAAATGAATGTTTGAAACATAGAAGTACTTTCAACCCACCATTGCACCCACAACTTAGAAACTTTGAATTAAAAGTGGAAAGGGAACTACGATCAAATTTGAGCCACCAATATGTACACCCCAATTTAACTCCTAGTGAAACGGAAGTACTGAAGGAAATCAGTAATAACAGGAGTGTAAGGGTTATGAAACCCGACAAAGGTGGAGGGGTGGTATTGATGGACAGCATACAATACGAGGGGAAAATGATGGATATTCTCAATGACTCTGACAAATATTCTAGAGTATCTATTAATGAAATCAACATTGCATACAAAAGAATACAAGTCGTATTAAATGATTTACTGTTAGAGGGTTCAATTGATGTTGAAACACACAAATTTTTGCACGTGGAGAAGCCAAAAGTACCTTGCATATTTGGAATCCCGAAGGTGCACAAAAATTCTCAGGACCCACCTTTAAGACCCATTGTCACTGCAGAAGGATCCGTGACAGCACCACTAGCAAAATTTGTGAATTCAAAGGTAAAATGTGTGTTAGAAGGAAACAAGAATGTATTGGTAGACTCCTGGGATTTTTTGAGGAAATTGGAACCTTCTTTGTTTTGTGACAGCATTGCATTTGGTACGCTAGATGTTGTGGATCTGTTTACATGTATACCACACAATCTCGGCATGGAATGGTTTGAAGAAATGTTAGTGCACAGTAAAAAAAATCTCACACAGAGACTTTAGAGTGGTATTAACCCTTATGGAAACGGTGTTGAAAAATAATTACATATTCTTTCAGGGTGAATATTTTAAACAAGAAAAGGGAGTAGCCATGGGGGCACATTGTGCTCCCACCTATGCCAATATAATAATGATTTATTGGGAAAACAAATATCTTTTGAATTCACCCTGCCAAAGTTACTGGATTTTATACAGTAGATTTTTGGATGATTTATGTTTTTTGTGGAATGGACAACATGATGACTTTGACAAGTTTGTAGAATATGTGACTAATACAACTGATTTCCTGGAGTTTACCTTCAACTTTAATCAACATGAACTAATTTACTTAGATGTTACTATTACAAAAAACAACGGTCATTTTACATCCAAGGTTCACAGAAAAGAGACCTTTTCAAACTCTTATTTGTACTATACTAGTTCCCACCCACCAACACCAGAAGAAAGGTGTGGTAAAGGGACAGTTAGTACGGTTAAGTAGGATGACCTCCGATGACGAGACTTTTTTAAGTGAGGTGAGTGTACTTAGAGAATTGTTTTTAAACGGGATATCCAGGGGAATTTTTTGACAAAATTTCAGATGAAGTATGCAAAAAGAGAAATGACAGATTTGCTCCCATTTTAGGTAAAACTCAAATTTTGGATGTTATGAAACAAGTAAATAAACCAAAGGAAGACTATGTATCTAGTTTGATTACTACGTATGATGGCAATTCTAAAGTTATCAGGAGAATCTTTGATAAGGAATGGAGCAATTTTTCGAAAATTTCAGACTTAAAGCATATTTTTGAGAAAGAACTGATTTACACATATAGAAAAGGTAACAGTATCAAAAATATTTTAGAGAGGGGTTCAGTTCGAGTTAACACACAGAGTAGTAAAAAAGAGAAGAAGGGTTTATATAAGTGTGGGTGTTGTAATTATTGTACATTTTTATCAACAGGAGACTTCATTTATTTAAATGCTAGAAAAAGGAAATTAACTTTAAATACTTATGCTAACTGTAACACCAAAGGGATTGTTTACATTGCAACTTGTAAGGTATGTGAATCATTTTACATAGGGAAAAGTGAAAGGAAGTTAAAGCAGAGGATTTACGAGCATTTATATGAAATTAGAACAAAAAATGAGAAAAATGCATTATATAAGCACACTACCACTTGTAGAACATCTGGCTTTCAATTTTTCATTTTGGAGGTGGTTGCGTTGAGTCCAAGGGGTGGTATGTGGGAAACACTTGTTGAGTATAGGGAGTTATATTGGCAACTTGTGTTGGATTCTAGCAGATTTCCAGGTCTTAATGAAATGGTATCTCTTGCACCAGTGCTCAAAATTAGATCTGCTAAACTTTAACTAAACTTCAATTGTTATTTATTATATTTATTACATATAGGAGGTAGTGAAAATATTTATTTAATGTCATTTCATTCGAAGTTTTTATGCATAGATTATTTATATATATTTTGTCACAACTACAATTTAATTTAAATGCTATCTTCAGTTTCACCGCTTGAGGGAGACATACACTGTATACTACAGTACATAAGATTCATCTGAATTAAAATGGTTTTATTTATATGTTATTCATTAAAACGTTTTGTATGAATTTTAAAATTGATGAGAGTATCAAATGTGTTTTAATTAAATTATTAAATGTAAAAAGTTTTTAATATTCTGTGGAAAGGTTTTATTGTTTTATTATTTGTATAATTTACTGGTTGTCAACCTTGTGGCTTTTGAAATTGATTGAATTGATTTAACTGATGTGATTAAGAAAGGTATATATATGGTAGGAAGTGGCTGCTTTTCATTTACTGATGAAGTTGATGACGAAAACGTGCTGTATTCGTACAAGCGTTAGTGCAATAAACTCTATTTGGATTCTACTGTCTACTGTTCGTGTGTATTCCTGGTTGGTGGTGCTTACTCTTGTTTCTCCCTTTTCATATAGCCCAGAGATGTACAACTCAAGTCAATCCCCCCAACAAGGACTATGACAGTCATAACAGTACTTGTTGTTGAGTGACTTGACGGATCCTGGCACCTGACAGGCAGCTGACAGTGACCTTCTCTTTGTCTAGTCTGGTGAGGGGGGCATCTGTGTGTCTCACTATGGAAGTTTCCTATGACTAAGACATTAGGTTTTGAGGCATTTTTGCCTTAGAGGCATTTTGCTGAGACAGTAATGTATATGTTATTATGTGTAGTGGTCACTATTTGCATAACAGTGTGTGCAACTGGTTTACGTTTGGGAGGTTTGTGATCTTTCGAAAGGCTTCTAGTGAGTGCTTCCACATATGCAGGTTTATGTGCTGTGGCCTTATTTTGTGTAAGAGGTGAAGTGAGTGTGCTGGCAGTCTGTTTGATGGCAGTTTTGCTGTTATGTGAGAGAACAGACTCCAATTTCACAGTGTAATTACATCTCTTACATAAGGTATTTGTTTGTTTTAGGAGTAAGTGGCTGTCAGTATACATGAGGCAATTGCTACATTGTCTCAGGATGCCCATGTCAATCAGACTGGCCAAAGAAATGACAGGAAACTGCCCATCCATTATAGCAGGTTTTTTACTGTATCTACTATTAGGGAAGGAAAGGGGCTTGTTCTATTGAAAGCTAGGGATGATAAGTGTGGCAACGCTGCTCAGTGCACAGCTAAGTTTCCCATAGTGCACTAGGGAATTTTGGGAGGTTTCCTCTGACAGATTATTTACTTATTATTTATTTAACATTTGTTGACCGGGTTAGTCCGACTAAGCTAAGTAGCCCTTTTTCAGCAGAGGCCAGGGAGAAAAGCTCCACAGTTTTACAAATTTAGTGCTACCAGTATCAGCAGGTTACAATGTATACATACAATGAAATACATTTTATCAGAAAAAATAATAATAGTGAAAAAAAACATAATAAGCATATATAACAGAAATTATCCGATACAAACAATATTTCAATAAACAGTGAAAAAAAAGTAAACAGTGTACTTAGTTATTTCATGAGATAAGTGACATTAGAAATGGAAGTAAAAGATGGAGAAGAGTGATACTTTGGAAAGGTTTACGAGCTAAAAAGGTTTGAAGTATAGGTGATTACATATCAATTAAGGGCTAGATCAGGGGGGAATAAGTCCAGTAGCAGGAGCAGTGAGTTTTTTAGGTACTCACTAGTGGCAGTTTTGAAATTATTTGGATGTTTGAGGGATCTGATTTCTAGAGGTAATTTGCTCAAGAATATGGTAGGATTGTAGCTGTAGAGGCTGCAGACCATTTTAGTTTTAGGTTTGTATATTTGCAGTAGGTTCAGGTCAGACCTATGTACGCACCTAGTGGGAGAATATAGAGAGATGAGGGGAGATAGGCTAGGGCAGAAGGATTTCAGGTACAGTATAGAGTGAATTACTTGTAGTTGATAGAGTAGAAGCTGGTGAGGTAATTCCAGCCAGTTTTGGCATTTTAGTGAAAGACAATGATGTGATTTATAAGTTTGGTGAGCAGCGAATCTGGCAACCTTATTGTAGGTAGACTCTTGTTTAGTTAGTAGTGTGGAGTTAAGATTGGTAAGAATTTGGCAGCTACATAGAAGCCTAGATAGGAGGTATGCATGAGAAAGGATTATATTCGCTTTGTTAGTTGGAAACTTTTTGTTTCAATAAAGGCGGCCATTTTTTGGTGTGTCTTTTTGATGCAGTTGTTTACATGTAGATCAAACTTGAGTTGATCATCCATCATTACTGCTAGTAGTTTTGTACTAGTTCAACATTAATGGGGTGATATTGAGGGACAGTACAGAAAATGTAGACTTAATGTGGGTGAAGTTTTTTGGGAGAAATAGTAAGAGTTTTGTCTTTTTTGGGTTAAGAATTAGTTGGCTGTCACAGAGCCAGAATTCAACTGAGTTAAAAGATGCTCGCGTTGCAGAGATAAGGTCAGAGGGAGTATCTGTGATGGTAATGACAGTGGAGCCATCTGCGTTTTGTACAAGGGATGAGTGTGGTCAGGAGGTGTATTGTAAATTAGTGAATATATTGAATAGTAATGGGCCAAGGATAGATCCTTGGGGGGTGACCATTTTCACAGGAAGAGGAGGGGAGAGAGCTGAAAGCCATCTCACCGATTGTAGATGGTCATTGAGATAGCTGGAAATCCAGGTAGTAGTAGAGGCTGAGAAGGCTAGGTTAGCTAGTTTGTTCGGCAGAAGAGGATGAGAGAACGTATCAAAGGCTTACGACAAGTCGAGGAATAGGCAGGAGACCAGCTTTTTATTGGCTCTGGCTAGAGAAATAGTATTAATGAAGGATATAAGGGCAGTTGTAGTGCTGTGTTTGGGGCGAAAGCCATGATGTGTAGGTTTCAGCAAGTTATCCTGAAGAAGGTATTTCATGATTTGCTTGTGTATACATTTTTCCAGTATTTTTGAGAGTGGAGAGAGGATCGCAAAGGGTCTGCAATTTGTAATGTCAGTGGAGTTACCTCCTTTGTGAATGGGTACGCTGTAGAATTCTTTCCAGATAGATGGGACCTTAGATTCCAAGATGGAGTCATTTATTAGGATTGATAGGGAGGGCATGGGATTCAGCAACAATTTGTAGGAAATAGGGAGGCAGGTTGTCAGCAGAAGAGCAAGGTTTAAGTTTAGAGAGCAAGGATTTTATATAGTTAGTGGGTACAGTTGTAAGAGAGAAAGTGGTAGAGGAGTTGAGAGTTGGAGAGGATTTGGAAACGTTAGTTGTGTTGGTAATAGAGGAGAAAGAATTTATCAACTTAGATATGGATTTAATGAAATAAGAATTGAATGAGGTAGCTGTTTCTTCTGGTGAGTTGTTTGGGCAGGAGTTAGGAGAGAAAGGGTTACCAGTTGGAGTTGGTTTACAGAGTTCCAAAATTTCTTAGGATATATTTTTGGGCAGTTGGGGGGCGGGGGTTAAAGTAAAAGTTATTTTTGTCTTTGTGGATGTGGGTTTTTTTTGCCTGATTTCTTAGTTCTTTATATTTTTGCAAGTGGGAAGGGAGCTTAGTTTTTACCGACATTTTCCATGCCTTGTCTCTAGTTTTCATTAGGCTGTAAGTGGCATTGGTAAGCCAAGGGGATATATTAGATTTGATGCGAATAGTGCGGGGTTGAGCAAGAGAGTTACGGACGTTAAGGAAAGTAGATATGAAAGAGTGGACAGCTTCATCAAGGCGGAGATAGATTAGATATGTCCAGTTTATCCTGGAGAAGAGGGCATTAAAAGTCTCAGGACAGAAAGTGAATAATTTGCAGCAGGTTATGTATCTGTGAGGCCTAGTTAAATGAGAAGTGTATCTAAGAACTTTCACAAGGGAGCAATCACTTAGGGAGTTGGGTAGGGTCTCAGGGTTATGGTATTTGTGGGGATCTGTGACTAAAATCCAATCGATGAGAAAGCTGGGGGTATGTGATCTGTTTGTATGGGTGGGGGTTGAGATAAGTTATACAAAGCCATGTAAATTGATGCCCGAAGTAGTGTTTGGGGACTAAAGAGTTAGCCAGTTTATATTTACATCCCCAAGAAGAATGGTTTAATTGTGGAGGCTTTGAGAACGGTAAGAGAGAATGTTTTCTAGAAAAGTAATGTTATCTCTGGGGGGAATGTAGATACCTACGACTGTGATAGTGGTGTAATTGTTAAGTTTACAGTTAGCTGTCAGGAGTTCAGCAGGTGAGAATGAGGTCTAGATCAGGTCAAATGTCTAAGGAAAATTTTTCTTCAAAGCATTTGCATCTGTACAAGGCACAGCTAACCCCGCTGCTAGGTACGCAGCAAACTCATAAGCAAAGCTAACATATAGGCAAAAATAAATACTTTTAAGCTAATCTACCACTAGTATAGCACACAATGAAACTTCCTCCAGCAATCCCCAGCTCAAACAAGGCTGGAACTACACTCTTCTGCTTCAAGCGTACACGGGTGCCCTTCTTAATGTATGATGGCTGGTTCAGTGCTCAGGTGTATCAATAGCAGGCTAGATTCAACATATCTGAATCTAGACTATGCTATCCAGGCTAACAGCATAGTTGAAATCAAGTGTAGAAAATGATGCAGCATGTTTTGCATTAAGAATCACTTTACGGCTCACAGGCTGCTTTTGTTACCACTTTTGTTATCAATAATAACAAATGATTACTTCTCAACTGAGATGGTGTGATGAATGACCCTTTGGTAACAGAAATAGGAAATCCCTGGAGAAAGCAGCAGTAGCAGTATGTTATGGCTAGGGAAGAGCTTGAGCTGAATGGAGTTCACTGCCATCACTAAAAGGTGCCAAGGCGCCAGTCCACCCGTATACTATCACTTGTCCATGTCCATATTATGAATAAAAGGGAAATGTAAAATGCACTGGAAGAAGAAGGACTCAGACTGAGTACACCAAAGATGAAGAGAAACGTCTTGACCTTGGATATACCAGTGAGAAAGCTATTGCCACTGGACAGTAACAGTGCCAAATCATGGGTGACGGTTCTTATAGTACTCCTGGTTAAGTCCCACAAAGACAGAATTCGGAGACTATAGCAGTGTCTTTAATCAGTTAGGTAACACAGTGAGCAAAAGCAGAAGAGGAATACAAAAGAATAAAATAGGGCAGCAGAAGAGCTATACAGTGCAACAACAATGAATGCAAATGGAAATCATATCCTCTATCAGATACCCTGTCTCAGACAAACTGAGAGGAAGCAGGAAATTCAACAAAAGCAGTAAATAAAAATATGAGGAACAGAATTTGATGGAAAAAGATAGACTATGAATATGCCAGAGACAAAAATCATCCAGAAAGCAGAAGGTGGTTCTAGAGAAAGAGTTGGTAGATGAAGCATACACATAGACATGTAGGATGACAACAGCATGCTAGATATCAGGCAAAACCTCTGATATAATTCTCCTCTATTTACAGAGGAGTGAGAAGGTAGGCTGCTAGCATGGAGTGGCAAGGTATGTAGAGATGAGATGAGCATTAAGAAGGAAAAATGATTGGTGTGGGGAGTAAAGAAGGAATTAAATGGACTTTGGAAAAATATGACACAGGGTCCCGACAAGCAATTTTTCAGGAGGACAGCAAGAGTAGTTCCCTCGGTCAAAGCATCCAGGCAATACGATGCTTGATAGCCTTACTTCCATTCTAGAAATTGTTGTAGAAAACATACTGTAGGGCAGATGTGTGGCATTCCTGGATGCTAATTTTCCTGCAAGAGACCAGCAGACTGGCTTTACATAGCAGAAATCTCACCAGTCAAATGTAACCATGTTATGATTCTGACATCAAGGACAGGGAATAAAGGAAGTTCATAAAGTGGATGTTGAAATTAAGGACCTCATGAAAGGCCTCTCAGAGCATATCTCACAGGAGGCTGATGGCGAAATTAAAGTGTTTGGGTATAGAACTGGCTGACTGACCAGATGTATTTAGGAGAAAATATTGTAACAAGTGAAGTGTGGCATGATTTGGTGCAAGTCCTTTGTAACATTCTTTTTGTCAGCTATTATCAGGTTTAACAGCAGTCCTGATGACAAAGATTCACATAGTAGCAATGGATGCAGCAACCACGTTTAGGGTGGACAAATGGATGGTTATAAGCATTTAGTGTAAGAAAAGATCAAGGTTATGTATTTTACATCCATCTGTCTATGCATTTTCTCGTTCTCTCTATTTATTTATCTATCTATTAATCCAGACAATGCCAGAAGTTGTTTACAGCGCAGGATAAAGAGCTCCTTAACAAAAAAAACACACAAAGTGCAAAAAATCATTTTACATTATGAAACAACTACAGCAATAATAGATGTACCAGTCTAATAGTTGTTTAGACAGTAAGCGTGACAATCAGCATCTATCCCTTTTCACAAAATCTTTAAATGTAAACATTAACAGTATAAACTCTTAAACTAAAAAACAGATACTAAAATAGTAAAACATTAGGAGTAAACAACGCCAATTAAAGAAAGACTATACAGTTAGAAGTGCATGGTCTTAAGACTAATTAAAAGCATCAGGGTAAAAAGTCTTGTGGCTTTTCCCAGTTAGGAGTCACCACAGCAGAAGTCTGGCCGCTAATGATTGGCAGTGGATTTTTACAGTGCCAAGTTGCCAGGCTGACGCCCAACCTTCAAAGAAGGCACACCCATTAACGCACCTACCTGCATGTCTTTAAACGTCACTCGACCATGGTAAAAGCATCAGGTAAAAGCCTCAAAAACAAAGAAACTGTGTGGAAAATTACATATGTGGAGATCCTACTGATATTAGTAGAAACACAATAATAAAGAATGGGGTATCATTGTACAAAACAGACACATTGGAATAAAAAGAGAACATGTATGGCAAGGCCCCTGGATATGTGCAACTACCAAAGATATAATACATATTGTGAGCTCTGACTAAAAAGGTGGTTAGTAACAAGTAAATGTGAGGAAAAAGGCATGTAGCTGGTTTCAGAGAGGACAGAAACATGTTGGATTTGACATGAAATACATGAAGGATAAAACCAAGCATGGAGAAGTTGTTAAGGAGTGAGAGTAAACATCTGGACATTCAGGGTATGTATAAAATGAGAAAAAAAGCAGCTGTATGCAACTAACTTCATCACTACATTTTTTAGACTGTGCAGGAAATCCAGATTATATGACATACACTGAACCCTGAAGCAGGCTAAAGGCACTAAATATACTGGCTGAATATCATTCCTTCAAACATCAAATATATACTTTCTGCTTTGCGGCAGCTTATCATATTAATATAACATCTGATAAAATATCATTGTGCTTCTCAACACTGCATTTAACTCATTTCAACTTTAAAAATCACATTACTAATGTTGGTATTTCTTTCTGAGATACAGGAACATTTCACAATGTCAACATTTCACTCGCTTTCTACTGTATCATGTGCAAAGCTGAAATACTTCATTAATTCAACACCACAGTTATCAAATGCAATGCAATATTTATTTTTTTTAGTTTCAGTTACACTGAGTATCTTGTTGCCTTTCTTAACATTTGTTAACAGCTCTCCATATTTGCAGTCTACCTAAAATAATATGAAAAAATACTACCTGCTACCCCCAAGTAACATGTGATTAAAGATGGCTATGGGTTCTAACTCCTGCACTGCAACCATCAATAAACACGTAAAATGGAACTAGCAACATGGGTTTGACTTCCACCACTGGTAGCAGTTAGGATTAGACTTCAATATAGCATTCAGCAAGCCTTATTTAGCTCTCCCACTTGGGTGGGTACTGCAATTAGATTTAATAAGCCATCAGTTTATCACAATACATAGAACTTATCAGTCTTTGCTGATTAGTTAAGCTGCCGGCATGTCTAATTATGAAAAGAAAGTGGGAAATTAAAAGAATACCCCAAAAAAGGAAAAGTAATAGAGCTTGGTGTAGCAATATGAATACTTAAGTTATGAGCATCAGTAGAACTTAACGATGAAATCAAACAATAAAGGAATATATGAAAAGAATTGAACACCAAGTCACTCTTCTGATGAGCCATCTTCCCCACAAAAAGGAAATGTGGAAATGAAAATAAAAATGGTGAAAAACTGAAAATCTGTAAACAAAATGAAACAGAAGTCAACCAGTATAGAAGACAGGGCCGGGGGGAAAACTTGCTCTTTTCAGACATTCCAGCAAATGCAGAAAAAGAAACCTGTGCACAGTTTACAAAGGCTCACTTTAAAAAACAAGGCTGAAATTCCAAAAAAAAAAAGGAAATACTGATAGACAGATCTCACTAGATTTACATTCCTGGATCAGCTGCAAGAAAAACTCCCAGATGAATAGTTGTTAAACCTTCAAAGTCAACAGTTAAAAACAAACAAAACAGATCCTTACAATGTTGTGGAAAAGAGGGAATATACTAGAGGTATGAGACAACAGAGTCTACGATGAAACAGGACTATATTGTACAAAATCATATAAAAAGAAGTAACGTTAACAAGCTATGTAACAATGTAACCAGAATGGTCTCCAATTTAAATCTTTATCCAGCTACAAATTAAAGTATTCTTTCTATCAGAGGCAATGGTTATCACAGAAGTGGGCACAGTAAGGCAAGAAGTGCTGAAATATTTGCATCAGTGTAAATCATAGGCAGCATCTGAAGATCAAGAAGACAATAAACAATACATTTGCAGGCTCTTCTCCCTGATGTAGACCCTTGGCCAAGATATTACCAGTTAACCCTTCCCAGTCTTCAGTAAGAAGACAGAAGTCAAACCTAGGGAAGTGCATCTTCTGTCAGTAAAAAATTGGGACAATCTGTCCCAAAACATCAAAGATCTGTGCATCAGGAAACCAAAATGACTAAAGGTGAGCATTAAATAATAAATCAGTTCCAGTAGTGAGTAGTGGGGCTCCGTATAGAAGGGAGAGGATGAGGTAGGTGGTGGATAGAAGTTGTTTGGATGAAAGAGAAAGGTAGTGTCTGTGACAATAAAGCATTCAGAGCTTTTGTTTTTGTTTTTAATATTGGTTTGTAGATGGATGTCGAATTTTAGCTGGCCATCAATAAGGATGCCCAGAAGTTTTGCATGGGGAACTATTTCAACAGATGTCTTGTTTTGACTGAGTACAGAGAAGGATGCTTTCTCAATAGCAGTGTGTCTAGAAGGGGAAAAAAAATCATTATTTCGGATTTGGAGGCATTAAGGGCTAGATGGTTGTCAAGCATCCAATGACATGGTGGAGGAGAAGGCCTCTTAAGTAAGGTTTATTAATCTGGGGAGAGTTTTTGCAGAGCAGATGATAGTAGAGTCATCTGCGTATTGGACGAGTTTAGCATTGGGGATTTTTTGGTGGAAGTCATTAATAACAATATTAAATAGTAAGGGACCCAATATAGAGCCTTGAGGAACACCTGTTGGGGTGTGAAGGAAAGAAGTAGTGCAGTTGTTCTATTTTACAGCTTGTTCCCTGGCTGAAAGATAGCTGGTGAACCAGTTGATAGCAAAAGAGGAAAGGTTAAGATGAGAGAGTTTAGAAAGGAGGAGCCTATGAGAGACAGTATCGAAGGTCTTGGATAAGTCGAGGAGGAGGGTAGAAACTATGTTGCTAGAGTCTCGAGCAGAGTTGATGATTTTGAGGAAGGAAAGGAGGGCAGTCGTGGTGCTATGTCCTGGTCTAAACCCATGTTGTGTTGGAGTCAATAGTTGGTTGTCAAGAAGGTAGGGTAAATGTTGCAGGTGGATACATTTTTCGAGAATCTTGGAGATAGGGGACAGGATGATGGAGCGATTAATTAGGATGCTGATAGGAAGGGCTATGCCGTCAGCAGATAGTTTAAGAAAGTTGGATGGAATGTTATCTGGGGTATTAGAACAAGGTTTTAATTTTAGTAGGAGTTTTTTATAGTGTGGGTAGGAATGGACTTGAGAATGAAAGGGGAGGACTGAGTTATTGGAGGTTGAAGCCATGGTTTTGGATATGTTGGAGGAGATACTATTAGGGAAAAATAAGGTACGTTTGGCTATGGAATCAATGAAAAAGGAGTTGAATTGGGTAGCTAGGAGAAGGTCAGGGCAGGGGTTTTCTTTCTTCCCTGGAGAATTGATGTGATGCAACTTCAGAATTTTTATGGTTGTTTTGAAGTTTAAGATAGCCATCGACTGTAAATCGTACTATTTGTTTTCTTTACTTGATTTCGTAGTTGCTTGTATTCAGCAAGATAGTTGGGAGTTTTGAATTTTTGATAGTATTTCCAGTTTTTTTTTTTCAGAGATGCATAAGGATTTTTGTCTCTTCAGTTAGCCATGAGGCTTTTTTGGATTTGAGTCTTCTGGTTCTGCAGGGGCAAAGCAGTTAAGTAGATCAGAGAAAACTGTATTGAAGTGTGAGACAGCAGCGTCCAAAGGAAGGGACTTTAGAGGGTTCCAGTTTATCTGTTTTAAGGCACTGGAGAAGATTTGGGGAAAGAAGTTTTTTACAGTGCGGGTTGTAATATATTTATGCTAAAGGAGGAGAGGGGAAGGTGAATGGTGTGTAAAGGCAAGGAGATGGTCACTAAGGGAGTCAGGGAGAGTGCCACTATCAGAAATTCGGTTTGGGTGGGAGACTAGTATCCAGTCGGGGATGCTACCTGTAGCATTATCTTTATTTGGTCTAGTAGGAATTTTGATTAGCTATGTGAATTGATACAGGTTAATGCTCTGAGAATGGATTGATGAATCAATGGAAGACCAGTTAATACTGACATCACCTAGGATTACTGTCTCATTTATGTTGGTGGTGAACCAGGACAGAATATCTTCCAGAATAAGGATATTGTTGCAAGGTGGTATGTACACGGAGGCAATGCATAAAGATTTGTTGTTGATAACTTTGAGAAGGGTGAGGGTTAGCTCAGCAGTGTCAAATGATGGTATGGACTTAGTATAGGGAGTCACTGTTAAGGAGGAGGAGAAGATTAAGGCTACTCCTCCACCTTTCTTTTGGGATCCGTCACTTCTTATGAGTTTATAGTTTGGGGGTGTTACTTTGGTATCTTTAATAAGTGGCTTTAGCCAGGTTTCAATTTGAGTTTGGCTTGGAAGTGGAGGTATGTGAAGGCGCTGGGTTAGGGTGTATATCTCCAGAGCAGAGGAGGAGGGAGATTAGTTTAGAATAGAGTAAGGATATATATCTATGTTCTAAGAGGTTATAGGTTAGGGTATTAGAACCTATGGAGCTTAGCTTGATGGGTATGGGAAGTGGTTTATAGGGAGCAAGGAAGAGTTTCCTTTTAAAGAGAAAAGATACATTATGTTTATAGAGATGGGAAGAGATTTGGGCTGTGGATGGAGATTCCTTTTTAATATATATTGAAGTTGTGTGAAGGGGAGGAGAATAATGGAATTGTGAGAGATTGGTGAGGTAGAGTAGGCAGAAGAGAATGAGAGATTGGAATAAAGACAGTAGAGCATGTGAAGGTTTTGCTTGCATGACAGGTGTTAGATGAAGTTAAGTGAGAGGGATATTTAGGAGAGAGACAGAAAGTTGTGGGAGAGGTATAGGTTAAAAAGGTTAGTGTGTGGGTTCTAGACAGAGATGTTGCAGCGTGAAAGGATGTGTTAAGCAGAGGGAAGTGGGGTGTAACTAGGAAACAAGCTGAAGAAATTGATACGGATTAGCGGGAGGGGCTGACTATGATAGGGAGTTGTCGGGTGGGAGTGGTTAGATAGGTATAAAGTTAGATGTGCTGGGGGCAGGGTAGGGGAGCGGAGTGAGCCCGTAGGGCGAATGGAGCGGGTAGAGCAGAGGAAGAGATAAGCCACCCAAAGAAAAGTAATCAATAATGCAGACCCATTCAGGACCAGGGGGTTATGGTAATAGTCAAGAGGTAAAACCAGAACAGGACATTTCGGTGTTGAGGAACATTTTGAGGCAGTTTCAAACCTTTTGGAGATACAAAATTAATGAAGCTAAAACAAAGGCAATAACTGTAAATTATGTACCCAGACATGAATTGGTTCAGCAATATCCATATTTATGGGGACATGATAAGGATTCTGGTAAGGAAGCTAAGGATATGTGGGAAGAGACTAAACAAAAGAGAATACAAAAACTGAAAAATTGGAACGTCTGTTATAAGGAAATGGATAGTAAGATACAAACAATTAAAATGTTTTTAGCCCCTTTATTTTATACACAGGTGAGACATATTTTTATTAACCAGAGGAGAAGTGGTGGATAGCAATTAAAGAGCTGAGGGATTTTATCTAGTACGGGAAGATGACAAGAGTCAGGTGGGATAACTTGATTCTTCCAATAGAACAAGGTGGTTTGGGACTACCTGATTTGAAGGGGTATTTCAGAGCTACAGAGTTAAAGTTTCTACACAAAGCACAACCAGAAATCTATAATTCAGAGTGGAAAGGGATGATGATGAATCATGGGGGAAGCTCAAGAAACAAGGAGAGACTGGGAGTTTGGATGCAGATCCTTAAAAAGAATAACAATAACCATGGTGACTATTATATTCATAAAGTGGCAGAACGTACTGCAAGAACTAAGCCAACATGGTAATTGAAAAAGGAGATTTTGCCGATATGGATCCCTGCAATTAGGGGTACAGACTGCAAGAGGGGCCTGGAATTTTTTTGGAAAAAAAAAATGGTAAAGGAGCCAATGTATTGTGAGTAAATAATAAGAGAGGGAAAGGTCATAGAATGGGAAGGGGCCAAGAATTTATTTTAACTGCAGGATAGAGATTGTCTTCCCTATCAAGGATTGATATCCGCGGCAGGGTTGGCCACCTGGTGTTTTAAACCTTGGCCCGAGATGATTGTCACTGCGGAAATGACACCCCAACCCCCATGTGCAAAATGGGAAAAGGGGTTGTGGATTGATATCAGAGTATAGGAAAAGAGAAACAGATAGGGGGATCCTAAGTGAAAGATCAGTACTGGTAGTGTTCATAAAAGAATCTAGAACAGAAGCTGCTGTTAAAAAAGGAATAATTAGTACAGCATAGGGAATACAGCACGGTATCAACCAGAGGAGGTTAGAAAGGACTGGGAAGAGAGATTGGACAAGTAATTCACAAAGAAACAATGGGGGATATATATGCATGTCTCCCAAATATGCAACAAAGTGTAGAAGATTTAGGATCTTTGCTTGGAAGTGTTTACATAGGTATTTTTATACCCCAAGTAGACTTCCAATAATTTTTCCTCAGGTAAACACCAAATGTTGGGGGCATGATGGGGAAGAAAGAGTAACTGGTAAAATATTTTCTTGGAATGTAATGAGTTGACAGACTTTAAAGATTCCCTGCAGACTGCTCTGTCAGAGATACTGGGTGAGCAAATTGGTGAAACTTATTTTTTGAGCTATGATACAGAATCAGAATTACCTAGACATAGGAAGGCCTTGCTGAGTCTAATTATGGTGGCTACCAAAAAAGCATTTACTAGAAAATGGAAATCTAAATCAAAACCAACTTTATTAGAAGTAATAGAGATAAAAAGTACAGTTTTGTACCTACCATAAATGTAGATGTCTGATAGGAATGCATCTGCAGTCTTTACAAATGGGTTGTCCTGTCGTCAGGCAGCCCTTCGGTCGGCCGGATTCCAAAGTCTGGGTCTGGCCTCGGCTGGTGTCGCACTTCACCCGACGTCATAGCTGCAGTTATTCGGGTATAAAGGCATCAGCCGACGCCATTTTCCTCAGTGTTTCTTGCCCCAGATGCCAGGTGCCCTCTTGGAAGGCTAAATTTGGATAAATGCCAATGTTTCCAAATAGTAGAGAGCAAACACAAAAAATAAGCATGTATGTACATATATACAAACAAATATACCATAATAGATCCCCCCCCAGCTAGCTATAAGATGGGCAAATACCCTAGGAGTACCACAGAGGGGAAGGCGGGTGGGTAATCCTGACTGCAGATGCATTCCTATCGGACATCTACATTTATGGTAGGTACAAAACTGTACTATGTCCTTCAAGGATGCATCTGCAGTCTTTACAAATGGGTAGAATACCATAGCCAAACTAGGGGAGGAGGAAAGAAGAGATTATGGTGTAGTTAGGATCCCTTGAAAAACAGCAGTGGCAAAACCTGCTCGGGATCTGGAGTATAAGGGTAAGTTATAATGCTTGGCAAATGTATGCACGGAGGTCCAAGTAGCAGCCTCTATAATGTCCTTGGTAGCCACTCCTCGTAAGAAAGCTGTGGTAGTGGCTGTAGCCCTTGTAGAGTGAGGCCTGATGTTCTCTGGAGTTTTCTTTCCATGGTAGGAATAACAAAATCTAATGCAATTTCCTATCCACTTGGAGATTGTCTGTTTTGAAATTGCTTTTCCTTCCCTTCCTGTCGCATATGCTACCAGTAGCTGGTCAGTTTTTCTATTGCCCTTGGTCCTGTCCAGGTAGTAGCGTAACTGTCTATGTACATCCAAGGTATGCAACAGTCTTTCTCCCTGTTCTGTGGGTTGGGAAGAATGTAGGTAGGTGGATAGCCTGATTTAAAGATACTCTGGATACCACCTTAGGCATAAAAGTAGGATTTGTTCTCATGGACACTCTATCTTGATGGAAGATCAGGAAGGGTTGTACTGCCATTAATGCCTGAAGTTCAGATACCCTTCTTGCTGAAGTGATTGCCAGCAGGAAAGCAGTCTTCCATGATAAGTATTGTAATTCTGCTGTTGCTGCTGGTTCGAAGGAGGAAGTGTCAATTTTTCTAGCACAAAGTTCAAGTCCCATGCTGGCATGGGTGGTTAGCTAGGAGGTTTTACATTTTAATTCCTCTCAGAAACTGCCTGAGCAGAGGATGCGAGAAGACAGGAGGATCCAAGCTGTATCCTGCTGAAATTGCTGATGCATGTATCTTGATGGAAGAATAGGACAGGCCTGTGTGGAAGAGCTCTGCCAAGTATTCCAGGATGTTGGCTATGTTTACCAGTGACACATCTTCTCCCTTTGCAGTACTCCAAATGAGATATCTTTTCCATTTTGCTGCATAATTTTTCCTTGTTGAGGGCCTGCGGGCCTCAAGGATAATGTCTTTAACCCGTTGTGATAAATTTGGGTTAATTGATCTTATGAAATGTTCCATGCAGTCAGCTGCAGAGTTTTCAGGCTTGGATGCAGGGTGTTGTAGTTGTTCTGTGTTAACAGCAATGGAACCAGGGGTAGTGTCCATATTTGTTCCCGAGACATGCTCCTTAGTAATGGGTACCAATGTTGCCTTGGCCAGTCTGGAGCTATCAGGATGATCCTTGGACGGTCCTCTTTGATCTTCAATAGCACCTTGTGCATCAAAGGAAGTGGTGGGAATGCATATGCTGTTAGGTTTTTCCAACTGAAAGATATGGAGTCCACCTTCCAAGCAAGTGGGTGGTACGTCCTTGTGCAGAATTTCTTTAGCTGGTGATTGCGTGGGGATGCAAATAAGTCTATTTCTGGGAGTCCCCATTTTCTTGTAATGGCTTTGAAGATGTCCGGATGCAGCATCCATTCGTGGGCATCCGTGGTAGTCCTGCTTAATATGTCTGCTAGAATGTTTTCTTTTCCTGGTACAAAAATTGCTTGTAACTGAATGTTGTAGCTCAGAGCCACATTCCATAGGTCCAGAGCCATCCGGCATAGAGGGTATGAATGTGTGCCTCCCTGTTTGTTGATGTACCACATGACTGTGGTGTTGTCTGTCCTTATCATCAACTGACCTTCTCGGAGAAATGGTCTGAATGTCTGGATTGCCAATTTTACTGCCAGCATTTCTTTTAGATTTATGTGTAGGTGCAGCTGGTCTTGATTCCATAAGCCTTGTATGCACTTGTCCAGCATGTGGGCCCCCCAACCGAGGTCTGAGGCGTCCGTCGTGATGGTTTGGCTTGGTTGAATGCTGTAGAAGGGCAATCCTGTGTTTGATTGACAGGCCTGCGCCCACCATAGGAACTCTTGCTTCAGGCATGGGATTATTGGAATTCTGGTTTCTAGGCTGTGCTTGTGTTGAGACCATAAATTCTTTAGGTACCACTGCAGCTTTCTCATATGCAGTCTGGCATGAGGGACCAATATTATGCAGGATGCCATGATTTTCTTGCTGTTAGATGGTTCTGCTTGGTTAATGCCAAGAAGTAGAGAGGTAGTTGCTCTTGTTTTTCTGCAGTTAGGAATGCCATTTGTTTTGATGTGTCCAGCTCTGCACCCAAGAAGGTTATTCTTTGGGATGGTATCCGCCTTGACTTTTTTATATTGACTGTATATCCCAGGGCTTGTAGTAGGCAAATGACTCTTTGTAAGTCTTCTGTTAGCTTGTTTTTGTTGTCCGCTTGTATCAGGCAGTCGTCCAGGTAGGGGTAAATTTGGATTCCTTGAAGCCTGCAATGAGCAATTACTGATGCCAGGCATTTCGTGAACACTCTGGGCGCAGTAGATAAGCCAAAGGGCAATGCTGAGAATTGATAATGCTCTGATCCTGCAAGAAATCTGAGGTATCTTCTGCAATTTGGTCGTATGGGGACGTGCAGGTATGCCTCCTTGAGATCTAGAGTTACCAGCCAAGACTCCTTGCCCAGCATGGGAAGAAGCTGCTGTAGAGTCAGCATTTTGAATTTTGGAACAATGAGGAATGTGTTTAAAGCGGATAGGTCGAGAATAGGCCTCTATTTGTTCTCTTTTCTTGGTACCAGGAAGAGTCTGGAGTAAAATCCCTTTCCTTGCTCCATAGATGGTACCTTTTCCACAGCTCTCATCTTTAATAATTGAGATATTTGTTTTAGAGCTTCTGTCTTTTGATTTGGCAGTAGGTTTGGCATTCCTCTCTTCCCTGGTAGAGTATGGAAGTGGAACCTGTAGCCTTGATCTATTGTCTGTAAAATCCACTTGTCTATTGTGATGTAATGCCAGTTTATTGAGAATAAGGCTAGCTTTCCGCCCAAGGGTGCTGCTAGTTGTTCCCTGGTAGGCGGTGCCAGAGCCAAGTCACTGTGATTGTCCTGTTGCAGTGGTGGTGGCTGTGTCTGTGCCTCGCTGGTTGTTACCCTGCCACTGGCGTCCCCTGTAGGCACCCCTGGATTGGTTTCTGCCTCTTGATCGCCTATTCCTGCCTCTCTGTGCTTTAGAGGAGTCTGGAAAGGACCAAGTTTTGGAGGGCCAATTCCTGCTAAACCTTGGAGGTTGGACCTGTAAGAAATCTTTCACTGTTTGTACAGATTTTGCCTTCTCCTCCATCTTCTTCAGTACCTGTTGTGCAGGAGAACCAAATAAATTGGCCTTGTCCATGGGAGCATCTAACAGTTTTGATTTGACATGGTCCGCCTGCTCTTTTAACCATGCATGCCTTCTAACTGTGCCAGTCATGGCTGATCTAAAGGAAGCCTCCAGTGCATCATAGCCGCATTTTAAAGAATGGTTACTAACTTGCTGAATGTTATGTACCATTTCCTGAACATACTTCTTATCAAAAGGTTCATCAGAGGACAGTTTTTTAGTTAACTGGTCAAGCATAAATTCTTGATATTGAATCATATGAAATTGACAGTTCAAGGCCCTAGCTGACAGAGTAGCAGAAGTGTAAACTTTTTTACCCCATCTCTCTAAGGACCTGGATTCCCTTTCAGAGGGAGGGATTTTAGCAGAGGTAGTTGCTACAGCCTTAGGCCCCTGGGAGATAGTCTCGGATCTGCAAAAGGAGCCTTGTATAAATGGTGATGTGTCCGGGACCCTGTAGTACCTATCGGGCTTAGCAGGGGCCAGAGGTAATGAATCAGGAGCAGTACAAGCATCATTAAATGCATCATCTACAACAGAAAGAACTGGAGGTATAGCTAAAGGCCTATGTTGTGGTAAATGCAAAAGGTTCTAAGCCTTTTCTGGAGTCTGAAAAATCTTGGCCCTGCCACTGAAATTGTTCCCTCATAGCATGTAAGGTTTCCCCAAAGGAAAATTCCTCAGGTGGAGAGGCAGAAGGGATGGACTCTTCAGCATCAGAGTCTTCGTAAGGGGAAGGAGCCTCTGGAGGGTCTGTATTTTCTGAATCATCAGAGGAATCATCTGTGGACACTGGCTCAGGGGGCTCTGCTCTAGGCCTCTTCTCAGGAGGTGGATGAGAGGCCCTGTCTGGATGAGGTTGGGATCCCCGGATTAAAGAAATAAGATCCTCTGCCAAGGAAAGCATTTGGGAACTGGAGCTGGGCCTTTGAGAAGGGGTCTTAACAGGCACAGATTTTGTAGCTTTAGCTGCTTTAGCCCTGGCAAAGGCCTTAATGGACATGGCTGCAGGAGGCCTAGCAGCTCCACGTGCAGGAGTTGAGATATCCAAGGGAATAGTGTCAGATAATTCCTGAGAAACCGCAACCGCAGGTTGGATTTCAAGCCGATTCCACCAGGTTTGAAGAGGCCTCGGTAGAAGGCATGTTTTCGGCTGAAGGAAGAACCGCTTGCTCGGTTTCAGCGAAACCGAGACACTCGCGTTGGCTTAACCGCTGTTTCGGCGAAACCGCGGACCGCGAGTGTCGGTCCTTTTCCTTGCGTTTTTTGGATATTTGTGAAGTCGGAGGATCCGACGGCATAATATAAGCAAAATCAGAGCCAAAAAACTGCTCAGCAAATTCAGACCGACGTCTAAGCATCCGTCGGTTAAAAGAACCACAGGCTAGACAAGCTGCGACGTCGTGGTCTGGGCCTAAACAAGGTAAGCAGTAAGAGTGGAAATCTTTATGAGGTATTTGTTTCCCACAACTTAAACAATTATTCACTTTTTCTGACATCGGCTGAGGCAAGAAAGAGTCCCCAACGGGGTACTTAGCTTTTTAGAAGTCTTCGAAGTAATATTCGGTAGTAGTAATCGCTGGTTCTGACCGACCGGCACTTGCGAACAGCTTCTGCTTCGGGCGCCACGTGGCAAGAAAGACTGAGGAAAATGGCGTCGGCTGATGCCTTTATACCCGAATAACTGCAGCTATGACGTCGGGTGAAGTGCGACACCAGCCGAGGCCAGACCCAGACTTTGGAATCCAGCCGACCGAAGGGCTGCCTGACGACAGGACAACCCATTTGTAAAGACTGCAGATGCATCCTTGAAGGACATCAACTGGAACTGGGATCTTTAGAAAAGGGCAGGAGCAAATTCCATAGGAAAAATGGGAATTATGGGAAAGTACAGTTTTGTACCTACCATAAATGTAGATGTTAGAGTGCTCATACAGCTGCAGTCATTACAGATGGGTTATCCTGCCATCAGGTGGATCCTCGGTCGGCCGAATTCCAAAGTCTAGGTCTGGCGTCGGTTGTCGTCGCTTCTTCCCTGACGTCAGTGCGGCAGGGGTATAAAAGAGGCAGCCGACGCCATTTTCTTCAGTTTTTCTTGCCCCAGATGTCAGGTGCCCCCAGAAGGAAGGCAAAACATAAATTTATGCAAACATGCCATATAGAATAATCAAAATACAGTAGTTGCAAGCAAATACACCATAAGAGAATACCCCAAATAGGTTGTATGATAAGGTGTATGTCATAAGGCCTGTCCTAAGAGGGGACGGAGGGGGGGTAACCTGGACTGCAGCTGTATGAGCACTCGAACATCTACATTTATGGTAGGTACAAAACTGTACTATGTTCATCATGCATACAGCTGCAGTCATTACAGATGGGAAGAATCCCAAAGCTAAGTAGGGGTGGTAGGCACTAAGTGGAAGTAGGAGGAGCGAGGATGCCCTACAAGACTGCTGTGGCAAAACCCCCTCTAGATTTAGAGTATAGTGGAAGGTGATAGTGCTTGGAGAAAGTGTGGACTGAACTCCAAGTGGCTGCTTCCAAAATGTCCTTGGTAGGGACCCCCCTGAGGAAGGCTGCAGAGGTAGCTGTGGCCCTGGTGGAGTGGGATCTGATGCATGCAGGCACAATTTTTCCATGAAATGAGTAACAAAAGCGTATGCAGTGGGCTATCCATTTTGAAATTGTCTGTTTGGAAATAGCCTTTCCTTGAGCACCTGTAGCATAGGACACAGAGTTGCTCGGATTTCCTGAATGGCTTTGTCCTGTCCAAATAGTAACGGAGTTGTCTGTGAATGTCCAAGGAGTGTAGTAGTCTTTCCCCTTTGTTTTGTGGATTAGAATAAAAGGTAGATAAGTGGATAGTCTGATTCAAAGCTACACTGGATACTACCTTTGGCATAAAGGTAGGGTTGGTTCGTAAGGAAACTCTGTCCTGATGGAAAATGATGAATGGTTGCACAGCCATGAGGGCCTGTAGCTCAGAAACCCTGCGTGCTGAGGTGATAGCCAGAAGAAAGGCTGTTTTCCATGACAAGTATTGTAGTTCTGTTGAAGAAGCTGGCTCGAAGGGAGGAAGGGTCAGCTTTTCCAATACGAAGTTGAGGTCCCAAGCAAAGTGGTTTCCTTGGGGGTTTTATATTCTTTGCCCCTCTGAGGAACTGCCTTAAGAGAGGATGAGAGAATAAAGGAGGATCTGTGTTGTATTGTGCAGAAATGGCTGAAGCGTGGATCTTGATGGAGGAGAAGGAAAGTCCACTGTTTAACATCTCAGCTAGGTACTGTAAAATTTGAGGTATATTTATTACCCAAGGATTCTGGCCCTTTTCTTGATTCCAGGCACAAAATCGTTTCCATTTGGCGTAGTAGGTTTGTTTTTCTAGTAGAAGGTCTTCTTGCCTCCAAGATGACATCCTGCACCTCCTTGGAGAGGAGAGTCTGTTGGGAAATCAAGGGATTCTCCATGCGGCTAGATAGAGGGTTTTCAGCTGACTGTGAAGAGTTTTGAAGTTGTGCTGGGACAACAGTAGAGGGACTAGAGGTACGATCCATTGTAGGGAATGTGTCAGGCTCTTCAGGAGCGGATACCAGTGTTACCCTTGGCCAGTCTGGAGCAATGAGAATCATTTTCGGCCTCTCTGCTCTGGCTTTTAATAGAACTTTGGGCAGCAGAGGAAGAGGCGGGAAGGCATAGACTGTCAATGTTGTCCAATTGAAAGAAAGTGCGTCCACTTTCCAGGCCTGCGGATGATAGGTCCTTGAACAACATTTTTTCAACTGGTAATTTCTGTGGGTAGCAAAGAGATCTATGTCTGGCTGTCCCCATGCCTGAGTTATCTTTGAGAAAACTTGAGGATGCAACTTCCATTCGTGTGGATCTGTCATATTTCTGCTTAGGTTGTCTGCCAGTGTGTTTTCCTTCCCTGGCAGGAATTGTGCCTGTAGTTGAATTTGCAATTCCAGTGCTGTGTTCCATAGGGTCATGGCTTGCCTGCACAGGGGGTATGAATGAGTTCCCCCCCTGTTTGTTTATGTACCACATCACTGTGGTGTTTTCTGTCCTTATCAATAGCTGGCCTGGATGCAGTAGGTCTTTGAAGGTCATAATAGCATTTTGCACAGCTAGCATTTCCTTTTGGTTGATGTGTAGGTGCTTCTCTTTTTGGGACCATTTTCCCTGAATGCATTGATCTGTCATATGTGCTCCCCAGGCGTAGTCTGAGGCATCTGTTGTGATGATTTGAGTTGCTTGAGGTATACAGAAAGGGAGACCTGTGTTTCTTTGGTAAGCTTGAGCCCACCACAAAAATTCCTTTTGAAGGCATGGAATGAGTGGTATAATTGTTTCCAAGCTGTGGCTGTGTTGAGACCATAAGTTTTTCAGGTACCATTGAAGTTTCCTCATATGCAGCTTTGCACATGGGATTAGTAGGATGCAAGATGCCATGAATCCCAGAGCCTGCAGGACTTTCCTTGCAGTAAGCCTGGTGAAAGTTGCCATTTTGCTGAAGTATTGAGACAGATGCCCTTGTTTGTCTGGCGTGAGGTAGGCCATCTGGGTGGTTGTATTCAAGCTGGCACCCAGGAAAATTATTTGTTGAGAGGGTATTAGTTTTGACTTCTTTTTGTTGACTGTGTATCCCAGGAAGTTCAACAATTTTATTACAAACGCCAGGTGCTGCAGTAGTATGACCTTGCTGTCCGCTTGGATCAGGCAGTCTTCCAGATATGGGTATATTTGTATCCCTTGAAGTCTGCAGAAGGCGATTACTGATGCCAGGCATTTCGTAAACACTCTGGGCGCAGTAGATAAGCCAAAGGGTAATGCAGAGAACTGGTAATGGGTTGAACCTGCAAGAAATCTGCGGTATCTTCTGCAATCTTGTCTGATAGGGACATGCAGGTATGCCTCCTTGAGGTCCAATGTTACCAGCCAAGACTCCTTGCCCAGCATGGGAAGAAGCTGCTGTAATGTGCGCATCTTGAATTTTGGTACCTATAAATATATGTTTAGGATGGATAGGTCTAAGATAGGTCTCTAATCTTTGTCTTTTCTTGGTACCAGGAATTGGAATAAAACCCTTGACCTTGTTCTTTTGCAGGTACCTCTTGAATCGCTTTCATGTTCATGAGAGCTGAAATTTGTTTTTGTGCCTCTGCCCTTTGATTTTGTGGCAGGTTCGGCATGCCTCTCATTTTTGGAAGGGTGTGAAAGTGGAACCTATAGCCTCTGTCTATAATGTCCAGAATCCATTTGTCTTTTGTAACAATACGCCAATTTTTTGAGAATAATGCCAGTTTTCCGCCCAAAGGTGCTGCCATTAAAGCTTTGCTTGGCAGGTGCAGGGGGAAGTCATTGTGTCTGTTTTCTAAATGACTGTGATATATCTTCTCCACCTCTTGGGGTTGGTGCTTGCCACTGTCTGGCTCTGAAAGATCCTTGAGGTTGCCCTCTACCCCTTGGGCGTCTGTATCTGCCCCTTTGAGGTCTGTCCGTGGCTGGAAAGGACCAATTTTTTGAAGGCCAGTTTCTGCTGAAACGTGAGCAGGAACCTGTACCTGCAGGAAATCTTTCACTGTTTGCATTGATTTCGCTTTTTCCTCCATTTTCTTTAGTACCTCCTCAGCTTTAACACCAAACAATACATCTTTTTGAAGAGGTGCATCTAATAATTTAGCTTTGACATGATCTGGTAAGGTTTGTTCTTTGAGCCAAGCATGCCTACGTATAACAGACCCCATAACAGCAGCTCTACATGAGGCCTCTAAAGCATCAAAACCACACTGCAAGGTATGCTTACCCACTTGCTCTGCACCATGCAACAAATCCTGCAACTCATTTAAATCTGGTTGTTCTGGTTGTGTCATTTTGCTTTTCAACTGAGATAACAAAAACTGTTGATACTTTAACATATGGAACTGACAGTTTAATGCTCTCATGGTTAAAGTGGCCGAGGTATACACCTTTTTCCCCCACCTTTCTGAAGCTCTGGAATCTCTCTCTGAAGGTAATGGGTTTTTAGCAGTAGAGGCCTTAATTCCCTTGGGACCCTGTGAAATAGTTTCTGGGTCAGCAGTATGGCTTTTATATAGGAACTGGTGAGAATCAGGAACCCGGTAATACCTGTCTGGTTTAACAGGAGCTGGAGGCAAAGAATCTGGATTAAGGCTGGCTTCTGTGTACACATCATCCAATATATCTAAAACAGGAGGGATAGCCAGGGGCCTATGCTGGGGGAGCAGAAGAAATTCCCGGAGTCTTTTCTTGGAATCTGAGTAATCTAGGCCTTCCCAGTGAAAGTGTTCCCTCAATGTATGCAGGGTTTCCCCAAAAGAGTAGTCCTCAGGGGGGAAGACTGAGGGAATAGACTCCTCTGCATCAGAGTCTTCGAAAGGAGAATAGGCATAATCCTGGTCCTCAGAATGTTCTAAGATAACAGAAGCTTGATCTGAGGAAGGGTAGTTTTCCTCTAATCTGGGCCTTTTGTCAGAGGGGGGTTGAGAACCCCTGATAAGAGTAATCAAATCCTCAGCCATTTTAAGCATCTGCTTTTTAGGCATGGGGCCTTGAGAGGGGGTCTGAGGACCCTGTTTTTTGGTTTTCATGGCTGCTTTAGATTGAGTGAAAGCTTTAATAGAGAAGGAGGAAGGCCTGAAGACACCTTGAGAAATGGCAGGCCTGTCTAAATTCTGAGTTCCCCGCCAAGAGTGGCGTCCGTATCTGCAGTAGGAATGTGGACCGAGGAGCCTGTGACTTCGGGTACTGAAGACACCGGTAATGTAGTGTCATCGGTACTCAGGGGCTGCGTAGGCGCCTTGCTGAGCACCGGAGAACCGGTAGTCAGCCTTAGCATGGTCTCAGTAGTCGGTGCGGACCTCGTATATCGGTCCTTATCTTTGCATCTTTTGCTTAAAACTGGAGTCGGAGTATCCGACGACATAATATAATTAAATTTTTTGCCAAAATTGTTGAATCTAGCACAAAAACGGCAGGCCGAGACGTCGTGGTCTGGGCCTAAGCAAGGTATACAGAAAAACTGGAAATCCTTATGCGGTATTTGCTTCCCACATGAAATGCAATTATTAACTTTGTCTGACATCGGTCTGAGGCAAGAAAAGTTTCCCCAACGGGGTACTTAGCTTTCAAGAAGACTTTGGCTGAAATACTTTCGTAAATCTCAGGAGCTGGCCGACCGGCACTTGCGAACTGCTTCTGCTTCGGGCACCGCGCGGCAAGAAAGACTGAAGAAAATGGCGTCGGCTGCCTCTTTTATACCCCTGCCGCACTGACGTCAGGGAAGAAGCGACGACAACCGACGCCGGACCTAGACTTTGGAATTCGGCCGACCGAGGACCCGCCTGACGGCAGGATAACCCATCTGTAATGACTACAGTGGAAATCCTTATGCGGTATTTGCTTCCCACATGAAATGCAATTATTAACTTTGTCTGACATCGGTCTGAGGCAAGAAAAGTTTCCCCAACGGGGTACTTAGCTTTCAAGAAGACTTCGGCTGAAATACTTTCGTAAATCTCAGGAGCTGGCCGACCGGCACTTGCGAACTGCTTCTGCTTCGGGCACCGCGCGGCAAGAAAGACTGAAGAAAATGGCGTCGGCTGCCTCTTTTATACCCCTGCCGCACTGACGTCAGGGAAGAAGCGACGACAACCGGCGCCGGACCTAGACTTTGGAATTCGGCCGACCGAGGACCCGCCTGACGGCAGGATAACCCATCTGTAATGACTGCAGCTGTATGCACGATGAACATCAATACATGCAGAGAAGGAATGAGGCTTAAAAGAAGGCAGGATTTGAATGAGCTATGCAATGTTTGACTTGACAATGACTGGATAGATTATAAGTCATGTATAATCTTTACACCACAATTATGTCAATATGGTTTTGTGATGTACAATGCTTACAACTGGGATTGTATCACTATGATTTGTTTTCATTTATATAAATGTATGGTTGCCAATGTCATACATGATAATTTAATAAAGATGTTTCTTGTTTAAAAAGCAAAAAAGAAGAAGTTTGAATTGTTTAGAAACAGCAAGGGGAGGATATGATTCTACATGTTTATATATATATATATATATACATATATATATATATATATATATATATATACATATATATATATATATATATATATATATATATATTCGGAGAAGCCTTTTTTTTACCAAGAATACAACTGGAATTGTATCACTATGATTTGTTTTCATTTATATAAATGTATGGTTGCCAATGTCATACATGATAATTTTATAAAGATGTTTCTTGTTTAAAAAGCAAAAAAGAAGAAGTTTGAATTGTTTAGAAACAGCAAGGGGAGGATATGATTCTACATGTTTATATATATATATATATATATATATATATATATATATATATTCGGAGAAGCCTTTTTTTTACCAAGAATTATATGGTTTGGACCAAACAAGAGACATCAGCTAAAAAGAGATACACAGCCATTAGATACAAAGCTCTGAAAACTAAGGCTGTTAAAGAACTACTCATTTACTATAAGAGTATGACATTGAGGATACTGTCTTGCAATCTCAGTGGCCTTGCAGATTAATTTAAAAGGCAGAGAGGGTTTTAACACATACAACAAAAAGAAGGTGCTGGTAATACACATGGGTAAGAGTCATCATAAGAATTTAAAGAACAAAAGACTTAGGGAGGATTTCTCAGCAGAGGGTCAGGGAACAAGGAAAACAAGGGACAAAAAATACTGTTAGGAAGAGGTACTCTATAACGATAGAAGAAGAGAAGATACAGTGCCTATGAAGATATGGAAAAACAATGGTAAAGCCTTTTATACAGGTTCTCCAATACCAGATTCAAGGACATTATCCATTTTTCCGATTCTCATCCACTAAGGAGCTAAGACAGATAATCAAGAAATCTAAGTCCCAAGGTGGTAATGAAAAAAACTTTTTTGTCAACATCCTGTCCAAGCCCAGTGTTTTATGGGGTGGGGTTGGCAAAATGTTTAAGGTCTTCACTCTCACAGAGAAAAGGTACAGGGTTTGATTTTTACTTCAGGTTACTAGATAGGGTTAAAATGGCCCCAGAGCAGTTAGCCTAGTGTTCAACATCAGGTGGAAAAACTGAAAGATGATGTGGTAGCTATCACATATGCTAGTCTTGGTAGAGCATGTTGGAGTATACACTACAATGTTTTCTTTGCAGCAGACAAAGCTAAATCCAGATGCTTCTACACGTTTATAAATGGCATCTTTCAGGATAGGATGTATACAGGAATAACCAAATATTGCTTATCTTTCTTGTCCAGTTATTGTTTAAGGTATTTCTGGGGAGAGGTAGAGCTGCTATGGGCTAGTCCTTGGTGGACTATGAGTCTCTGTTTCCCAAAAGCAGGAGTCATATAAAAGAGATCATCAAAGAGAAGAGATCTCATTATCCTTGCGGTCTCTCAGAAAAAAGGACCTGTCAATCCTCAGACTCTTCTTCCCAGGATAAGGTGGAGGGTGCCATCCCCTACTTCTGGCTACAAAGGGGGTAAACAGTACTCTACAGGCATATGAAATAAATAGACAATAAGTAAGTAACTGCTGTCAGGTGAAAGATCACTCAGTATAACAGAAAAACATACCAAAGGCAGCAGCAGACCATGAAAGGCATGAATAGTACAGTTGTGTACATTTACCATAAATGTAGATGTTCGAGTGTATTCACTGTTGCAGTCATTACATTTGGGTAATCCTGCTGGCAGGTTGCCCTCAGTCGGCCTGAATTACAAAGTCTTGGGTCCTGCGTCGGCTGCTGTCACCCCTTCCCTGACGTCAGGTCGTCAGGGGTATAAAAGAAACAGCCAATGCCATTTTCTTCAGTTTTTCTTGCCCCAGATGTTAGGTGCCCCCAAAAAGGGTAGCCAAAACTTTATGCATATATTCAGCAATACATCAATATAAATTTTACCTTCATCTATAAGCAAATACACCACATAGGTAGTATAAATCAGAGAAGGAAAGATGAGGTCCAAAAGAAAAAAAGGGGGAAGGCGGGTGGGTAACCTGGACTGCAACAGTGAAT
Organism: Protopterus annectens; assembly: GCF_019279795.1. Taxonomy (NCBI): domain Eukaryota; kingdom Metazoa; phylum Chordata; order Ceratodontiformes; family Protopteridae; genus Protopterus; species Protopterus annectens. Next base: position 221,624,029 of record NC_056725.1, read on the forward strand.
ACACTCAAACATCTACATTTATAAGGCGGGTGGGTAACCTGGACTGCAACAGTGAATACACTCAAACATCTACATTTATGGTAAGTGTACAGAACTGTACTATGTTCTTCGTGTTTCACTGTTGCAGACATTACATTTGGGTAGAGTCCCAAAGCTATGGTTGGGAGGCTGGAACTAGACAGCAGTAGGAGCGGCTATGAGGCCCTGCAGAACTGCAGTGGCAAAGCTTGCCCTGGATTTAGAGTAGAGTGGCAGATGATAATGCTTTGTAAAGGTGTGCACTGAACTCCAAGTAGCCGCCTCTAAAATGTGTCTGGTTGGTACTCCCCTGAGAAAGGCTGCTGAGGTGGCTGCAGCTCTGGTGGAATGGGGCCTAATGCCCTAAGGCACTGGCTTGCCATGGTGTAAGTAGCAGAAACGAATGAGTGGCCTAACCACTTAGAAATAGTCTGCTTTGAGATAGGCTTTCCTTGTGATCCTGCAGCATATGCCACTAGTAATTGCTCTGTTTTCCTGAAAGCTTTGGTTCTGTCCAAGTAGAATCTAAGCTGTGTACATCCAAAGAATGCAGAATCTCCCCCCCCCCCCCCCCGTTCTGTGGATTTGGGTAAAAGGTTGGCAGATGGATGGCTTGGTTAAGAGCCACACTGGACAGTACTTTAGGCATAAATGTTGGGTTTGTCCTCAGGGAGACCCTGTCTGGATGAAAAATGATGAAAGGTTCCACAGCCATGAGCGCCTGTAGCTCTGAAACTTGTCTTGCAGAAGTAATTGCTAAGAGCAGGCTGTTTTCCAAGATAAAAAAGTACAGTTTTGTACCTACCATAAATGTAGATGTTTGCTGCAGTCCTTACTATTGGGTATAGTCCGCGTCCAGTCGGCCCGAATACCAGAGTATAAGGCTGACGTCGGTCATGGCGCCTTGACTGACGATCAGTCAGTCAGGCATGCTGCGCTGACCGACGCCATCCTCAGTCTTTTCTTGCCCCAGATGTCAGAAGACCCAAAAGACAAGTCCCAAAACAACCTGCAGCAAAAACATGTACAATATATACAGTAATATATACAAAAATATAAGCATGTAAACTCACCTACACAACCACCCTGAAACACAGAGGGAAGGAGGGAGGTAGTTGGAATCCTCGAACATCTACATTTATGGTAGGTACAAAACTGTACTATGTTCTTCGTCTTCCCTTGCTGCAGTCCTGGTAGAATCCCAAAGCAGAGGTAAGGGAGGCTGGCAAATTATAAAGTAGCAGGAGCTGACAACATGCCTTGTAAAACAGCTGTGGCAAAACCAGCTCTAGTCTTAGAGTATATAGGCAGGTGATAATGCCTAGAGAAAGTATGCACTGAACTCCAAGTAGAGAATATCCTTAGTTGCCACCCCCTTAGAATGTGTTGTGAGTGGCAGTAGCCCTAGTGGAATGAGGCCTAATCCCAGCTGGAACCTCTTTGCCATGATGGGAATAACAAAATGCAATGCAAAAGCCAATCCACCTAGAAATAGTTTGTTTTGACACAGGCTTGCCCTGTGAACTTAAAAGAAACAAGTAACTGCTGAGACTGCCTAAAATCTTTAGTCCTGCTCAAATAATAGCAATTGCCTGTGTACATCTAAAGTGTGCAAAATCTTTTCCCCTTTATTTTGAGGATCTGCAAAAGCGTAGGCAAATGAATAGTTTGGTTTAAAGCCACACTAGAAACCACCTTAGGCATAAAGGAAGGATTAGTGCGTAATGATACCCTGTCCTTGTGGAAAATCAAAAGGGCTCTACTGCCATAAGGGCCTGCAACTCAGACACCCTTCTTGCAGAAGTAATAGCCAACAGAAAAGCAGTCTTCCATGACAAAATTTCAATTCAGCAGTAGCTGCAGGCTCAAAAGGTTGTAGAGTAAGTTTTCCAACACAAAATTGAGATCCCAAGCAGGAGTAGGAGCTCTCTGGGGTCTTATATTCTTTGCCCCTCTAAGAAACTGCTTGAACAAAGGATCGAAAACAAAGGTGGGTCACAATCATAGTGAGCTGAAATTGCTGCAGCATGAATCTTTATGGAAGAGAAAGACAAACCTTTGTCCAATAATTCAGTAAGATATTGAAGAGCCACACTCAAATTAGGCTCTGAAATCTCCAAATTCTTTGCTGTACTCCAAAATAAAAATCTCTTCCATTTTTCGTACACTCTCCTAGTACTAGGCCTTCTAGCTTCCATAATCACATTTAAAACTTGTTGAGGAAGCTGAGACCTACCATGCTTCAACACAGAATATGCCAAGCTGTGAGATGAAGAGATTGAAGCTTGACATTGAGCAGATGACCGTCCTTCTGAGATAACAGATGAGGAATCAGAGGTAAAGGCCATGGAGGCTTCTGTACAAGACTCCTTAGAAGTGGGTACCAGTGTTGCGAGGCCAATCTGGAGCTATCAAAATCATCCTTGGCCTGTCCTGTCTGACCTTTAGTAATACCTTTGGAAGAAGAGGTAGAGGTGGAAAGGCATAGACATGAAGGTTTTCCAACTGAAAGACAGAGCATCCACTTTCCAAGCTGTGTGATGAAACCCCTTTGTGCAATACTTTGGCAGCTGGTGGTTTAGTGGAGAAGCGAACAGATCTATGTCTGGAGTTCCCCATGACACTGTCAATTTCTGAAATACATGAAGATCCAGTTTCCACTTTCGGGGATCCATGATTTGTCTGCTTAAAACATCTGCTAGGAGTTCTGTGCTCCTGGCAGAAACCTTGCCTGAAGAGTCAGTTGCAGGCTTAGCAGTCTCCCATAAAATCATTGCTTGCCTGCATAGAGGATAAGAATGTGTTCCCCTTGCTTGTTGATGTACCACATGACAGTTGTGTTGTCTGTCAGAATCAACACCTGCCCTGGAAAAGTAACTCCTTGAAGCCATCAATGCAAACTGGACTGCTAACATCTCCTTCATGTTGATATGTAGATGCTATAGTCTGGCAGGCCACTTGTCTTGTATCCACTTTCCATTTAGATGAGCTCCCCAAGCAGTGTCCGAGGCATCTGTCGTTAAAATCTGACTGCCTCTGGCGGGTCACAGAGAGTCCCTTGTTTAGGTGACATTCCTGAGCCCACCACAAGAATTCCTTTTGAAGGCAAGGTATTATTTGAATGACAGTGTCCAAATCTTGGCAGTGCTGTGTCCATACATTTTGAGATACCATTGCAGCTTCCTCATATGCAGTTTGGCATTGGGAAGCACCAGAATACAAGATGCCATGAACCCTAATGCTTGAAGGACTGTCCTTGCAGTCAGCACGGACTGATGAGATAGTTGATGGAAGTAAAGTGACAGACTCTTTTGTTTGTCCGGGGTTAAAAAGGCCATCTGAGCTGCTGTATTCAGTCTCACACCCAGAAAGCACATGTCTTGAGAGGGTACTAGACTGGACTTTATTTCGTTCACAGAATACCCTAGGCATCTTAGCACTGCTATGACATATTCCAGATGCTGTAGAAGGTGTTCCTTTTCTTGAGCCAGAATCAGGCAGTCGTCCAAGTAAGGATAGATGTGAATGCCTTGAAGCCTGAAGTAAGCTATCACTGGAGCCAGAACCTTTGTGAATACTCTGGGCAGTAGATAAGCCAAAGGGCAATGCAGAGAACTGATAATGAAAATCTCCAGTTAGATACTTTCTGCAACTTAGCCTTATAGGCACATGAAGGTAAGCTTCCTTGAGATCCAAAGTTACCATCCAGTGATCTTTGCCCAGCAGAGGTAACAGTTGCTGTAACGTCAACATCTTGAACTTGGGAATGTCCAGATAAGTGTTGAGGATAGATAAATCCAGAATTGGTCTCCACGTGTTCCCCTTCTTTGGTACTAGGAACAGGCGAGAATAAAATCCGAAGCCCCTTTCTGATACAGGGACTGGCTGAATGGCCCCTATCTGGAGTAACTGAGAAACTTGCTTGTGAGCCTCTTTTCTTTGTGGAGGAGGAACATCTGGCATGCCTTTGAAAGGGGCATTGTGTGGAAATAAAATCTGTAACCGTGATGAATAATATCCAGCACCCATCTGTCTTGAGTGATTAAATCCCAATTTTCTTTGAAAGAGACAATCTTCCTCCCAAAGGAGCTGCCAGGCGAGAGTCCACTGGCAGCTGAAAAGGCAGGTCATTGGTTCTGCTTACGAAAGGACTGACCCCTGCCCTCACCAGAAGTCTGAGCAGGTGAACTGTCTGATCTAGGCCTAAAGACCTTGAGCCCTGCCCCTACCACGTCTAGACCTACCCCTAGACTGGGAACCATAAGCAGGATATGTCCACCCCTTAGCAGGCCAATTTCTACTAAACTTGGAGGCTGCACCTGCAAAAATCTTTAACAGTCTGCATAGACTTAGCTTTGTCCTCCATTTTCTTTAAAACTGCTTCCACAGGCGGTCCAAACAACACATCAGACTGTAAAGGAGCATCCAAAATCCTAGTCTTAACATGCTCAGCTAAATTCTGATCCTTCAACCAGGCATGTCTGCGAAGAACAGAACTAGTAGCAGCCACCCTCGAGGAGGCCTGAACAGCATCGAAACCACACTGCAAAGAATGCTTACCCACTTGTTCAGACACATGAACCAAATCCAGCAATTCTTTACACTCAATACCTTCCGCCAAAGCATCCACCTTAGATTTCAATTGTGAAAGGAGATAATTTTGATATTTCAGCATATGAAACTGACAATTCAACGCCCTCATGGCTAGAGTGGAAGAAGTATATACTTTCTCACCCAACCTATCCAAAGCCCTTGCCTCTTTATCAGAGGGTACAGGATTTTTAACCACAGAAGCTTTAACACCTTTAGACCCCTGAGAAACAGTTTCTGGGTCCGCCCTGGGACTCTTAAACAAATACTTATGAGCTTCGGGCATCCTATAATACCTATCAGGCTTAACAGGAGCAGGAGGCAAGGAATCAGGGTTCAGAGAAGCCTCTGCGAAAACATCCTCCACCACATTCAACACAGGAGGAATAGCTAAGGGCCTATGCTGGGGCAAAAACAAAAATTCCCTAAGCCTGTTTCTGGAGTCAGAGTAATCTTGGCCTTCCCATTTAAAGTGCTCCCTCATGGAGTGAAGAGTCTCTGAAAATGAAAAATCCTCAGGAGGAGAAGCTGAAGGAGTGGAATCATCCACATCAGAATCAGAATAAGTAGGAAACTCTTGCAAGTCTTCCACAGAAGACTCTGAAGCCTGTGAACACTGTTCAAAACTATCAAACTCCTGTTCCACCCTAGGCCTCTTATCAGGTGGGGGCATAGAACCTCTAATCAGAGTAATCAAATCTTCTGCCATTTTAAGCATATGTTTCTTAGGCACAGAGCCGAAATGCTAGGAGAAGCCCCTACAGAAGCTGAACTTGGCCTTCCTCTAAAAGAAGCTTTGGCAACAGAAGGAGAGGCCTAACTACCTTGGGAAGAGAGGAAGAACAGTTACCTGAGAAGCCCCTCAGCCTGGCCTACCTCCTGAGAGGGCACATCCTGTAACAGTAAAGTATCTGCCTGAGACTCCATAGAGACTCCTGGCAAAACCTCTGGCTCCCTGAGCCTTCTAAAGGACCGGCGTCCGGGACTGCGGTTCCTCACCCTAGACTTCACTGTTTTGTCCTTGCGCTTCTTAGATGAAGCAGGCGTGGAGTATCCGGCGGCATAGTATAATTGCTTCCCAAACACTAACCTAGCACAATCAAGCCTCCTCTTAATAGTGCGCTTGTTAAATCTAGCACAAGGCGGCAACCAACAACGTCGTGCTCAGGCCCTAAACAAGGTATACACAAAGTATGATAATCCCTATGCGGTATCTGCTTCCCACAAGAAATACAGTTATTCACTTTTTCTGACATCCGGTAATATACTGAGGCAAGAAAAACCAAAATGTTCCCCAGAGTTTCTTAGCCAACTCTGTATTGGTCTGAAACTCCGGTTTGGAAAATCTCAGAACGCCAACCTGCACTCGCAAAATTGCTTCTGCATCGGACCATGCGGCAAAAAAGACTGAGGAAATGGCGTGGGTCATGCGCATTAGTACCCTGTCGTACTGGCGTCAGTCTAAGGGGCCATGACCGACGTCAACTCTCTCTGGTATTCGGGCCGACTGGGACGCGGACTATACCCAATTGTCAGGACTGCAGCAAGGGAAGACGAAGAACATCTTCATATCAGCTGTAGCAGCTGGCTCAAAAGGAGGCAGGGTGAGCTTTTCCAAGACATAGTTGAGGTCCCATGCAGGTATTGGTAGTCTTCTTGGGGGCCTTAAATTTTTGGCTCCTCTGAGGTACTGCCTTAATAAAGGGTGAGAAAAAAGTGGTGGCTCTGTATTGTAATGAGCCGAAATGGCAGAGGCACAAATTTTAATTGATGAAAAAGATAGGCCTTTGTCCAGCATCTCAGTTAAGTATTGCAAAATCTGAGGAATATTTGGTACTGCTGTATCAGTTCCTTGTGCCTGGTTCCAGGCACAGAACTTCTTCCATTTTCCAGCATAAGACTTTCTAGTACTAGGCCTTCTGGCTTCCAGAATGACATCCATCACAGCTTTACTGAGAGGTGTTTTTTGTATGTCTACATTATCCGCCATGCTGCCAAGTTTAATGTCCTGAGTTGGCTGTGCATGATCTGATTGCTTTGCTGAGACAGTAGTCAAGGTATGTGAGGTAAGGTCCAAGCCTGGTATAGAGATAAGTTCCTTAGTATTGGATACCAATACTGGCGTGGCCAGTCTGGGGCAATCAGTATCATCTTTGGCTTCTCCTGTCTGACCTTTAGGAGCACCTTGGGGAGGAAAGGCAGTGGAAGAAAGGCATATACTGATAGGTTTTTCCAGCTGAAAGATACGGCGTCCACTTTCCATGTTTGTCTGTGATAAGTCCTTGTGCAGAATCTTTTTATTTGGTAATTGAGAAGGGAGGCAAATAGATCTATGTCCAGGCATCCCCATTTCCTTGTTATCATGCTGAAGACTTGTGGCTCCAGCTTCCACTTGTGGGGATCCATGAGGTTGCTGCTTAGTTCGTCTGCCAGAGTATTTTTCTTTCCTGGTAGAAATTGTGCCTGCAGATGTACTTGGTAAGTCAAAGCTGTATCCCACAAGGTCATGGCTGGTCTGCAAAGGGGGTAAGAATGTGTGCCCCCTTGCTTGTTTATATACCACATGACCGTGGTGTTGTCTGTCTTTATCAGTAGTTGTCCCAGATGAAGTAGGTCCTTGAAGGCTGTCAGGGCATTTTGAACAGCTAACATCTCTTTTTGATTGATATGTAGATGCATTTGGTTTGAGGACCATGTGCTCTGAATGCCTCTTCCTGCCATGTGGGCTCCCCATGCATAATCTGATGCATCCGTTGTTAGTGTCTGCCTGGCTGGAGGTAATGTGAATGGTTGTCCCTTGTTCTGGTGACAAGCCTTTGCCCACCATCGAAACTCCTGTTGCAGGCAGGGAATGAGGGTAATGACTTTTTCCAGGCTGTGGCAATGTTGAGTCCAAACACTTTTTAGGTACAATTGAAGTTTCCTCATATGCAGTCTTGCATATGAAATTAGTAGGATGCAGGATGCCATGAAGCCCAAAGCCTGCAGAATTTTTCTTGCAGATAACTGGGCCTTTGTTGCCACATTTTGAAATAGGTAGTCAGTTGCCTTTGTTTGTCTGGCGTGAGATAAACCATCTGGGCAGTTGTATTCAAGTTTTCAACCAGGAATGTTATCTCTTGTGAGGGTACTAGTTTTGATTTCTTTTTGTTGACTGTGTACCCTAGGCATGTTAGAAGTCTTTTCACAAACGACAGATGTTGAAGAAGAATGTCCTTGTTCTCTGCTTGAATGAGACAGTCTTCCAAGTAAAGATATATCTGTATTCCTCTTTGTCTGCAGAATGCAATTACTGGTGCCAGGCACTTTGTAAAGACCCTGGGCGCAGTAGATAAGCCAAAGGGCAGTGCAGAGAATTGGTAATGCATTGAACCAGCCTTGAATCTTAAGTATCGTCTGCACGACTGTCTGATTGGAACATGCAGGCATGCCTCTTTTAGGTCTAAAGTCACAAGCCAAGCATTCTTGCCCAACATGGGCAGAAGCTGCTGCAAAGTCAACATTTTGAATTTTGGAATATCCAGGAAAGTGTTCAGGGTAGATAGGTCCAGTATCGGCCTCCAGGCCTTGTCCTTTCTGGGTACCAAGAACAGTCTTGAGTAAAATCCTTGTCCCTTGTTCCTGCTCTGGTACTTGTTGAATGGCCCCCATGTCCATGAGGGATGAGACTTGTTTTTACGCCTCTGCCCATTGATTTTTTGGCAGATCTGGCCATCCGTTTGCCTTTGGCATAGTATGGAAATGGAACTTGTATCCTTGTGACACTATGTTTAGAACCCACTTGTCCTGGGTTATGATGTGCCAATTTTGAGCAAAAAGTGCTATTTTTCCCTCTAAGGGTGCTGCCAGAAGATAAGTGCTTGGTACAGGCAGGGGGGAAGTCATTGGGACTGTTTTCTGTATGTTTGTGATCTATCTTCTCCAGCTTTGGAGGTAGAAGCACCCCATTGCTTGGGCCTATAAGAACCTTGCGCCTGGGATCTGCCCCTTTGAGGTCTGTCTGTCACAGGAAAGGACCAATTTTTTGTAGGCCAGTGTCTACTAAACCTGGGTGGCTGTACTTGTAAAAATGATTTGACAGTTTGCATAGATTTAGCTTTGTCCTCCATTTTCTTTAACACCTCTACTGCCTTAACACCAAACAAAAGTATCATGCTGTAAAGGTGCATATAGTAATTTAACTTTAACATGATCAGACAGATTCTGTTCCTTTAACCAAGCATGCCTTCTAATTACAGAACCCGTAACTGCAGCCCTGCAGGAGGCTTCCAAAGAATCAAAACCACATTGCAAGGTATGCTTTCCAACTTGTTCTGCTGCATACAATAAATCCTGCATTTCCTTGTTTTCTACACATTCAGAATTTAACAACATTTTCTGTTTAAGCAATCCCATGACATGTTGCTGATACTTAAGAATATGAAATTGACAGTTTAAGGCCTTTATAGCCAAAGTTGCAGATGTGTAAACCTTTTTTCCCCCATCTATCCAGTGCCCTTGAATCTCTGTCAGAGGGGGGTTGGGCTTTTTGCAGTGGAAGCCCTAACTCCCTTTGGACCCTGTGAAACAGTTTCTGGGTCAGCAGCAGGGTTTTTAAAAAGAAATTTGTGTGAGTCCGTAACCCTGTAATATCTGTCAGGCCTAACAGGAGCTAGTGGAAGGAGTCAGGGGTCAAACTAGACTCCGAAAACACATCATCTACAATGTCTAACACAGGTGGAATAGCTAGAGGCCTGTGTTGAGGTAGTAAGAGAAAATCCCTGAGCCTCTTAGATTCTGAAAAATCTTGGCTCTCCCAGTGGAAATGCTCCCTCATGGTATGCAAGGTTTCCCCAAAGGAATAGTCCTCAGGAGGAGATGCTGAAGGTATAGAGTCTTCAGCATCAGAATCCTCATAGGGGGGAAGAGAATATTTCTGATCAGAAGAGGAATCAGGAGAAATAGAAACCTGATCTGAAGATTCATAGTCAGTGTCTTGCCTAGGCCGCTTATCAGGAGGGGAATGGGAACCCCTGATCAAGGTAATCAAGTCTTCGGCCATTTTGAGCATCTGTTTTTTGGGCATAGAGGCCTGTCCACGTGGCTCTTGAGTTTGTTTCCTTGCTTTAGAAGGTGCTTTAGTTTTTGCCTTTGATGCTGAAGTTGTTTTAATGTAAGGATGTTTAGGTCTGAATACGCCCTCAGAAGCCGGTGCCTGCTCAGCGGTTCCGGACCCATCTGAGGGATTAGCGTCCGAGGCTCCAATACCTTGAGTATCCAGTGGCATGGCCGACTCCATGTGGGAGTCGGTAGTGGCCTGCGACTCTAAAGTAGCGGGCGTCAGGGGCTGCGAAAGCGCCTCACTGAGAACCGGCAAACCGACGACTGGCTTAGGAGAAGCTTCTTCGTCGGTTTTGGGCCTCGGTTGTTTTTCTTTTTCTTCACATTTTTTGTAAACTCCGGTAGTCGGATGGCTATCCGACGACATTTCAGGATAATTAAACCGGCGTCCAAAAAAGTTTAAAGCAAAATCATACCGACACTTAATAGTGCGTGGTATTTGCTTTCCACAAGAAATACAATTATTAACTTTTTCTGACATCGGTCTGGAGCAAGAAAAAAAGTTTCCCCAACGGGGTACTTAGCTTTATTGAAGACTTCGGATCTCAAACTCAAACACAAAAATCTCAGGAGTCGGCCGACCGGCACTTGCGAACTGCTTCTGCTTCGGGCACCGCACAGCAAGAAAGACTGAAGAAAATGGCATCGGCTGCTTCTTTTATACCCCTGACGACCTGCCGTCAGGGAAGGGAGCAGCCGACGCAGGACCCAAGACTTTGGAATTCAGGCCGGCTGAGGGCAACCTGCCAGCAGGATTACCCAAATGTAATGACTGCAACAGTGAAACACGAAGAACATAATGCCATGTGCTGGCATCACGCCATGTTCCCAAAAGCTATGATTCTACAAATATGACATCAAATCCTACCAGATATCAAACAATATGTGCACATCCAATGTCTGTCACACTCTCAAAGACTCAGATGGTGAAGAAGAAGCTAAAAGAGTTTTCCCAATCCTAGTGGTGAGTTTTGCTTGACCAGAGGAGATGTTAATGAAGTACAGTCCTTCCCTTGGAGGAATGCACAGATGAGCTGGGCCATGTGCCGACGTGTCCCACATGCCTGAAAGATGCAAGTTCTTTGTGGATACCCATGGTGCGTCCCCAAGGTGTCTTGCTAGGTACATTTCACAGGCTCCTCTCATTGCCATCTGATGATAGGTATGCATTTTAACCACACCTGCTATTCACAGAGAACAGCAAAATGTATAGGGAATGTATGGCTGTCTCATAAGTGAATTTTTCAGAAAGAGTCTCTGACTTGTGTCTTACCTCAGATTACCTTATCTTCTTAAAGTAGACCGGCACTGACCTGACTTCATGTAGACAACCCTCCTGCAAGTCCCTGCACTAAGCATCCTCTAAGACCACCATACTTAAAGAGCTGGTGTAGGCCTCAAACTTTCCACTGCATTTCCTTCACATGCAAGTTGAACAAACAGCACTTGTGGCAATGCCCCTCAGTGTGGTCCTTTCTCAGGCAATACTGGTTATACTTGTGTAGGTTACAGTTGGTGATCTCATGACCACATATAGGTAGTGATTGCAAGAATGTCTGTATGATGAATATTGGGCCTGAGATCCACATTGTGTGAGCATCAGAAGAGAAAAAGGAAATACAGAGTGTTGCTGACACTTCCCATTTCACAGCATGTTGTCTTGACATGCAAAGGTAAGAAGGATGCACTCTGTGGGAAGGGAGCCAGTGAAAATGCTGAGGTGGGGATATCAGAACAGGAAATCCCAAACAATACCTCTTTAAGTTAATCCTTTCATTCAATTCCGAACCTTAGCATTAGAAAAACAAATCAGCACGCTTTGGAATATGAACACAGATCAAGTCTAGTTCACCATCTGGGGCACCAAACAGCTAAACTGACATTTTCAAAACTACTCAATAATGATTTCCACATCTGCTTTCATAAAAGGGAAAGAAAAGAAAAGTAATTTACTGAAATAATCAGCTCAGCAATCTTCTCTGGGTGAAACTATTCTATATGAATCTGCAAGACAACCAACTATTTAATGCACATATGGCTGACATACAAATTGCTGAACAACAATACGAGTTCCTAGAACACGGAGTCTATATTCCTCTGAGTATAGACACAGCAGCATCCAGATTTATTTTATTTATTTATTTTATTTTACATTTGTTGACCGGGCTAGTCCAGCTGGATTGATGTCCATTTTCAGTGGAGGCCCGGGGAGAAAAGCTCCAGAGGATTGAAACAGTTATTGGGAATACAATTGTATTATAGAAAGGGAAAAAATGTAAGTACAAATATTAAATGTCTTAACTAATTCAGTGAGGTCATAGGTTAGAACTAGCAAGCAATATAATAAGGTATCAAATCTAAACAAAAAATAATTTTTTTTTTTTTTTTTTGAGTTAAGTAATATTTACAACAAAGGGATAATAACTCAGTTGGAGTAAAAGATGAAAAGCAAGTGGTTGAAAAAGTTTATAACAAATATGAGGGTGTGTACAGGCTAGTCTGGGTTGGTACAAGAGCAAAGCCAGAATTTATTAAGGTGTATGAAAAGTTGTTTCTTGAATAGTTGGAGAGTAGGCAAAGAGGACAAAGTGGATGGAAGATTGTTCCATATTTTGCCTATTGAGTTAGAGAAAAGGGAATTGCCTGCTGAATTCATAATTTTGGTACTATTAACAAGTGATCCTCAATGAGGACATAAAGGGCCAGCATTTCCTGAACCTGCAGGGCAAAGGGCACATCCAACTTGTAACAGAAAGAAAGATGATGACCCTGGACCTGTCTCAACAAAATCCATCTCAGGTAAAACTTACAGCCTTCACATGAGCCATTGGAAGTAAAACCGGATTGACTTTACTGCTGCTAGCTTGAACTCACAAAAACACTTTATATCAGAGGTTAACATACAGCTTCTCTGTCAGTTCCATAAGAGCATAGTCCTTCCATGATTTGTATGACAGAAAAGATACTGGTGGAAGGAGTGAATGTATCCTTATTAGCCAGTGGGTGCCCTCCATAAAGCCCAGTAGCCCTGTGTCAATAAGCTACTGGCTGGCCAGTGTCCAGTTGCCCAGTTTTGGTTATCTGGGATAGCTCTGTTGAGCAAAAGTTGATATAAAACCAAACAATCTGCCAAACATGAACTAAGAAATGCAATACTCAATGTAGTTTCATTGACAGGACGCAGCATGGAAGTGGATGACATGATAAGGAGGAGGCTGGACATCCAACGTATTCAAGAGACAAGATGGAAGGGCAGTGCAGAAAAGCCACTTGGCTTGGAGTCCAGAGTTTACTACTCAGCAGGACTTGCATAGAAATGGTGTGGGAAGTGTGGTGAGGGAGAGGTTTCAGAAGACAATGAGGGATGTCATCAGAATTAGTGACAAACCCATGCCAATCAGACTCCAGTGTAATAACAGGACAGTTTTCATAATCTCATCCTATGCCCCACAGCAGGGTTATGACAGTGAGGAAACGAGTGCATTCAGAGAGCATATGCAGGACCTACTAGATAAAGCAGGACAACATAAATCAGTACTGATAATGAGTGATCTTAATGAACATATCAGGACAGACAGAAGAAGATAAGAGAACTGCCTGGATTCACATGGGTGGGGCAACAGGGATTAAGAAGGAGAGGCTGGCTATTTTATACTTACATCTGGCAAATGGCTTGATGGTGGCCAACATATGGTCCCAGCAGGAAAGGCCATCACAATATCACAAACAACAGTAGCCAACATGCAACTCAGGTAGACTTCCTCCTAGTAAGGAAAGGGCAGTGGGGTAGAATTAGCTATTGCAAAGTCATCCCCAGTGAAACATTCGTCCCACAGCATAAACCACAAGTTGCTACAATCGGCTGAAAGCAGTGGTCAGTGAAGGCTCTAAGGTCAACAAAGATCAGGTTGAAAACCTGGAAGTTGGCTAGAGAGAAAGCATAATAATTAAAGAATTACTCATGGCTCTAGCATCTTAAGAAGAGGAACAGGAAATAGGTGGAGATGAAGAAGAATGGCAACACCTCAAATCAGCATGTGTGAAGACTACAGAAAGTACAGTTGTGTACAGTTACCATAAATGTAGATGTTCGAGTGTATTCACTGTTGCAGTCATCACACTTGGGTTATCTGCCTGCAGGTAGCCCTCAGTCGGCCTGAATACCAGTCTTAGGATTTCTGCATCAGATACTGTCGACTCTTCCATGATGTCAGGTCGTCAGGGGTATAAAACATGCAGCCGACACCATTACATCAGTTTGTCTTGCCGCAGACGTCAGGATCCCCCAAAATAGGAAGCAATTACATGGTGTGAAACACCTCCAGTAAAAAATAAATACCACTGCCATAAGATATGGCCAAAAAAGAGGATAGGTAGAAGTATTGAAAAATCAGGAGGCTGGAGGGAGGGTAACCAGGACTGCAACAGTGAATACACTCGAACATCTACTTTTATGGTAAGTGTACACAGCTGTACTATGTTCCTCGTGTTTCACTGTTGCAGTCATCACAATTGGGTTGATTTTCAAAGCTGAGGAAGGGTGGAGGCAGTCAAGAAGTATTAGGGCTGGCTAGCAGGCCTTGTAAGACTGCTGTAGCAAATCCAGCTCTGGATTTACAAAAGATAGGTAAGTGGTAATGCTTGGTGAAGGTGTGTACTGAACTCCAGGTTGCAGCTTCCAAAATATCCCTGGTAGGGACTCCCCTGAGAAATGCTGTTGAGGTTGAGGTAGCCCTAGTGGAATGGGTTCTGATCCCCTGTGGGGTAGGTTTTCCGTGGTGCTTGTAGCAGAAATGGATGCAGTGTGCTATCCATTTGAAAATGGTTTGCTTTGAAATGGCCTTGCCCTCTGCCCCTGTAGCAAAGCTGACTAGCAGCCGGTCAGATTTTCTGAATGGTTAAGTCCTGTCAAGGTAGAACCTAAGCTGTTTGTGCATGTCCAAGGAGAGCAGGATCCTCTCCCTTTCATTCTGAGGAGTAGGAAACAAGGTTGTTAATGGATGGATTGGTTTAAAGCCACAATGGATACCACCTTGGGCATAAATGATGGGTTAGTCCTGAGGGAAACCCTGTCCAAATGGAAGATAATGAAGGGTTCCACAGCCATAAGGGCCTGTAACTCAGACACGCTTCTTGCTGAAGTGATGGCTAGAAGTAAGGCTGTTTTCCAAGAGAGGAATTTTAACTCTGCTGTAGCAGCAGGCTCAAAAGGGGGAAGCGTGAGCTTCTCTAGTACAAAGTTAAGGTCCCAGGCAGGAGTGGGAGCTCTCCTTGGAGGTCTTAAATTGTTAGCTCCTCTTAGGAACTGTTTGACCAGAGGGTGAGAGAAGAGGGGTGGCTCACAACTGCAATGAGCTGAGATGGCAGAGTGATGAATCTTAATGGATGAGAAGGATAGGCCTTTGTGAAGCAGCTCTGCTAGATAATCTAGGATTTGAGGTAAGGTCGGCACGGCTGTGTCCTTTCCCTGAGACTGGCTCCAAGAACAGTATCTTTTTCACTTTTCTGAATAGGATTTCCTAGTACCAGGCCTCCTGGCCTCAAGAATGACATCCAGCACCTGTTTGCTGAGGGTTGCTGGTGATGTATTCAGGGTCTATACACAGTGAGCAGAGTGGAGGAGGGGCATTGACTACAACTCTGATCTGAGATAAGTATCCAGTTTTTTTGGCTCATTTATACTGGTTATTGCTTCTAGCAATTTATATATAGCACTTTTTATTGCCTGCTGCATACTTTTTACTGTATTTTATTGCTATTAACTAATCTGCACAGGTAACTGATTTGTTTTCAGTTAAAAGAATTCTGTAGAGTCTCTTTGCTACTTTATCTGTTTAAAAACTTTCATTTTGTGGATCACTGCTGTCATAAAGATTTCTGTAGTGTTTACAGTCTAAAACAGTGTAAGCGAATAGCTTTAGTACTTGGTGGCTTTGAAGTTGCCCGCCCCTACTGTAAATTTGATCTGGGACACTCCTCCCAGTCTAGTGTCATTAGCTCATTCTACCTAATACAGAGAGAACATCTGAGAAGGCCTTCTGTTCCTCCTTTCTCCCTTTCTTTAAAAATAAATAAATAAATAAATAAAATTGCCTGAATCTTCTTGTGTTCTGACTGTACTTCTCAAACGATTTGGAAATATAGAGTATATTTTAGTACATTTATTAAAACTGTATTTGCCTTACTATTGCTACAACTCAAGTGCTCTAGGTTGTACTGCATCTGAATTGTTTAAGTGTGTTTTAGCTGCTTTTATGTATATATAGACTTCTCTGTATAGGTAGACTAGCTACATATTTTACTGTATTACTGCCTCTTAAATAATGTTTTCAGTTGTGCACTTGCCTTGCTTCATTTAAAAAGTTTTAAATTGCTAATTTTGTAGAGTTTTAATTGCATTTACTGTTTAGGACTACACACTCAAGTGTGTTAGCCTTTTCTGTGTTTATTTACTGTATTATTGTATTGTTTAGCTTGTTCTGACCAAAACAAAAAAAAAATACTATCTTGTTTGCTCGTTTCCTACCTTTCCTAGCCAGTATAGTCCAGATCCCAGGCTTTGCTTGTCTCAGGACTTTTCTGTGCTCAGAGCTATCCAGACCTTGATGTGGTAGCGGGACGTCCTACTGCTTACCAGTGGGAGTGGTGAGCATTGTATTGCCTATCTAACACTAGAGGAGTGGTTTCTAGCTCTGAAATTGTAATTAAATTAGCCTTTTTTGGGCTGATTTCTATACCTTTCAACTTTCTGGCTTAAAAACGTGTGTGTTTTTTCGCATCGTGCAGCACCACAGGGCTACGGTTAAACTATTCCAGGTGCCAGAAAGTCTGCTCTTCAAATTTTCCCTTAGAACTAGCTGGTTTCTCAGTAGTAGAACTAAAAAGTAAACCCTCTGTAACTACCACTTTCTCTAGAACCTGCTGGAAAGCCCTAGGAAGCCTGAAACTGATACAAGCAGTCAACTCTCATCAATAAGGAGAAATTAATCGTAGGCACTAAGCCTATAATTGCAAAGTACCTTGCAAACGTAAGGGAAAACAGCTCTTGTACTTTAAAAAAAAAAAAAAAAAAAAAAAGCACCTAAACAGACATATGTTTTTTCGGAAGATCTGTAGTCAGAAGGCTTAAAGAAGCTATTTCGGAATACGGAGAACGAGAATAAAGAATTTAGTGACAAAGATAGCCCGACGACAAATAGTTTTGGCATTGAACAAGGCAAAAGACCGACAGCGAGGAACATCGTGGTCTGGCCTAAGCAGGTGACGCAGTAAGAATGAAAATCTCTGTGAGGTATTTGCTTTCCACAGGCAAAACAATTGTTAACTTTTTCTGACATTGGTTAGAGCAAGAAAAAAGGATCCCCAACAGGGTACTTAGCTTTAGAAGACTTCAGGTTTGAAACTCAAAAAATGAAAATTCCAGGTAGCGGCCAACCGGCACTTGCGAACTGTTTCTGCTTCGGGCTCCTGCACGGAAAGAAAAGTTGATGTAATGGCGTCGGCTGCATGTTTTATACCCCTGACGACCTGACGTCATGGAAGAGGCGACAGTATCCAATGCAGAAATCCCAAGACTCTGGTATTCGGGCCGACTGAGGGTTACCTACAGGCAGATAACCCACGTGTGATGACTGCAACAGTGAAACGTGAAGAATATCATCTGATATGTGGCTAAGCTAAGTAAGGAAATAAGGTACATAAGGGAAGCTAGTGTTGGAATGGAGGAAGTCATCAAAAGAAAGAGGGTGTGCTGGAAAAAGTGTGAGAAAGAAAAGATGGGCCAGGCTTGGAAAGAATACTGGTTAGCTAACAAACAGGTAAAGAGAGGCATTGCAATAGCAAAGAATAAGGCATCAGAGGCACTCTACCAGCTTCTGGAAAGAGACAAAGTAGATAGCACAAAGAAATTATATCAGTTAACAAGGCAAAGAAAGAAAGATAAAGAAGATAGTTAGACACCCTTCATAAGTGATGCCAGCAAAAACCTACTCACTCATCTGCACAGGACATCAAAATAAGATGGAGCAGAAGCAGCTTCTGAATGAAGAAAACCCCACATAAACTACACTGCCCTAGACACAGCCTACAATGAAAAAAGAGGAGGATCCCACCATAAAGGTAGTCAGAAAAGCACTAAGGAAAATGAAGTCAGGGGAAAGCAACAGGCTCTGATGAGGTCACAGCAGCTAGGATAAAAAAAATACTGGGCGAGTGGCTGTTGAGGGTGCTCATTGCAGTATGGAGAGAAAGGCATATCCCATATGAGACTAAGCATACTAGTGCCAGTCTTCAGGAACAAAGGAGACATTCACACCTGTAAGCAGTACAGCTGTATCACACTCATGTCACACTGCATGAAAGCTCTGGAGAGGATGACTGATAAACAAATACCTAGATCAGTAGAAGGTAAGATGGCAGATGAGCAGTTTGGATTCAGATGAGGATGCAACACAACTGACCCAATGTTTGCAGTGAGACAGACAGTTGTGAAGAAGCTGGAGATGAGGAAACAGCCCAAATGGACATTCCTAGACCTGGAGAAAGCATATGACAAGGTCCCCAGAAAGCTAATTTTGGCAGTCCTGCAGTGGTTTGAAGTCCCAGAAACAATGGTAGAATTAGTTCAAGTTATGAGCAAGGACCCAATGACTCATGTACGAATACTGTTCAGTCTCACAGAGGAGTTCCTAATGGGAACGGATGAACATTAGGGTTCAGCTCTGAGCCCACTGCTGTAAATACAGGTGACGGACTACATTAGCAAAATAGTCAGGGGAGAGAGCCATATAGTCGCTGTATATAGGATGATGTGGCATTACAGGCAGACTTTGAGCAAGAACTTCAGGAAAAGATAGCGCCATGGAATGCAAAACTGAATGCAAATGGGATGAAACTGAGTATGGATAGTTATAATGGGAGCAGATTGGGGAAATCAGATTAAGCTGAGACTTGAGATAGAAGAGAAAATAGCAGAATACACTAACATCTTCAAATATCTGAGATAAGTGGTTGAGGAGCAGGGAAGTCTGAAAAAGGAGGACAAAGCTAAAATTAGTGGGGCTTCAACCAGCTGGCACAGTGTGTCAGGGGTAGTGTATGACAGAAGAATGCCAAAGAAGCTGAAAAGTAAGGTGTACAAAATAGTGGTGAGACCAGCACTACTGTATGGTACAGAACCATGGGCAGTAAAAGCAGAACAGTTGTGGAAGCTAGAGGTGATGGAGATGAAGTGCCTGAGAAGGAAGGTAGGATGCACATTGTGGGAAAGATGAAAAGTGAGGACATAAGAACAGAAGCCAAAGTAGCTCCAATTGCAGAAAAGTTAAACAGAGGACAGATTACGGTGATTCAGGCTATATGCAGAAAAGTAGAGGATGATTTGGGACAGAAATGAAGAAGGCAAAAGGAAACAAGGAAACATGATGGATGGATTGTGTGAGAGAAGACCTGTGACAGGGAAGAGTGTCAAAGACGTTAACAGAGTTGCACTGAATAGAGAGAGAGATGGTGGCAGTTGACACAACACCCCGACTCCATGTAGAAATTGGGAAAATGAGGACTGATGATGAAGAAGATGATGATGACGATGAAAGTCAGCACAACTATGTCCTGGTCTGCATCCTTTGCCATCTTATAAAAGAAACATCTAGTATGGAGAAGAAAAACAGGTGGATTAAATTCTTTCACAGCAGTGATAGTGTTGGGGAGGAATAACTTCTGCTTTCTGCTGCAGTACGCAACTTTCTGGGTCAGCTCTTCTTTGTCAATAAGCTGTGGATGATATCCTCATCAACAGTAGCTGCACATCTCCAAATCATCCTGCATGCTGAACCAGAGAAGGCTGATGCTTCTGCCTTGACCATGCTGAAGTCTTCTGATATGAAGTGTTAGGGGCATAGTGGTAGATAAGCATATTAATTAACTCCTGTTACGTAAACACCCTGGAAATGATTTCCTACCTATGACAACATTCTGTAAACTTACAGCAGACACATTAGTACACATGCCTGAATACCTTCGCCTTACAGTGGAAAAAACTGCATTATCTGAACCAAAACATCCTTCTTAGTAACTGTGTTTTGACATATCTCTTGGCAATGGTGACAGGTTCCTCCAACAAGACAGTATTCTCTACCACACCTTTATCATCCAATCTGCCTCCCTCAGGTGCCTGTGAGATAATGCCCTTTTTTATATATGTGTGACACTATACAAAATGGGACACTTGTATCTTGTTACATGTAACAGTTAATGTACTTTCTGCATACAGTTCCTGTTGGGGGGACCCTGTTAATCTGAACACAGGGCCCTTGCTGGCCGGTTGTGTAGCATATGATTATGTATACTTGTAACCACAACCTGGCTAGTCTGCATTGCCTTGATGTCAGTTATGTGAGCCATCAACTAATCTGCATGGTTTAATGCTCTAGTCAACTACAGTCAAGGTGATGCTTGTCATCAGTGCACATAACTGCAGATAGGCTTCCTTGGTCATGCATCTGATAGTGACATATATTTGTGGCAATCATATATCATGGAGCAGACTCTGTCTCATCATACTTAAGAAAATAATATCATTTGAAGGGGACCAAGGGCTTCAATTCACCTATTAAGCCTTATTTTAGATGTCTGAATGAAAAGGTCAGAAATTCAGAAGGGATGTTCACATTTTATGTTTAACTGTGATAATCAAAAATCTCATGGGTTAACATAGCATAAACCAGACCCTACACTCTGCTATAGAAACTCATAACAGGTACAACGTACATGTTTCTGCACTAGCAATGTGAACTGCAAGCCCTGCATCTGCCACTGAGCCATCGATCAATAAAAAAATAAACTAAAAAGACGTCAAGTATTACTGCAAATTGTGCATATATGAGACAGTGATAGTAACACAGTGGCTATGGGGATGAGTAAGACAGTGCAGAGTCAAGTGTGAAGAAAGTGAGAAAAGCACCATGACAAAAAAGCAAACTACGAAGGTGACGGCAGACCTGAAAGTCAAGGTCAAATAAAAGACCTAACACTGACTCAATAAAGCCATGCTACGCCATGCGTGGGCAAAGTTTCACAGTCCAAAGAAGATCCTGTAGGCACAGATGGGATGATAGCAAATGAAATCTGCCTTACAAATGATTCCCACCTATGAAGGAAAAATGTACAAGGAGCACCTGATATCTGGTAGAAGACTGTGAGGTGTCTAACGGGACGATCACTGAATATCTGGTACCCAGACTATTACTGGCAGAGACTGACCACTGCAGTTACTTCAAGTTAATGAGTAAATGAAGAGTCTCAGAGTCCTGTCCATCAGTACCACAGCAGGACGCCTATGGACCACTCATACATGCAAGGAGGACTTGTGAAGATACAGCCTTCCCAGGAGAAGAAAGCGATGGAAAAGTTGAAAGAGCCAAACTAGTAAGAAGGTACATCTGAGTCAGCATTCGCACCCTAAGAGTAGATGTTCAAATACAAGAATCACTGTTGCAATATCACTCATCTACCTGGCGTAACTTCCATTAGGCATCCCATGGGAACAACTGGTTTCTTCTGGATGCCATGATAACAAGTGGTTTCCTCTGGATGCTGAAGATGCCAGAAAATTATTCAGTAGGAAAGGAAGAATGCCTGTACAGACTGGCCATCATGCCAGTATGTGAAGGCATTCTGCAAAACTGAAAGAAAATTGGTGATACCTCCAAACTTTCTCATGTTATAACTGCACAAAGAAAGAACTGCACTACTGCTCATCATAAGGCTCTCTATGCTAATATCATTCATAACACTTGAAAAGAGTACTAATGTAGTATGTTTACCGGCCACATAACTTGTGGGAGGAATTCATGTACGCAGTAAGACAGGCTCCTGGTGAAATTGAGCCCTCAGAACATCAACAATGAGAGTAGGAACATAAAAGTTTAATTAAATCTGAAGCTAAATTATTCCCCTTACACTAAAGCAGAGATATCTGGGAGCTAGAATATGCATATACACACACACACACACACACACACATATATATATATATATATATATATATATATGAATACATATATACACACACACACATATATAGGTATATATGGATCTGTATGACTATACTGAAAGACCACTTCACTGACACCCATTTCAGTGAGACCAAATCACCTAAAATTCATTTCACCTAAAAATCATTTCACTGACAAGTAGTACTCTAAAGCAAGTCAAAGGTATATGCCCTTTTCCCCACTGAAGTGTGATCTTGGTGTTAGTATATATAGTTGGGGGGTAGGGGCACAGCCCCCCACATTGGGAGGTGTGGAGGGCGAATATCCCCTACCTAGTTCAGTTTTACCAAATAATGTAAAACAAAACCAGACAAGAGAAAACCAAATTATGTGGGGGGTACACCCCCACCCCCCTAACTATATACTAACACCAGGATCGCACTACAGTGGGGAAAAGGACATATACCTTTGACTTGCCTTAGAGTACTACTTGTCAGTGAAATGAGTTTTAGGTGAAATAAACTTTCAGTGATTTGATCTCAGTGAAATGGGTTTCAGTGAAATGGTCTTTCGGTAAAGTGATGCGAATTCGTATAATAACACACACACACACATATATATATATATATGTACGTACACACACACACACACACACACACACACACACACACACACACACACACACACACACACACACACACAGAGAACAGGGTGTTGGAGATAATACAATAACAGCAAATTTAAACATTCAATTGGTAATTATACTTAATTTGTCATGTTTGTGGGACTTGTAACTATGGCATTTGCACTTCAAATATGTCCTGCCCACTGAATGGATGTCTAGTTTATACTGTCCTGAAAACATTTGGAGAGAATTCCAGGTGGTTCCTTCAGAAATGCTTTGTTCCAAAACATTTCTTAAAATGGCATATGTGTTAACTGTTGCAAAGAGTAAACGTTAACTTGTCTCTCTGCAAGTTCTTTCCATGGTGGTCACAGTAATTAGCTAGCCAGTTAGCAAAAAATTGTCAGCAGACTGGTCTATACTGTTTTCCAAATGACACATACAGTTGTTGTCTCAAGATTTGTTCAATGTCTTTTGTTCT
Organism: Protopterus annectens; assembly: GCF_019279795.1. Taxonomy (NCBI): domain Eukaryota; kingdom Metazoa; phylum Chordata; order Ceratodontiformes; family Protopteridae; genus Protopterus; species Protopterus annectens. The sequence continues at coordinate 221,646,836 of NC_056725.1, forward strand.
GTCAATGTAAAACCTCAGCTGCCTGTGCACATCCATCAGATGTAAAATCTCATTTGTTTTAAGGTTACGGGTAGAAAACTGGTAGATGAATGGCTTTGTTCAGTCAGTTCTGAGATGACCTTGGATAAAAATGACAGGTTAATCCTAAGTGATAGCATGCAACAGTGGCGAACTATGTAGGATTTCTTCAAAAGTTTACAACTACTATTAATTTGAATGAACACATTAAGGCCCCGGGGAGACTCTTCTTGTTGCAGAAGAGGCATCTGATTCCATAGATGCTAGTCACATAAATCATATCAGTCTGGACTGAAGTTGTTTAGGATGAATGCCACAAGTGGTACATCATGAAGAAAATATATTCTACCTTGTCAGGCAAGATTTCCTGCAGTATGTAATGCTTCAGTTGGGAAGGAACTCCAGAATGTAACCAGACTCATAGTCTCTGGGCTGTTAGCTTGAAGCTGGCTGTCCATACTTTGAAGAATTAGGATCTCCTTGCTGGGTTAGCAGTGTACAAGAGTAGGAAGAATGTGTGGTTTCTACCAGTTCAGCTGTACAAGTTCAGAAAACTAAGGCTGACTTAACCAAAAGGGGCCACTAAAATGTTATCTGTTCTGTCTTCTTCTCCTCTGAAAGGAGAGCAAATGGGGAAGGAGGCATACAGTAGCCTCCTGTTCTAATCAACTGAAAAGTTATTCACTGTCTAAGCTTCCCTGTATAGGTATCTAGAGCAAAATGTTTTCAGTTAGTAATTAAGAGAAGCAGACAGGTCGATTTCTGGATTTTCTCATTATACAGTCAAAAATGTGAAAGACCTAGCAGTGTATTTTCCATCCATGGAGGTTGGAGGTGGACCTGCACAGGTGATCTATCAAATACAGTGGATATAAATAGTTTACACACCCCTGTTAAAAATGCCAGGTATTTGTAATATAAAAAATTAGACCACAATAAATAATTTCAAAACTTTTCCCACCTTTAATGTGACCTATAACCTGCACAGTTCAACTGAAAAATGAACAAATCTGTTAGAGGAATAATATAAAAAAAAAAAAAAAAAAACGTACAATAAGCTGGTTGCATAAGTGTGCACACCCTTAAACTAATACTTTGTTAAAGCACCTTTTGATTTAATTACAGCATTCAGTCTTCTTGAGGCTCTGATTAACCCCAAATAAAGTTCAGCTGTCCTAGTAGGATTTTCCTGACATGTACTCAGTTGTCTGCTACAGCAAAATAAGAAGTTATGTACTCACCATAACGTTCCATCTGAGTAGGTAGACTTCATTTGTCTGCAACCTTTGGGAATCGGATCCGACCTCGGATCCGAGCCGGCAATCTTTCATAGCTTAGATCCGAGCTCCTAGCTCCTCCCCTTCACCCATAATCCCCTGCCAACCCTGACTGACCTCAGATCAAGTTTGCCCATAACCAATAAGGCTGAAAAAGGAAACTAACTACCTTCCTTAAAGGGCAGAGTAAATACTTCTGGCCAAATAACATCCGAAGGTCAGGGGGAAGGAGGGTGGGATGGTTGCAGACAAATGAAGTCTACCTACTCAGATGGAACGTTATGGTGAGTACATAACTTCTTAATCTGAAGTAGTTAACTTCATTTATCAGCAACCTTTGGGACAGAGTCCCCAGCTACCTGTACCTTGGGCGGCCTTCATGGAAGGATGTTCCGGAGCACTGCAGAGCCAAAGGATGCTCTCCCTCTAGAGATAATATCCAATTTACAATGGTTGATGAAGGTATGAGGTGAAGCCCAAGTGGCTGCTGAGCAAATATCATCCAGGGGTACACTAGACCGAAAGGCAGCAGAAGTAGACATGGACCGAGTAGAGTGGGCACGGACTTCCTGAGATGCGGGCCTGCCAGAACTTTCATAAGCCAAAAGGATGCACTGCGAAATCTACCTTGACAAGGTGACCTTCGACACAGATTTACCTAAATTAAATTTGGCAAAGGAGACGAACAACTGGTCGGATTGTCTATGACCAGCCGTTCTACGAATGTAAAAATGCAGTTGTCTATGCACATCTAAAGAATGTAGTTTGTATTCCCCTTTGTTCTGGTATTCAGGAAAGAAAACTGGCAGATTAATATATTGGTTAATATTTGTCTCGGAAGCAATCTTAGGAAGGAATGAGGGATTGGTCATGAGGTAAACCCTATCCTTGTGGAAGGTCAAGTAAGGAGGTTTTACACATATGGCTTGAAGTTCAGAAACCCTCCTAGCTGAAGTAATAGCGACGAGAAAGGTCGTTTTCCATGACAAATGTTTGAGATCAGCTGAAGCTGCAGGTTCAAAGGGGGGAGCTGTCAAAGCCTGAAGTACTAAAGTCAAATCCCAGGGAGGCACTACTTCCTTTATTGGAGGTCTGAGTAGGAAGGTGCCCTTTAGAAAGGTCTTACATAACTTCGTGGTGATCAATGGACCCAGTTCATGTCCCACGTGGCAATGAGAGATAGCTGCTAGTTGAACTTTGACTGTGGAACAGCTAGCCCCCTAAAGAAAAAGCCCTGAAAGGAAATCCAAAACAGCGGGCAAAGGAGCTGTGAAAGGGTCTAGGTTCTGACGCTCCACCCAAATAGCGAAACATCTCCATTTACTCCTATAGACTTTCCTAGTAGAGGGCTTGTGTGCTGCTACTAGGATAGCTTTAACTGGGGAGGAGATACCGGGAGTCCTAGCTACCAGTGGAACTGGAGCAACCAAGCCGTAAGCTTGAGATTGTCCAGGTTCGGGACTGGGAGGCCTAGGGGGTGGGAAATCAGATCTGGGAGGGGATCTAGAATCCAAGGCGGATTCACCAGATGAGACCAGAGGTAATGGAACCAAGCTTGACGAGGCCAGAATGGGGCAATGAGGATCATTTTGCTCTCCAACCGACTGGCTTTCTGTAGAAGCTTCAGAATCAGAGGTACAGGGGGGAAAGCACAGAGTAGACCGGGAGGCCAAGCATGCACCAGAGCTTCTCTCGGGAATTCCCCGGCGGGGGGAATTAGAGCGAAGTAGCTGTTGCATTTCGTGTTTGAAGGAGAGGCAAAGAGATTGCAACAGGGTTGTCCCCATACGGCAAATATCCGCTTCGCTACCTGGGGATTGAGAGACCACTCGTAAGGAGACAGTATGGTGCGACTGAGTTTGTCCGCCAGGATGTTAGACCATCCCGGAATGTGCATTGCAATAAGAAAGCGGTTGGTGGAGATCGCCCATTCCCACACTCTCATAGCTTCTCGACAGAGTGGGTAGGACTTGGTTCCCCCGTGTTTGTTGATGTACCAGACCACCGACATGCTGTCTGACTGAACTGCAACTGTTCCTGTAGGAAGAAGGCTCTGAAGTGCTTGCAACGACAACAGCACTGCCCTCATCTCTAGAACATTTATATGCAATGAGGTCTCTGTATCGTTCCACGTGCCTTGGACCGTCCTGCCCGCATAATGCCCCCCCAAGGCGAGAGGCGTCCGTGGTCACCATGGCGAGTGGAGGGGCCATGGAGAAAGGGCGTCCCGCTTGGAGGTCCGGTGATTGTAACCACCATGCGAGAGCCCTTTTGCAAGCCTTGCTAAGGGGAATGGGGTGACTGAGAGGGTATCGATGGAAGGACCAATGGACTTGGAGCGTCCACTGCAAAACCCTCATGTTCAGGCGAGTCATGGGGAGCAGGGAAATTGCAGCCACCATGGAGCCTAGCGCCCTCAGAACCAATCCCGCCGGGGGGGGCCGACAATAGTAAAATGGCCCGCACATGTAGCCTCAGGGTGTGAAGTCGCTCGGTGGTTAAGAAGGCTAGTAAGTTGTTGGTGTCTAATCTGGCCCCGATAAAGTCTATCACCTGAGTTGGGTTGAGAAAGGATTTGTCCGTGTTGACGGTGATCCCCAGCCGGGGAGCAAGGTGGAGAAAGTAATTCCTGGCTGAGCAGAGTAGATGACTTGTTGGGGCGGTCAGGAGCCAGTCATCTAGGTATGGAAACACCTGCATTCCCTGGAGCCTCAGGTGGGCTGCTATCACTGCTAATACCTTGGTGAGCACCCTGGGGGCTGAGTTGAGACCGAAGGGAAGGACCCTGAACTGATAATGACTGGCTCCTAGCCGGAAGCGGAGAAACCTCCTGGATCGTTTGTCCATCAAAATGTGGTAATACGCATCCTTGAGGTCTATCGAGCACATCCAGTCGCTCTCCCGCAACAGAGGGAGAATGGATTGAAGGGTGACCATCTGGAACTTTTCTTTGGTTACTGACAGGTTCAGGAGGGAGTGATCGAGGATTGGGCTTAGGTCCCCCATCTTTTTTGGCACCAAAAAGAACCTGGAGTAGTAACCCGATCCGAACTGGTCTGGATCGTTTGTCCATCAAAATGTGGTAATACGCATCCTTGAGGTCTATCGAGCACATCCAGTCGCTCTCCCGCAACAGAGGGAGAATGGATTGAAGGGTGACCATCTGGAACTTTTCTTTGGTTACTGACAGGTTCAGGAGGGAGTGATCGAGGATTGGGCTTAGGTCCCCCATCTTTTTTGGCACCAAAAAGAACCTGGAGTAGTAACCCGATCCGAACTGGTCTGGGGGGATGTGTTGGATGGCTCTTTTTCCTAAGAGCTGCTGAATTTCCGCAGCTGCAGCCTCCCTCTGATTGGGTGGGACGTCAGGGAGGCGTTTGGGTTGGTGAGGGATGTGAGAAAAGGGAATTTGGTATCCTCTGGATATGATGCGAAGCACCCAGCGGTCTGTTGTGATGGACTCCCAAGCTGCCAGGTGCCTCGAAAAACATCCCCCCGACTGCCTCCCAAGAGGAGCAGTCGGGCAACACCTCAGGGTCGCTGGGTAGGCCGGTCAGAGAAAGCTTCTCTGGACCCACCATTCCTCGGGCCCCCTCTGCCTCTAGGGCGGCATCCACCCTGTCCTCCTCTGCCACGGAAGGACTGGGGATCGGGAGCGGCCTGGGATTGTTGCGACTTCCGGAACCACATCTTCTTCTGTCCCTTTTGGTTCTTGGAGAAGTACCTCTGGGGAGCAGAGAAGCGGACTCCGAAGGCAGACGTCTTCCTGTCCTTTTCCCTCTGGACCAAAGTCTCGCTAACGGTCTTGCCAAACAGGGCAGAACCATTGAAAGGGGCATTTGCAAATGATGCCTTGAAGGGTTCCGCGAAATCGCAATGCCGGAGCCAGGCCTGACGTCGCATGACAAGGCCTGCTCCGCTGGCTCTAGCGGCTCCCTCTGTGGTGTGGGACAACAGCCGCATAGAGGTGTTAGATATGGACCTGAGAATGGCCATCCAAGTGGAGTACAACCGTTTGTCCTCCACCGACATGAACTCTGGGGGCGAAGCAGCGTACTCTTTGATAAGGTCCCGCTGCAGTCGAATAACATGTGCCATGTAGTTCAGAAACCTCACCGAGAAGGTCGCTGAACTAAAAGCCCACTTCCCTAAACGGTCCATCAAACGGGACTCCATGCTCGGTGGATGAACCGAGGGACTCTCCTGAGCTAATTCCCTCTTGGTGGCCGCCACCACCAACATGGCATCTACGGGGGGACCCTTGCTCCAATGGGACCTCTCGGAGGGCGGACTAAGGATCTTGTCCGGGCATTTGGGGACTGGCTCCACAGTGTCCAGTTCCTTCCACGCCCTAGTGGTAATAAGGTCCACTAAGGGGTCGGGCGGAGGGGACACCCAAGAGGTAGATGGGCCTGCTTCGAATGCCTCCAGGAACACGGATTCGTCCGAGGAAGCTTTGGGGGCAGACCACCCCCCCCTCTTATCCTAAGCATTTCCATGATGTCGCCGAAGGAGACATCCTCGGGGGGTGACCTAGGGGAGCCTTCCCCTTCATCCAAATCTGTGTCATCAGTCAAGGACTCGGGGGAGTCCATGTGCCTCCTCTTGCACTTTCGCTTGTGAGGGACGTCCTCAGGGGGGCTGTCCGAGGACGTCTCACCAGCCAGGTCCTGTTCCAAGGGAACGACCTGGGACATCGAAGCAGGCTGTCCCTGGGGCCAGGTGATGGAAGCTGGACCCAACAGAGAGGGAGTGCGGGGCGGAGCCGAAGCAAGGACTGGGGGCCTGGAAGCACTGGACAGTGCCCTCTCCACCACATCGAAAGCCGAGTGAGAGCCGCTATCTCTGGGATCCGAGAGCAGACCCTCGCTCGGATCCGATGGACGGATCGGGGTCGGCGCCGAAGCCATCGGATCCGACGAACCAGTGTGCTCCGACCTAGACGGAGCCGAAGACACACTGATTCCCTCGGATCCGACGCTCAGCCCACAGCTCTTAAAGCCCGGATCCAACAAAAACAGACCCAACAGGCTCGAGGGAAGAGACGGCGCTGAAGTACCCGATACTGTCGGCGCCGACCCACCTCCGGCTCCAAGGCTGCTCGGCTCCGAACCCGGGAAGCAGGCCGGAGAAGGAGCTATTGGGGCAAAGAAAGGTGTCGAGCTACCCTCTGAAGGGGGGGAGGCAGGAGCACTCCCATCTGCAGTTGGGCCTGGAGAAACCTTCGTATCATCCGGTCCAAATCTGCGTCGGAAAGGCTACAAGTCGATCTCGACGAGGCCACTGGGGCTGACCGGGAATGCCGCCTCGATGACCTCAACGGAGATCGGGTCTCCTCCTCCTCGGGGCCCGGTGAGAAGCACGGAGACCGGATCCAAGAAGGGGGAGAACAGGAAGCCCTTGTGGGAGAAGACCGCTTAGCCGGGGGGGCCGAAGCGGAGGCCTCGGCCCACCGCTTGTGGTGCTTCTCCCTCCTTTTATCTTTCCTGGCCACCCTCTCCTCCGGAGCTGCAGCGAGAGTTTGAGTCCCGACCGGAGGGAGAGAGGCAGGAGTGGCCGCCGCCAAAGCCGGGGAGGAGGCCACAGAAGCACTGGAGGCCGAAGCTGAATCTGGGGGCAAAAGTCCCGCTAGGATCAGCTTCGACCTCCGGTCCTTCAGTGCCCTGGGGTTGAACGCCGCGCAGATGGAACACCCAGAGGAAAGGTGTTCAACCCCAAGGCACCGCACACACACCGAGTGTGGCCATCCGCTGGGGAGAGCTTATGGCCACACTCGGTGCACTTCGAAAAGATGGGTTTTGGGGCCTCAGACATCTTAAAGAAAAACCCACTCGTTAGGCCCCAAACACACAACACACAAAAGCTACGACCAGCGAAAGGGGGGGGGGTAAGTTTAACTAAAAAGGTATAGACTAGGGTAGTTTAGCAAAAAAAAAAAAAAAAAAAACTCTCACAAGACCCTACGAAACCAGGAGCTCAAAAACCTAGCTGCTGACAAGAAGCGCGGCAAACTAGATCTGAGGTCAGTCAGAGTTGGCAGGGGATTGTGGGTGAAGGGGAGGAGCTAGGAGCTCGGATCTAAGCTATGAAAGATTGCCGGCTCGGATCAGTGGTCGGATCCGATTCCCTAAGGTTGCTGACAAATGAAGTTTACTACTTCAGATGCCATGGTTCACAGAGAGCTTACAAAGCATCAAAGGTATCTCATTGTTGAAAGTTATCAGTCAGGAGAAGGGTACAAAAAATTTCCACAGCATTGGATATACCATGGAACACAGTGAAGACAGTCATCAAAAAGTAGAGAAAATATGGGACAACAGTGATGTTGAAAAAACTGAATATCCCTCCAAAATTGATGAAAAGACAAGATGAAAACTGGTCAGGGAGGCTGCCAAGAGACCTACAGCAACACTGAAGGAGCTGTAGGAATTTCTGGCAAGTACTGGTTGTGTACTACATGTGACAACAGTCTCCCGTATTCTCCATATGTCTGGACTATAGGGTAGGGTTGCAAGACGGAAGCCTTTTCTTACACAGAAAAACATCCAGGCCCAGCTAAAATTTGCAAAACAATACATCAAGTCTCCCAAAAGCACGTGGGAAAATGTGTTATGGTCTGATGACACCAAGGTTGAACTTTTCTAGCCATAATTCCAAAAGGTAAGTTTTTCACAAAAACAACACTTCGCATCACGAAAAGGACACCATCCCCATGGTGAAGCACGGTGGTGGTGGTATCATGCTTTGGGGTAGCTTTTCTTCAGCTGGAACTGGGGCTTTAGTCAAGGTGGAGGGAATTGTAAACAGTTCCAAATACCAGTCACTTTTGGCCCAAAACCGTTAGGCATCTGCTAGAAAGTGGAAGATTACGAGGAATTTCACCTTTCAACATGACAATGACCCTGAGCATACATCTAAATCAACAAAAGAATGGCTTTGCCAGAAGAAAATTAAAGTTTAGGAATGGCCCAGCCAGAGCCCAGACCTAAATCCAATAAAAAAAATGTGTGGGGTGACCTGAAGAGGGTTGTGCACAAAAGATGTCCTTGAAATCTGACGGATTTAGAGCACTTCTGTAAGGAGGAGTGAGCAAATATTGTCAAGTCAATATGTGCCATGCTGATAGACTCCTACCCAAGAAGGCTGAATGCTGTAATTAAATTAAAAGGTACTTCAACAAAGTATTAGTTTAAGGGTGTGCACACTTATGCAACCAGCTTATTGTATGTTTTTTATTTTTTATATTTTTTTCCCCTAACAGATTTGTTTGTTTTTCAATTGAATTGTACAGGTTATAGGTCACATTAAAGGTGGGAAAAGTTTTGAAATGACCACAATGAAAAGACCCAATGCAGGATCAACCTGAATAAAACCATAAAAACTCGACCACTGTGTAAGACACAAAAAGGCACAGGCGCTGGTACTAAGAAGATACAAATGTTTTATTCCAAACGACCACAATGACTGAGCGCGTTCACCAGCAACCTGGTTTCTTCAGAGTCATGCTTCACAAGTGAAAAAACATTCTATAAATACCCACTACCCACAACCAATTAATTAATTGATTAACTCATTAAATCAATTTAAATAAGTTGACAGAAATAGTCAACACCATTATATAACAATTCTATGCAAAACAACATAAACAAATACTTGGTCACAGCCAGTGAGCAAAACCTAACTAATCACAAATAATGGCAATGCAATACTAAAAACTACATAAAATAATTAAAAAATACAGTTACAAATATTGTTGTTACATAATGAAATTAAACTAAATCAAACTAGCTAGATACTTTAATTGAGGCTTTATTGAAATGGACTCATTGAGTCCTGGATGCCTCATAGCATTTAATCTGATTTGCCACTCCATTTCAAGCATAGCCACCTTATTACTAATGTCACAATAGTTGTTAAATTTGACTCTATCTATAATAAAAAAAAAAAATTTGTTAAAACTAACACAAAACTTGGTATGCATATAAAGTGCATTGTACTCATCCTTTCTCTTAATAGAACTATTGTGTTCCCTGATTCTATCTATTAAGCATCGTGTAGTCATGCCAACATAAAAAGCTTCGCAGGACATACACGATGCAGTATATATACACAATTCTTAGTGTTACAATTGCACACCCATGAACTAGCGATTGTACGCTTGTAACCTGCCACACATATATAAGCCCCTTCTGCGATGAATCTACATCCCTTACAGGTACCACATTTACTCATCTGTGATCTTTTGTATCCTACACTTTCCTTTTCAAGAATGTTCTTAAGATTTTTTCCTTTCCCAAATACAATATCTGGTCCCTTACCCAAAATCATTTTGGTATCCCTTCTCAGGAAATATTCCCACTTGTTTCTTAAACTCATACTAAGCGCCAATGCTTTCTCATTATACTTAAGAACAAACTTCGGTCCATCCATTAGACCATTTCTGTCACTGTCCAAGACAGCTGAAGTTGTCCCATGTCCCCTGTCTTTCAAAATCGGAATGTATTTGTTCTTCCTCTTCTTATAAATCTCTTTTTTGGTCTTACGTAATAATGTTATTGGGTATCCCCTGTCAAGGAACATCCCAATTAAAGTAAACATTTCTTTTTTGAACAACTCATCACTGCTGATGAGCCTAGACATACAGACCATCTGGCCCTTGACCACCCCTTTTCTCTAATGTAACGGGTGACAACTAGTGTAATGTAACATAGAATTAGAGTAACTTGGTTTCCTATATATAGTACTGACTAGTCCCTCATTTGATTTAGAAATACTTATATCTAAATAGTTCATTAAGTTTTGAAATGATTTATTGTGATCTCATTTTTTTTTATATCAGAAAAACCTGGCACTTTAACAGGGTGTATAAACTTTCTATATCCACTGTAGCTGTGAGATGAGGGGCTGTAAAATGTCTGCAAATACAGATTCTGCTCTTTGGCCATATTCCAGAAAATCATGTTTAGCCTGTACATCTAGGAATGGCTTTTCCATGGTTTGCTGATGAACCCTATGACTATGGTGCTGCCTCTGATGACTTTTGACTGCTAGAATTCTGTATCAGCTTGAATATTTGGAATGTATGTAGAGCATAGAGACTGTCTGTCCTACCCTGATAGCTCAATCTCCTGTGGACCTTCAAGGTTTCTGTGTGAGCTCCCCAGGCAAACTTTGATGCAGCTTTGTAATCACAGGTGGGAGTTAAAAAAGGCATATCCACATTAGTTAGCATCTGAGATGTTTAACATCTAAAGTCCTCTTGGGTGGCAGATATGCCTGGTGCCAATTTCTTCAGAGTGGAGGTGCTGGTGGCAGAAGCTCTGGACTTTACCAGCGAGTTTTTCTCAAATTTAGTTTGGCTTGAGTGACAAGGTATAAAGAATGACACTACCACAGTTCCTTTAGAATGGCACTTGTTGTCGTGCAGGCTCTCTCGTCTGGTTTTAGGAAGAAAAGGTTCAAAAGAAAGACCTTTTCCAGAAAAGGGACAGTCTGCTCTCCCTACATCCATGAATGCTATAAAGAAAAATGTTCTTATGAGAAGGCTTGAGATTAGGTTTTAGGAAACAGATGGAGATGCTAAAACTGGTGAGGCATGAGATAGTGTAGTTCAGGGAATTCTTTAGATCCTCCTGTGTTAGGGCCTGTACTAGGCAGTAATTCAGGTAAGGATAAATATGGATACTCTTCAGTTTAAAGTCAGCAAAGACTCAAGGTAGTCATTTGTTAAATATTCTGAAAGAAATGGACAGCTGAAAGGCTGAAAGATAGAAATGCTGTGACCTGGCAATGAATATCAGGGAATGTTCTGTGTTCCATGTAAATGGGGCTAGGAGGGTAGGCATCTTTTATATCTAAGGTGCCTATGACAGCATCAGAAACAGCAAAGAAAGGAGGGCCTTTGTGGTTAGCATTTTGAATTTCCTGATGATAAGGCATTTATTTATTTTATAGCACTCAAGGATGATTTTCCAAGGTTTTTTTTTTTTTTTTTTTTTTTTTTTTTTTTTTTAGTACCAGGAAAAATCTTGAGTAAATCCTGTCCCCAGTACCTCTAAAGGAACTCTTTTCATTGCAGGGCATAAGATAAGCTGGTCCAAGATGGGAGCTGCTAAGGCCACTTGGCTTATGAGGGCATACATATGAGCAGTGGGAAGGCCCCAAGGTTGAATTTGTATCCAAAGGCAATAACCTCCCCTACTCGAAGGCCTGTGGTCAGACTGAGCCATCTGTCACTAAATAAAGGATAGTCTTTCTCCAAGTAAATAGAAGGCAGAGGAGAGGAGATGGAAGAGGGGTTTTGGAGAAGACAGTCAAAACTAGCAGGGAGACTCCTTGCAGGGTAAGAGGCTTTTCTCTCTGACTCTGCCCTGCTGCCTACCTTGACACTGCTTCCTTTCCACTGACTTTTTTTTTTTCAAAGACCTTCTTTTGATTAAACTGTACAGTTAAGGATCATTTCCTGTAAGGGGGCCACTGTTTGAATTGGAATTCCTTCAATATTTTGGAAAAGGAGGAGAGATTGCAACATTATTATTTGAATAGTCATGTGTTTTCACCAGTCTTTAATTCACTTCAGGAAATGGAAGCTCAAATAAACGGTATACTAAGATTGCGGTTAAGAGCTACCCAAATCATGTCATCTGATAAAGGCTGGATCCTCAGCCATGCATGTCTGCTAATAACTATGCCCTAGGGTGCTGTCCTGGCAAACATATCAAATGAATCATAACCCCCATGAATGCATACTTACTGTCTTTTATTGCAGTTTAGGAAAGGCTGAGTAGGCCCTATTTCAAAGCTGAATCTTGGGCTTCCTCTATTATAGCCTTATGTTGTCATAAAATATCTCTTTGATGTTACAAAATAAAGTCCGGCAACTTACGACTCTTACTACTCAATGAAAAGGAAGCACAGTCCTTCTCAACCCTGTCCTTGATACTGTTTCCTTGTAACTGGGAACAGTAGCGTTAATGGGCACCAGCTCTGATCTCAGGGTGGTATCTACATAATACCTCTGGAGTATTCAACACATTTTATAAGTAGTACTTAAAAACTTCCTCCACCCTACAGAACTTCTCAGGTTTTATAGGGGGTAATGGCTGTGCATCTAATTACACAGAAGCATTATCACAGGCATCTTCAAACCAAGACTGGAGAGATGGCTTTTGGTTTGGGCAGCTTAATGTCCAGTAATGCATCTTTTACGGGTGTCAGACAATATTTCTGCACCCCATTTAAAACTCCTGTATCAAACTCAGTCTCTCTAAAGAAGATGTCCACTGGACGACTACCAGAATCACTTGCGGAGGGGGATTTAAGCTTGCTGCATTATGTAAGATCCTGATCCTCATATTCCTCAATGTCTGAGTCAGACATCTATGTGTGGGAGCTGGTTCCCCTTTCCTTCTGCTTGGAAGAGCTGTAAGACAGGTTTAAGATCCTGCTGGTGAGTGGTCTGCACTCTCTGTCATGCTGCCATGTACTCCTCTGCAAAATGTCTGTAAATTAAATTGGCTGAGGTCAGGGTAGCAATGAAGAGGGGCCACTCTTAAGGTGAGCATCTGTTCATCAGGATACACAGCTGGGGGTAAAACCAACACATTTTTTCTGAAATGCAAAAATCACAGCTTCTGATGTGGAACCTCAAGTAACCTTATGAAAACAACTGAAAATCCAAAGAAGAGGAGAAAGTATAGTTGTGTACACTAACCATAAATGTAGATGTTCGAGTGTATTCACTGCTGCAGTCGTCAGTTGTGGGTTAACCCTGCTGGGTAGCCCTCGGCTGGCCCGAATACCAGAGTAAACAGTATCCCTCCTGCGTTGGCTGCAAGTCACCAGGGAATGATGTCAGGTCGTCAGTGGTATAAAGCGAGGAAGCCAACACCATTACATCAGTTTTTCTTGCCCCAACCTGTAAGAGCCCTGCCCAGAAGCTCTGAGGAAGGCCAACCTGGGGGATGCCCATAGGTATAAAAACAGAGAAAGAAATAGAGGGGGAATTAAGGAGGGAAAACAGGACTGCAACAGTGAATACAATCGAACATCTACATTTATGGTAAGTGTACACAACTGTACTATGTTCTTCATGTTTCACTGTTGCAGTCATCACTTGTGGGAAGATTCCCAAAGCTGAAGGCAGGGTGGAAGGTAGGAAGGGAGGAAATAGAAAAACAGGCTTGCACTACTCTAAGTAGAACCCAGCATGCCCTGCAGGACTGCAGAGGCAAAGCCTGCCCAGACTTTGAAGTAAAAAGGAAATTGGTAGTGTTTGGTGAAGGTGTAGATGGAAGTCCAAGTGGCAGCTTCTAGGATGTTCTTGGTAGGGAACCCCCTGAGGAAAGCAGTGAAAGTAGATGCTGCCCTAGTGGAACAGCTTCGGACAAGCTTGGGAGGTATTTTTACATGGAAGTGGTAGCAGAATTGGATACAGTGGGATATCCATTTTGAAATGGTCTGCTTGGAAATAAGTTTCCCCTCTGATTCTGGGGCGAAGCTGACCAGCAGCTGATCAGTTTTTCTGACAGACTTGGTCCTATCCAAATAATATATAAGTTGTCTGTGTACATCCAGTGAATGTAGGATTCTTTTCCCCCTATTTTGAGGGTTAGGAAAGAAGGTAGGAAGATGGATAGCCTGATTAAGTGTCACGTCAGATACTACCTTAGGCATAAAGGAGCGATTAGTTCTAAGGGACACCCTGTCTGCATGGAAGATGATGAATGGTTCAAAGACATGAGGGCCTGCAGCTCGGAAACCCTCCTGACTGAGGTTATGGCCAGCAGGAAGGCGGTCTTCCAAGAGAGGTGCTTCAGCTCTGTTGAAGCAGATGGTTCAAACGGACGGAAGGTCAATTTTTTCCAAGACACAGTTCAGGTCCCACACAGGGGTGGGTGGCCTTCTGGGTGGTCTGAAGTGTGATACCCCTCTAAGGAAATGTTTTAGCAGGTGGTGGAAGAACAAAGGTTGCCCTGTATGGGAATGGGCAGAGATAGCTGAGGTATGAATTTTGATGGAAGAGTAAGATAATCCTTTTTACACTAGCTCTGCCAGCTTAGTCTAGAATCAAAGTGAGGGTGGCAAGGGAGCTGTTTGTACTCTTAGTTTGGCACCAGGCATTAAATCTTTTCCATTTTGCAGAGTAGGATTTCCTGGTGCTGGGCCTCCTTAATGATATCCAGAACCTGCTTGCTCAACGGTGAGCTGGTATCCGCCTCTGGGGTATAAGCCATGCTGATAGGCTGAGAGTTTGCAGATTGGGATGCAGTACTGACCCTTTTTCTTGGGTTAGTAGTCCTTCTGTGAGAGGCAGGTTCCTGGGTGGCTCCTTGGTCAGGCTGAGTAGCAAGGGGTACCAATCTTGCCTGGGCCAATTCGGAGCAATGAGTATAGCTCTTGGCCCTTCCTCCCTGATCCTTAGCAGTACCCTTGGGGTCACTGGCAAGGGGGGGGGGTGTAGACAAACAGGTTGCCCCAGTGGAAGGAGAGGCAATCCACCTTCCACGCTCCTGGATGGAACTCCCTGGTGCAGAACTGGTCCAACTGTCTGTTCTTTATGGATGCGAAGAGGTCTACCTATGGGGTCCCCCATATTTGGGTGATGTTGAGGAAGGTCTCCCTCCAAAGCTGCCATTCGTGGGGGTCCAGGACACTTCTGCTGAGGTAGTCTGCCAGGGTGTTGTGCTCCCCTGGGATGTACTGCGCTATCAGACGTAGGCCCATCACAGAGGCAGTCTGCCAGAGTGACATGGCTAGACGAAAAAGGGTGTAGGAGTGTGTTTATTTATTTATTTATTTTCATTTGTTGACCAGCAGTGTCCGACGTCGTAGGTCCATTTTCAGCGGAGGCCCGGGGAGAAAAGCTCCACAATTAAAATATACAGACAGTAGTTACATTGGATTTACATAGCGATTAGCAATTTGATTAACATAGCAATTAATTACAAACATAGTTACAGATGAAGAACATAGTACATCAGTAGACAGCTAGAATCTTTATCTGAGAAGTACATAACAGACAAAAACAAATGTTACAATAAGAAGTTCCTGCTGTATAATAAGTACCAGGCTTATCTGAGCTTGCTATAATCAAGGTAGTTAGTGGGGTGGAAAGAAAGGTAGTGGTTGGATGGGTGGGTGATATTAGAGTGAGAGTTGCAAGGGCATAGCCAGCATGTTTTTAGGTGCGCTTTTAGTAAAGTTTTGAAGTGGGTGCATGATGGTATGGAGGCAATTGTGGGTGGGAGGGAGTTCCATAATTTGGCTATGGTGCAAGAGAATAGTGCTTCACCGCCAGAGTTATTAGCTTTAGTGAGCTGCAAGTGATTTTTGTTGCTGGATCTTAGTGGTCTGGTGGTGCGATAGGGTTGGAGTAGATTCTGGAGGGATGGGACATTTAGTGGATGGTTTACTAGTTTGTGGGTGAGTGAGAGTTGATACCAATGAAGGAAGTGAGGGAGTTCATGCCAGCCCAGTTCAGCAAGTGAGAGATAGTGGTGACTACAGCAGGATGCCCCTGTGGCGAATTTGGCGATTTTGTTGTAGCAGGTCTCTAGCTTGTCTGGATCGCATTGCCTTAGATTGGTATATACTGGAGAGGCATAAAGTAGGGTGGAGATAAGGTGGGAATTTGCTACTGAAATCTTTGCTGCTTTGGTGAGAAGTTGCTTATTTCTGTATAACGCTCCTAGTTTTATGTGGACTTTTTTATGGTCATGGATATGTGAATGTCAAATTTTAGTTTATTGTCTATTTCCACTCCTAGCAATTTGGTGTGTTCTGTTGGGTGTAGAGCGGTGACGTCTTTTACTGTGATGTTAAAGTGAAAGTTGTTTTGAGTATGTTTGGTGGGTTGGAAGATGAGTAGTTGAGTTTTGTTTGGGTTGAGTATTAATTGGGTATCGGATGACCAAGTTTCAACAGAGGAAAAGGCTTCCTGTGTGACTTTTTGCAGTTTGAGTAGGGACTGGGCTGAGCAGATGATGGTTGTGTCATCTGCATATTGTATGAGTGTGCCATGTTTGGTGGCAGAGGCTAGATTATTGGTGGAAACAAAGAAGAGTAGGGGTCCAAGGATGTATCCTTGGGGGAACCCCTATGGAGACAGGTAGTTGGAGAGATATGTCATTCTGCCATACAACGGATTGTTGGCGGTCAGACAGGTAACTCTGAAAAAAGTTGGTGACTGATTGTGAGAAGGATAGGTTATTGAGGACAGAGATTAGTTGTTTGTGTGGGACCATGTCAAATGCTTTAGATAGGTCCAGGAAAGTAGCAGAGGAGAGATAGCCATTGTTTTTATGCTGAAGGATAGTGTTAGTAGAGTAAGGCAGTGGTGGTGTTATGGTTTGGTCGGAAACCATGCTGAGCATTGGAAAGGAGGTTGTTAGTAAGGAGGTAGTCTGAGACCTGAGAGCGAATGCATCTCTCTAGTATTTTGGAGAGTGGAGAGAGAATAGTTATGGGGCGGTAATTGGTTAGTTCTGTAGAGGGGCCGCCTTTGTGGAGGGGAATTATATGTGACACTTTCCATAGTGTGGGAACGTAACTTTCTGACAGAGATCGGTTAATCAAGATGGATACTGGGTAGGCCAGAGCATCAGCTGCAATTTGTAGGCATTCACTTGGGAGGTTGTCTGCTGCTAATTTGGTGGGCTTAAGTTTAGTTAAGAGTTTTTTTTTATGTTGGAGGTAGGTAGGAGAAAAAGAGAAGGCAGTGGGGAGATTACTAGTTGAAGGTGTGGGTTGGTGGGAAGGGGGGTTGTGTTGTTTAGCTAGTGATAGTACGGTTTTGTGTGAAGTGTGTATTGAATGAGGTAGCAATATTTTCAAAGGAGTAAGGGATGTTAAGAGGAGGGGTACTGACTTAAGCTGGGTGGAGGATGGAGTTTATGGAGGACCAGAATTGTTTGGGGCTGTGTTGGGAGAAGTCTAGGGCAGACTGGTAGTATTGGAATTTGTCCTGTTTTATTAGCTTTTTGATTCTATTGTGTAGTTCTAGGAATTTCTGCCTAGTTGAGGGGGTTTAGGTTTTGCGCCAGTGCTCCTAGGCTTTATCTCTGTTTTTCATTTCTGACTTAGTGGTTTTCTGTAGCCATGGGGAGGGTTGTGCTTTGGTTCTGGAAAGTCTTATGGGGGCATGGTAATTAAAGATGCTCAGGAAGGTAGTATTGCAAAATTCAACTGCGTCATCAAGACCGAGGTACTTTAGAGGATGCCAGTTACATTCTTTGAGGGATGAGATGAATGTGAATGGGTTAAAGTTTAGTTTCTTACGTATTTGATGGTAGATGACAGGTTTAGCTTGGTATAGGTATTTTTTGAGTAGGAATGTTAGGGAGTGATCACTGAGGCTATCTGATAAGCAGCCTGTTATATATGACTGGGGGCTCTTACTGACTAGTATCCAATCCAGGGTAGTGTGCTTGCTGGAGTTTTTATTTATCCTGGTTGGCGACTGGACTAGTTGGGTTAAGCCATGAAGGTTTACATGATGGGTTGGATGGTTGCCAGAACAGGATTGCCAGTCAATATTGAAATCACCTAAAATTATAGTTTATTGGGGGAGATGGTGGGTAGACCAGCTGAGGAGGTTTTCTAGTGGAGGGATGTTTTGGCCAGGTGGGAAGTAGCATCCAATTATGTTGATTTTTTTGTTTTGGTTTATTTTGAGGTTGGTATATATTATTTCTTCACTGCCTATTTGTGGAGCTGATGATTTTAAGATCTGGATGTTTAGATGCTGTTTAAATATAGCTACACTGCTTCCTTCCTTGTTTAGCCGGTCTACTCTTAGTATGCCGTAACCGGTAGGGAGGATTTGCTCACTGGTAATGTGAGGTTTTAGCCAGGTTTCTGTCAGGATGCCTATATCTGGGGAGTACAAGTCTATGGTGGCATGGAGTTCACTGACTTTGTTAGATACACTTCTAATATTTAGGCTTAGTAGAAGGAAGTCACCTGGCTTTCTACTGGCTGTGATATGGGAGAAGTTGTGGTTTCTAGTCTGATTATGAGGATTGGGGTTGGAGATGGTAGGGTCAGGTTTGGGGTGGATGTCTCCACTTAAGGCTAGTTTTGATATGCATGTGGTTATTCGTTTTCTCAGTTTCTGAATGTGTTTGTTTATTAGGGAAACTTTATGACTGTGTTCTGTGGACAATAGATATGGTGGGAGGGTTACTATGTTAAGTTGTAGGGATGTTTTATGTTTGAGTAATATAGTTGGTAGAATATGCGGGGGGTGTATAGGGATGGTTCTTGAGTTGGTGGGAGGGGAGCCGAGTGAGGGTGAGACATGAGTGATGGTGTGAGTAGTAGTAATAGTTTTCCGCCCTGCTTGTTGATGTACCACATGACTGTAGTACAGTCTGTTTTGATAGAAGCACCCCTGGTTTTAGGTGGCTCTTGAAGGCTGTGATGGCCCTGAGTACTGCCATAATATCCTTCAGGTTGATGGGGAGGTCTAGGTCCCTGAGGCCCCAGGTGCCTTGGGTGCACATGCCTCCTAAGTGGGCCCCGCCAGGCCGCATCTGAGGCATCCGTGGTGATGGTTTAGCCATGGGGATGAATGAGAAATTGTAGGCCCTTGTTCAGGGTACAGACTTCTGCCCACCATTGGAGTTCCTCCCTTAAGCAAGGACTCGGAGGTAGTTGTAGCTCCACTGACAGAGTGTTGGTACCATTGCAGTTTTCTCATGTGTAGTCTGGGCCAAGGGCACCAACAGGATGCAGGATGCCATGCACCTCAGAGCCTGCAGGAACTTCTTGCTGTGAGGTGTGTCCTGTGAGCTAACTGGGTGACATATTGGGGTAGAAAACTTTGTTTTTCTGGAGAGAGGAAGGCTCTTTGGGTGGATGTGTCACGGAGAGCTCCCAAGAAGGTGATCTATCTTGTGGCCTGGAATTGGGATTTTTCCTTGTTGATGGTAAATCCCAGAGAGGTAAGAAGGGTTTGGACAAAGTTGAGGTCCTGCAGGAGCGTTTCCCTGCTGTCTGCCTGGATGAGACAGTCGTCCAGATACAGGTAAAATCTGTATATTTTTCTTCCTGCATAAAGCAATGACAGGGGCCAGGCATTTGGTGAAAACCTTGGGAGCAGTAGATAACCCAAAGGGCAGAGCAGAAAATTGAAAGTGTTGTGAGCCTGCCCTGAAGCGAATGAACCTTCTGCAGGATTACCTTATAGGGATATTGACGTAGCCATCCTTCAGATCTAGGGCAACTAGCCAGGCATTTGGAGTCAGCATGAGCAAGAATGTTTGAAATGTAAGCATTTTGAATTTTGGCACTAGCAGGGAAATGTTTAGTGTAGCTAGATCTAGATTAGGGAGTCAAGTGCCCTCTTTCCTGGGTACCAGGAACAATCTTGAATAAACCCCCTTCCCGGTTTGTTCCTGGGGTACAGGTTCCACTGCTCATTGAGCACAGAGTTTCTAAATTTGGCACAGGGTCTCTGCCTGCTGATTTGCTAGTATGTCTGGGTACCCTGTTAAGCTTGGGTTCTCTTTGAATGAGAATGGAAATGATTTTTACGACCCATTGATCTGCTGTGATGGTTTGCCAGTTGTCTTTGAAAAGGGATAGCCTTCTGCCTAACCTTTGGGGGGGGGGGGGGGGGTGGAGTCACTGTGAGTCCTTACAGTAGGGAGTGGACTTAGAACTCCCTGTCCTGGGGGTTTTACAGGTCGACTGTCTGGGGCTCTGCTGGCCTTGTAGTTGCTGCCGGGGGGGGGTGGGGTCTATCCCTGCGCCATTTCCTTTGTCCAGTCTTGGATTGGAAAGGAAAGGACCAGTGTTTGGTGGGAAAGTTCCTGCTGAATCTGGAAGGTTGCACCTGGAGGAAATCTTTTACTGTCTGCGCTGACTTGGCCTTATCCTCCATTTTCTTAATCACTTCTTCCGCCTTAGATCCAAACAAGCGGTCCTTATCTAGGGGGGCATCCAGGAGTTTGGATTTAACATGATCAGGCAGAGGCTACTCTTTCAGCCATGCATGTCTCCTAATGACTGACCCCGAAACAGCAGCCCTGTTAGAGGCTTCTAGGGCCTCAAATCTGCAGTGGAAGGAATGTTTTGCCACTTGAGAGCTGCAATATAAGATCTCTCCCAGTTCTCTGGAAGTTGAACGGTCTGGTAAGGACGAAATTTTCTGCTTTAATAGCTCCAGCTTATGTTGCTGATATTTAAGCATATGGAACTGGCAGTTAAGAGCTCTGATAGCTATGGTAGCAGAAGTGTATACCTTTTCACCCTGTCTAGGGCTCTGCTATCCTTGTCAGAAGGTACTGTTTTTTTGGAGAAACTGGCCCTATTCCGTTTGGGCCCCTGGGTGATGACCTCTGGGTCGGCTGCAGGGCTCTTGAATAAATATTTGTGAGTGTCTGGCACCCTGTAATACCTGTCAGGCTTTCTGGGTGCAGGTGGCAGGGCATCAGGGGTGAGGCTAGACTCCATAAAGACATCCTTTACCACATCCAAAATGGGAGGAATGGCTAAGGGTTTATGCTGGGGTAGGTCCAGAAACTCTCTTAGTCTCTTCTTACACTGGGGATAGTCCTGAGCTTCCCAATGGAAGTGTTCTCTGAGGGTATGTAAGGTCTCTCCAAAAGACAGATCCTCAGGGGGGGATGCAGATGAGATGGATTCCTCTGCATCAGAATCCTCAAAGGTAGTAAGGGGCTGCTGTTCATTGTCCAAGTCCATAAAGTCTGATTCTTCTGTGCCAGGTTCTGAGAGAATCTCTGGGGAAAGGTCCCTTTTTTCTTTTGGCTGGGGTAGCCTGATTACCTCTGATGAGTGTGATCAGATCCTCAGTCATCTTAAGAAGTTGCTGTGACTGAGCAGGCAGGGCTTGAGGAAGATGGTGAGTGGGAATTGTGGGACGAGTTTTTCTAGGAGTGGCCTTGCTTTTAGGACTCAAGTGTTTCGATGGGCCTGAGTGCAGCTGTGGCTGGCGGCGTGGCCATTGGTCTTTGTCTGGCGTTGGTTATCTGAAAGGCCTCCTTGGAAGCCGGTGCCTGCAGAGCAGTTCCAGACCCAACCGCGGGGCTGACAACCAAAATCTGGACAGCTGTAGTCTGATCTGGCAGCATACCGGACTCCAAATAGGTCTCAGTAGAGGCCTGCAGTGGCTGTGCGGCTGACGTCAGGGGCTGTGTAGGCGCCTCACTGAATTTCACTGTGCTAGTGGCTGACTTCAAGTTAGAGTCGTCTGTCGGCCTAACTTTTTGTGGTCCTTCCCTTTCTTTGTCTTTTCTCTTTTTGGGGATATCCACTGGAGGCTGACCGAGGAACGCCATTTCGTACCGAGATGGACTCTCCTTAAAATGTCTAGCTACGAATTCAGCTCTACGGCGGATGGTCCTAGCATTAAATGAAGCACAGAACCGACATCCGGGGATGTCGTGGTCTGGGCCTAAACACGTTACACACAGGTTATGGAAGTCTCAGTGTGGTATTTGTTTTCCACAGTGGAGACAATTATTTACTTTCCTGGACATCGGATAGTGCAAGAAAAAGATCCCCAATGGGGTACTTAGCTTTAGTTGTTTTTCTTCTTCACTCTGGCAATGGTCGACTGAAGCACATGCAAACTGCTTCTGCTTTGGGCTCCACGTCAAGAAAACTGATGTAATGGTGTCGGCTGCCTTGTTTTATACCACTGTTGACCTGATGTCAGTCCCGGGTGACCTGCAGCCAACGCAGGAGGGATACTCTTTACTCTGATATTCAGGCAGGCCGAGGGCTACCCAGCAGGGATAACCCACAAGTGATCACTGCAACAGTGAAACACGAAGAACATCTCCCTGGTGGCAAGCCCCTCGTTTTCTAATGCCATGGAGCATTTAGATGTGACGCTGATAGTAGTCATTGAAGCCTTGGAAGATTGTGAGACTGCTGTCCCACTGTTGAGGTTCAAAGGGGGGGCAACAAAAGGTTAAGGAAGCAAATGAAACAGATATCAGGGGTGGGGACAGATAAGACTGACACAACATGGCTGTCTATTTCAGGTCCCTGTGTGACTAACAAGGATGCTAAGGCCTAATGCTCTTTGCCCACAGACTCCTACACAAGTAGATGTCCAAGTTTGTCCACTCTACTCTTCATTTTCTGTTTGCTAGAACCACACTACAGGAAGCCAGAACCTTTTCTTGCTCAATAAACACCTTGAGGCTTTCTCTGAAAAGCAAAGTTTTCTTTCTGAAAAACAAGCAGTGCTCACAAGATGGTTGCTGATGACTCTCACCAAGGCAGAAAAGGTAGTGAAGGTGATAAGCCTTTAGTGAAATCTATCTCCTACAATTGCACTTGCTGTTTTCTCAGGGGATGTCATTGGCCACAGTAAACTTTCTAAAACTTTGACCAAAGCAAGTCAAAGTAGGGATAAGACAATAAAGATCAACATCAAAAATAGCAACACTAGCAAGAAAAGAAAATCCCAACTTTTGTCCTTCTCTGGAAGCTGCCTAGGGGAGACAGACAGCTAGACAGCACACAATCAATAAATAAGTGGCTGCTAAAGTTGGTGCAGGATGTTTTGACCTCTTACTTAACTTCTACTGATATCCTTATCATGGGGAGAAGATCAGCTTTGCTCTGAGAATGCCTAAACTCTTCTGTGAGTCAGGAGAATTCACAAGCATTATGAGTGGTACTCCTACAGCTGTTCTTAATATGGGAGTCTAAATGGATGAACCACCAAAAATAACACCATTGCTTGACCCAAGAGTCCATATGTTTCCTAGAAGACCCCCCCCCCCCCCGTGAAAACCTGGATATTAGCAACCATGCAGTCTGCATATTTTAGAAGAGTAACCAAGCACACTTTTCTTTTATTATGTTTTTCATTTTAACTTTAACTTTTGGCCTGCTAAGATTTTTGGTTATTTTTGTCTTATAGACAGGCTGAATTATGAACAGAGGGAGAAATAAAGGGAAAACATTGTTCTGTACTCACCATAACATTCCACCAGAGTTGTTGCTCTTCATTTGCCTTCAACCTGTGGGAACACGGATCAGGGATGGATCCGACTCGGCCGCATTTCTCCAGCATCGGATACGAGCTCCAAGCCCCAACCCTACCCATAATGCCCCTGTCTCCTTCCTCCCTTCAGATCGAGTTTGCTGCCCACCATAGCAACCTAACTTGACACAATGTCTTACCCCTTGGCACAATAGCCCAGATAGTACCATAAGGAATGACCATTTATGCCAAAGAAAGGGCCATGTCTTTTCCAGCCAGACCACCACACAGCTCATATAAGGCAGGGGGAAGAAGGAAGGGACAGTGGAAGACAAATGAAGAGCAACAACTGAGATGGAATGTTATGGTGAGTACATAACTTCTTTATCTGAAGTTGCTGTCTTCATTTGCTCTTCAACCTGTGGTACAGAGTTTCCAGCGACCAAACACCTGGAAAGCCCTCATGGAAGGATATTCCGTAACAAGGAGGAGCCAAAGGATGCCCTACTTCTGGAGAGAAGATCTAATTTGTAATGGGAGATGAAAGTATGTGAAGATGCCCAGGTAGCTGCAGAGCAAATATCATCCAAGGAATCTCTGGACCAAAAACCAGCTGAAGCAGCCATACACTTAGTACAATGTGCCTTAACTTGACCTGGTGGAGACACTCCTTTGGTTGAATATGCCAGGAGTATACACTGAGAAATATAACGAGCAATGGTGACCTTTGATACAGGTTTCCCTAAAAGGGCTTAGAATAGGAAACGAAAAGTTGATTGGACTTGAGGAAGGCCTTTGTTCTTAAAAACGTAATTGTCTATGAACATCCAGCAGATGCAATTTATACTCTCCCTTATTCTGAAAGTTTGGAAAGAAGACAGGGAGGTTGACAACCTGGTTGATGTTCGATTCTGAGGCCACTTCAGGCAGAAAGGAAGGATTAGTGTGCAAAGATACCCTGTCTTTATGGAAGATCATGTAAGGGGGCTTATTCGATAAGGCCTGAAGCTCCGACACTCTTTTAGCTAAAGTAATAGCAATCAGAAAGTCTGTCTTCCAAGACAGGAACTGAAGCTCCACTTAACCAGCAGGTTCAAAGGGGGAAGAAACCAAGGCTTGGAGGACCAAAGTAAGGTCCCAAGGAGGTGTAGGATCCTTGATCTGTGGCCTAAGAAGAAAAGTATTATTTATTTTATTTATTTTCAGTTTGATTACCGGGGAAGTCCACTGGGCCAGAACCTGCCCATTTTCAGTGGAGGCCTGGGGAGAAAAGCTCCATAAGCAATACAATAATGGTCACATAATGTTAAAGGTATAATACATGTATAAAAATTCATACAGTAAGGAAATGCAAATGCATAAAATGTACATCATACAACACAGTTAACAGATAATAGAGAACACAGTTTACAGGTATTTCCCATTCAGCACAGCATGATCAACAGTCTGTAAAATAAAGATCTGAGGTTTCTTGTGTTTTTACATTAGAAGGGGGGCAGTTTGCATGCAGATGTTTTAATTAAGTAAGGTAAAAACTTGCTGTGCAGACAACAGAAATACTGTGATATTTACAATATTTACATACTTGGAGTCAGGTGAGAGAATTGCTTAATCAGTGACTGTCAGCTTAAGTCTATTTTAGGAGAATAGAAGTATTAGTTCGAGGGAAGAGTGGAGCAAGGAGTATGAAGAGCTCATTGGGGAATTCCCTTAAATTTAGGTAGAGTGTAAGCAGGAACATTTCCGTTTGGATGACAGGTATGAGAAAAGTTGGGTCTTGAAGGTTTCTGAGTTTGGTATAGTCCTAAGTGAAGGAGGGAGAGAGTTCCATTTCTTGCCTAGAGAGAAAGAGAGTAGAAGCTGGCCAGAAGGACGTTTGGGTTTGTGAATAGAAATTACATTTTGGTGTTAAGATCTCAGAGATCTGTTTGGGATGTATGGGGGAAGGATGTTTGTTAAGGCTGGGCATTTATCTGGGTAGAATATTAATTTGTGAGCGGTAGTTAGTTGAAGATAGTCTAGGTGGCTAGAGAGTTCTAGCCAGTTCAGTGATTGTAGGGTAAGGTAGTGATGAGTAGAGGTTTTGGATTTAGTTGCAAATTTAGAGATCTTATTATAGCAATTTTCAAGTTTTGAGGTGTTGGAAGAAGACAGATTAGTTAGAAGAGGGGCTCCATATAGTAAAGAAGGTAGGTAGTTGCCAAGCTGCCAAGGTATGTCTAGAGGAGTTGGAGAGAAAGAGATTATTCCTATAGAGCATACCCAACTTTGGTGGGTTATCTTTATGTTTTGTTGTATGTGGATATCAAATTTAAGGTGCTCATCTATGGTAATGCCAAGAAGTTTTGCAAAAGGAACCACTTCTATAACAGTGTTGGTTTGGCTTAGGACTTTGAAAGCATTTTTTCATAAGAGAAAGCCCTGGAGGGAGGGAAAAGTAGTATTTTAGATTTGAGTTGAGAGAGAGATGGTTTTGGTGCATCCACAGTTCTCAGTGGTAGAAAATGCTATTTGGGTTTTAGTCAGTAGTTCAGGAAGGTTAGAGGCGGCACAGACTAAAGTTGAGTCATCAGCGTATTGGATAACTGTTGTGTCAGGGATGACAGTGTGAAGGTTATTAATGAAGATGTTGAAAAGCATGGGTCTGAGGATGGACCCCTGGGGAATGCCGGTGGGTGTTGGGAAGGAGGAGGAGGTAGAGTTCAGCTTGAGATCTGTCTGATAGGTAACTGGAGAACCAGGATACAGTATTAGGGGAGAGATTAAGGTTGGCGAGATGAAAGAGAAGTTGTTTGTGGGAAATGGTGTCAAATGCTTTAGAGAGATCTAGGAGTACTGTGGATACTAGTAGTCCAGAATCTCTGGCTCGATTGACTGTTTCTAGGAAGGATAGTAGGGCAGTTATGGTGCTGTGGCCTGGGCGGAAGCCGTGTTGTGTGGGTGTTAGAAGTTGATTCTGGGTTAAGAAAGGCATAAGTTGGTGGTGGACACATTTTTCTTGAATTTTGGATATTGGAGAGAGTAGAGCAATGGGGAGGAAATTGGAAATACTGGTGTTTTTGCCTCCTTTGTGAAGAGAAATAATGTAGGCTGAGCGCCAGAGTTTGGGTACATATGACTCTTTTAAGGATCTGTTTATTAGGATACTGATTGGGAGAGCAATACCATCAGCAGCACATTTGAGGAAGGACGAGGGTATGTTGTCAGGGGTATTGGAGCATGGCTTTAGTTTGGATATGAGCCTTTTTATAATAATGGTTGAAACTGGTTTGAGCTGGAAATTAAGGGGACAGTTATTAGGGTTGTTGGGTGTTGAAGAATGAGAGTTGTGTGGATTGTTGTTTGGGAAAGGTTTGGTTAGGTTAGCTATGGATTCTGTAAAGAATGAGTTGAAATGTGAGCTCAGTTCAATGTCAGTTATACTTGGGTCAGGGCAGGGATTATTCCTGGACCCTGGATGGAGAAGGGAATTAACTGATTTCCAGAATTGTTTTGGGTTCTTATTATTGTTGGACTGAAGCTTATTGTAGTAGTTTTTTTTGTCCATGGTGATTAGTTTTTTTTTACATGGTTGTGGAGTTAGGTGTATTGGAGCAAGGTAGTAGTCATTTTATTTTAATGGTAAAGCTTCTAGGATTTGTCCCTGTGGTGCATGATTTGTTTTGTTTCTTTGGACAGCCAAGGAGCAGAATTAGCTTTGACTCGTTTGTTTTCTTAGAGTGGCTAGGGAGTTAATAGTATTTAGGAAGACAGAGTTGAAATGTTCTACAGCTTTGTCAAGGGGAACAGTATTTAGGATTTGCCAACTAATTTGTTTAAAAATGTTCGAGAAAGTTGTGGGGTTGAAGTTGCTAAGATTACGAGTGGGAATGTAATGGTGTTGATACTGGATGGAGTTAGCTGAGCAATGAATGAAAGCAGGGAGATGGTCACTAAAGGTGTCTGGGATAGTGCCAGAGTGAATTACTTTGCTTGGATGCGAGACTAGGATCCAGTCTATGACGGATCCTGGGGGGTGAATTTTGTTAGGGCGGGTGGTTGAATGGATAACTTCGGTGAAGGTGTAGAGGTTAATGGATAGGGAGGGAGAAGGCGTGTTGATTTTATTCCAATCAATATTAACATCGCCTAGAATGTAAGTTTCATACTTTATTTCAGTTAAGGCCCAATAAAGAATATTTTCAAGGATAGAGATGTTGTCGCCTGGGGAGATATATAGGGAAATAATGCAGATATTCTTATGTTTATTCAATCGTAGGAAACTTGCTGTTAGTTCAGTATTTTTGAATTGTGGAGTTGGGATTTGAAGAGGGATTAAGGAAAGAAGGTTAGAGTAGATTAGCACAGAGCCGCCACCTTTTTTATTTAATCGGTCATTTCTGTGGATATGGAAACCAGGATGTAAGATTTCAGAGTCTGCGCTATGGGGTTTTAGCCAAGTTTTAGAGATGGCTAAGATGTCAGGTTGGTTGTGGTTAATCCAAGCTTGTACTTGGTGTACTTGGTTATTAAGGCTCTACACATTGATAGTGAAGAACTTAAGAGTGTTGTGAGAGAAGGCAGATGAAGAAGGGGAAGGGGGGGAAGGGTAACATGTATTGGGAGAAGTAGGGGATGAGGGGAAGGAATTGTTTGTAGTGAGACAAGGGCCAGGGTTGGTATGGATATCTCCAGATAAGGCTAGGACATTACAGGAAATAACTTTTAGCCTTTTGGGTTTGTATAATAGGAAGCTGTTTGGGGCTAGCAGTAGTTTATGAGTAACATTTTTTGTTGTGGTGGAGAAGTGTTTGGGATAGAATAGGTACAGTAGGTAAGGTGGAATAAGAGAAGAGGATATAGAGTGGAATTGAGTGCATAAAAGTGGTTGCAGGTGAGTGTAAGGGATAGTTTGAGTAGAAGGTAGGCATGGGGGTGCTTTGGAAGAGTAAGAAGTAGCATAATATAAAGGAATTAGTAGTACAAGAAGGGAGCAAGGGATCCGGACAGTATAGAGGATTCGGGAGGGCATGTTTAGAATGGGGGGGTATTGAAGGGAGTATTATAGTGGAAGTGAACTGACTTATTGAGGAGGAGAAGTATGGAAGTAGATGGGGTTATATTAATTTACAAGGAGGAGAGGAGGAGACTAAGAGTAGAGAGGGGTATGGGATAGTGGAGTGGGAGGAGTAAGAGTGGGAGGGGTAATAAGGCGAGGACTATGATTAGTTAACTGATATGGGTGGGAGGAGTATGAGAAGAATAAATGCAGAGGTGCTGAGGGCAGGTGAGATTTGGGGGCAGGGTAGGGGAGCGGAGTGAGCCCGCAGGGCGAACGGAGCTGGTAGAGACAAATGAAGGGAACAGTTCAGGAAGAACAATCAGTAAGAAAGCAGACTACTGAAGGTAAGTCAAACGTAAGTACGTAAAGAGGGGAGGGAGCCAGGAGTTACAGTTGTAGGAGGACAGTTGGATGGCTATAGTAAAAAAAACTAACAGGAAGAAAGGGGTTATGCTACAATTAAGTGTCGAGGCCAGAAGAATGAAAATAATTATATTAAAAGCTGTGGGATAGGCATATGAGGTAGGGCAGAATACTGGTGCCACCTAGTGGACAGACATTGTATTGCAGCAAAGGTTCCTTCAAGGAAAAGGCTAGGCAGGGAATTGGGAAGGCAATATATTCAGCTAAGGGGAAAGAATAGAGGTGAGAAAGGAATACTGGTTACCATATAGAGGGTAGGGGGGAGTGAGGCTGCTGGCTGTCCCGGCTGGGAAGTATTCTTTAAACCACCTGGAAGTGTTAAGGTTACTAACATATTCTTTTATTGCCAGGCTTGGTTAATAACATACTTTCTTGCTTCCTTTTCAGTGATATCTAATTTGCAATGGGAGGTGAAAGTATGTGAAGATGCCCAGGTAGCTGCAGAGCAAATGTCATCCAAGGAAACTTTGGACCAAAACCAGCTGAAGTAGCCATAGACTTAGTACAATGCGCCTTAACTTGACCTGGCGGAGACACTCCTTTGGCTGAATTCAGAAAAGCTTTACAGAGCTTATAAGAGGCTAGAGAAGCTAAATTCTCCCCATGTGGAAATCAGAAATATCCACCAGCTGAACTTTAACTGTACAGAAGCTGGCACCCTGTTGAAAACTGCCTGCCAGAAGCTCCAAGATCACAAGAACTGGACTACTGAAGGGATCCAAATCCCGCTGAGATGCCCAAATTAAGAAATGCTTCAACTTACTCGAATAAACCTTCCTCGAAGATCTATGAGCCACTACCAAAATCTTTTTATCTGGAGAATATAGCCTGGGAGTCCTAACTATCATGGGAAATGGAGCAGCCAAGCGGTCAGCTTCAGACTGACCAGATCTGGATGTGGAATCCATGAGAGATGTGAAAACAGATCCAGAACCGGATCCAACATCAGGGGAGGAGACACTGCATGAGACCACAGAGAAGGGAAACATACTTGGCAATGCCAGAAGGGAGCAATGAAGATGACTGAGCTTCCCAGCTGTTGTGCTTTCTGAATACGTTTTGGTATCACGGGGACTGGAGGATAAGCATATAGAAGACCGGAGGGCCAGGCATGGACTACAGCGTTTCTGGGGGGACTTCCCCGGAGGTGGGTTTAGAGAGAAAAACTCACTGCGCTTTGCATTGGAAGGACAGGCGAAGAGATCGCAGCAAGGCTAACCCCACTTTAGAAAGATCTGTTTTGCTACTCAAGGATTTAGGGACCACTAGTAGGGCATCAGGACAGACCTGCTGAGCCTGGCCATTAGAATATTGGACCTCCCCGGAATGTGCGTTGCCACCAGAAAATGGCCAGTGGAGATCATCCACTCCCACAATATCATAACTTTGTGGCAAAATGGATAAGACCTGGTTCCCCCTGTTTGTTGATATACCAGACTAATGACATATTGTCTGTCTGGATGGCAATCGTCCCTAGGGGAAAATGGGCATGAAGAGCTTGCAATGCCAATAGTGTTGCCCTCATCTCCAGGACGTTGATATGCAACTGGGTCTCCAGGAAAGACCACATGCCTTGAATTGTCCTTCCCAAGCAATGTCCCCCCCCCCCACCCAAGAAGGGAGGCATCCGTGGTCACCGTGGTCAGATGGGGTGGGAAGAATAAACGTGTGACCGCGAAGAAGTTCCAGGGGCTGAATTCACCAGAGAAGAGAATCCGTGCATGCTTGCGATAGACGAACAGGATGTGACAGTGGTAGATCTAGAATTGACCACTGGACTGCCAGAGTCCATTGGAGCACCCTCAAGTGTAACTGAGCTGTGGGAACGAGGGTGACTGTGGCCACCATGGACCCCAATGCCCTTAAAATAAACTTGGCTGGAGGAGATGGAACTTGAAGAATGTACAAGACATGAAGTTTGAGAGACTGAAGTCTGTTGGGTGTCAGGAAAACCTTGGTATGAATGATGTCCAACCGGGCTCCAATGAAGTCCAGAACTTGAACCGGTTCTAACAGGGATTTGTTGAGATTCACAGTGATGCCCAACTGGTGAGCGGTTTTAATAAGGAAATCCCTGGCTTGGCAGAGTCGATGCCTGGAGGGGGTGGAAAGTAGCTAATCGTCCAGGTAGGGGAAGACCTGGAAGCCCTGCAGCCACAGGTGAGCTGCTACCACCATCACGTTGGTGTACACCCTGGGGGCTGTGGTGAAACCAAAGGGTAGCGCTCTGAATTGGTAATGATTGTCCCCCAGCTGGAAGCCAAGAACGTCAGTCCATTCTGATGTCACAGTACGCATCTTGAAGGTCTACTGAGCAAATCCAGTCGTTCTCCTGCAGGGAGGGCAGGATAGACTGGAGTGTGACCATCCAGAATTTCACCTTGGCAACTGACAGGTTCAGGGTAGAGAGATCCAGAATTGGCCTCAAGTCCCCTGTTTTCTTTGGCACTATAAAGAACCTGGAATAGATGCCTAATCTGGACTAGTCTGGGGGGGGAGGCTGGATGGCTCATTTTTCTAGCAGCCTGGAAATTTCCTGTGCTGCTGCCTCCCTATGAGCGGGTGGAATATCTGGAAGGTATTTGTCTGGAACTGGCCTTCAAAGAAAGGGGATTAAATATCCTCTGGATATGATTCACAACACCCACTGATCATCTGTGATGGACTCCCACGCAGTTGGGTGTAAAGACAGTCAATCCCAGACTGCCTACAGAGATGAGCAGCCAAGCAACTCTTCAGGGCTGCTGCACAGGGCTGTCCAAGAATGAATCCTGAGACGCAAACAGCGAACACAGTATCCAGCAAATCTTTTAATAAAATCTCTGACGTCTCGGCCAAAGCCTTCAAGGAGAATAAAAATGTGTACAAGCACCCATCCTTTATAGCAAACTAATAAATCAATTAAACAATTAAATAATTAATTAAGCAAAGCTCTCCAATTGAACTCTTCATTGAGCCCACAAGGAGACATAGTTTTGTACTTTAAAATAAGTAAAGCTTCTTTTTGCAATAACACAGTTTTAACATCCTGCTGACAATACAATGATGGCTTGACTTGTTCTAAAATAGTGGCTTTTAAACCTACACTACTTTTATTATGACATTCTAAAAAATGCAGAGCTACAGGGCTTTCTATATTGCCATTATTAATGTCCCTTATATGCTCTAACAACCTCAGTTTAAAAGCCCTTTTTGTTTCTCCTATGTAATAAATATTACATGGACAACAGAGAGCATAAATAACCCCTACTGACTTACAACAAAATTGCTTAACAGGAATAAACTTCACATCATTAATAAATGGAAAGCAAGGTACAATATATTTACAACCTTTGCAACTTCCACAAGGGAAGGTGCCAGTTTTACATGGTTCTTTATATAATGAAAATGGATGTAAACTAAATTTACTTTTAACTAAAAAGTTTTTGATATTTCTACCTCTCCGAAAGGAAAATTTTAAATTAACATTCAGCCACTGTTGAACATTTTTACAAGAATGTAAAAAAGACCAAAATTGTTTTACTATATCAAGAAATTGAAAAGTAAAACAACCATAGGTGGTTACAAAATACATATTTTCCTTATATTTATTATCATTGTTATATTGAACCACATTATTACGAAAATGATGACTATTTGCACCATCAGAAAGCTTAACTCTTTTGACCAACTTATCAAAACATCTATTTAAAATATCCTTATTATAACCCCTATTTAAAAAAGATTCCACCAAAACATTCATTTCTTGCTGAAAAATATCAAATCTCCCACATAATCTATATGTACGTAGCATTTCCCCATATGGTAATGCATCCAAGGTATGGGGAGGATGACCGCTGGTTCCATGTAAATAGAAATTGGTACCTTCAAATTTTCTATTAATTGAAGTAGTAATTTTTATACCATCAGAGATATCCAAAACTACATCCAAAAATGGGACCACAAGTCCCATTTTTAGACCATCGAAACTCATAGAAAATCTATTGTTGTTAATATCTTTAACAAATTCCTTAATGTCACTTTCATCAGCATCCACCAAAAATATTAAATCATCCACAAACCTATAATAAGAAATTACATGAGATTGAAAAAACCTATGCTTATAAATTATTTCTAGTTCAAATAAACCCATAAATAAATTAGCATACATGGGGGCAAAAGAAGCCCCCATGGCTGTACCTTGTAACTGGTGATATAAAACCTCATTAAATTCAAAAAAATTGTGAGTCAAGCAAAAATGAAGCAGCTCTACAATAAATACTGTGACCGGAGTATCACCCAAAAAATATCTAACAGCCTCAAGACCAAAACGATGTTTAATATTGGTATAGAGGCTCTTAACATCAATGGTAAACCAAGTCATCCTAGTATTTATTTTTATCCCTTTCATCTTGTTCAAGAAATCAAAAACATCACAAATATAAGATGGCAACTTGTATACAAAAGGAGCCAAAAATTGATGTAAAATCCCCAAATTATGTAAAAAATACAAAGAACCAGAAACAATAGGCCTCCCAGGGGGCCTAGACAAGTTTTTATGTATTTTAGGTAGGCAGTAAAAAAGAGCCATTCTTGAACCTTCTACCTGGAATTTCTTTTTAACATCAGTGTGACAAAAATAACCTAACCTAACCCCTTTATTCAACAAATCTAAATATTCCTGAATGGATTTTAAGTATACATCTACAGATACAACTTTATAAGTATCACTATCCTTTAAATGTTCCATGCACATGGAAAAATAATCAGCAAAATGCATCACAACTAACTTGTTGCCTTTATCAGATGGTTTGAAAATTATGTCACTTCTTTTACTAAGATTTACTAAAGCTTGCCACTCATTCCGTTGCAGATTATATTCAACATTAGTTTTCATACTCATATATTTTTTATAATTAAGTTCAGTAAAAAAGTTAACTAAACTCACAAACTGACATATATCATTATTCAAGTTACCAGGAATGAAGCTACTGACAGTAGGTATCCTAGTAGTGTCTAATTTACAATATGCGTTAACAGCTTCATCTGAAAAACAAGAAAAAAAGCTATCACAAGAACTACTGTCATTTAATTCGTCAACAGAGCTTGAAATCATCGAGGAATTACTAAAAAAATATTTCAACTGTAGCTTCCTACCAAAAACATACATGTCTTTTTTTTAATTCATGAAGAGGAGTAACAACTGTGGGGATGAATTTCAAACCCCTGTTGAGTAAAGACATTTCAACACAGTTGAACTCGTATCCAGATAAATTAATGACATAATCTGAAGCATTACAGTACCTTAAATTTTTTGAAATATAATCATCTTCTACCCCTCTTGTATCCCCCATGTCCATAGCGTTGTCCACCTGGAAAGGAGGACTGGTCCCATGTCCGTTTTTGTCCATGTTGGTTCTGAAAAGAGGTTGTAGCCTCTCCACGAAATGCAGAGCGAAAATTCTCCCTTTGTTGGGCAGCCGGTAACACTGGAAACTCAGTTTCATATTCCTCGTCTTCATAAGACGTGTATCCCCCTTCCGACGCTGAAGACAAGTGAGAAATGTTCATCTGTTTACCGGATTGAAACCTAACTTGTTTACGCACTTTCGTGCGTTGTGCTTTAGACAAAAAAGCCCGATTGGCTTCATAGTCACGCACATCACGGAGAAGCTTGCCTTTTTACGCTCTATTAAAGTAGCTTCATAATCCTTGAGTTTCTTGTTGGTTTGTTGTAGAAACTCATCAAAAATAGCTACGGAGACAGTGTTAGACAAATCTGTATACATTTTCTTAATGTTATTGCACAGTTCCTTTTGCTTAAGTAAATCACGTTCAATAAGTATATGTAACCATTCAGTGACACAAACATGTGCAGCATTAACCCACCTCTTGTGAAAACCACAATCAGAGTCCAAAGAAAGGTCAAATGGAGTAGAGGGGTCTTTAAACACTCTAAGACCCCTTGGTGTTGTATCTGTCTCTACATATTTTTGAAGACCACATATATTGTAATGTACTGCGGTCTCTTTCCACATTAGTTTCTCCAACTCCTCAAACAATAGCTTATTTTCTGCATTAACAGACAGAGGAATCTTCCTTCCAACACAGGAAAAGGGGTTGGAAGACCGCATTCTTCTTTCTTCTTCCCACTTTTCCCAAATCACATTATTCTCAGTTGGCAGTCTCTGGGAATTAGAGCGCTCACCTCTATCACCTCTCTCAGATGAATTAGCTGAATTCATAAGGAAATTGTCAAGAGACATTTGGTTCCCTTCTCTAGTCTTTCTAAAAATCCTTGGAAGATGGTACTGTGGATCGGAAGACATCAAAAAACAACGAAAAAAGGCACCAAGAAGCAAACAACGAACACAGTATCCAGCAAATCTTTTAATAAAATCTCTGACGTCTCGGCCAAAGCCTTCAAGGAGAATAAAAATGTGTACAAGCACCCATTCTTTATAGCAAACTATTAAATCAATTAAACAATTAAATAATTAATTAAGCAAAGCTCTCCAATTGAACTCTTCATTGAGCCCACAAGGAGACATAGTTTTGTACTTTAAAATAAGTAAAGCTTCTTTTTGCAATAACACAGTTTTAACATCCTGCTGACAATACAATGATGGCTTGACTTGTTCTAAAATAGTGGCTTTTAAACCTACACTACTTTTATTATGACATTCTAAAAAATGCAGAGCTACAGGGCTTTCTATATTGCCATTATTAATGTCCCTTATATGCTCAAACAACCTCAGTTTAAAAGCCTTTTTCCTGTGCTGCTGCCTCCCTATGAGCGGGTGGAATATCTGGAAGGTATTTGTCTGGAACTGGCCTTCAAAGAAAGGGGATTAAATATCTCTCTGGATATGATTCACAACACCCACTGATCATCTGTGATGGACTCCCACGCAGTTGGGTGTAAAGACAGTCAATCCCAGACTGCCTGCAGAGATGAGCAGCCAAGCAACTCTTCAGGGCTGCTGCACAGGGCTGTCCAAGAATGAATCCTGAGACCGCTGGTTCCTCAGGCCTCCTCTGCCACAAGGGCAGTGTCTGTCGAAAGTGTCCTGGGAATAACCCTGAGACTTCCGGAACCACATCTTCTTTGTCCCCACTGATTCCTGGAGAAGGATCGTTGATGGCTTGAGAAGCAGATTCCGTTGGCAGAGGCTTCCTATCCTTCTCGCTCTGGACCAGTGTCTCGTGTACCGTCTTTCTAAAGAGAGAGTGGAACCATCATATGGGGCATTTGTAAATGACGCCTTGAAGGGCTCCTAGAAGGTTCAAAGTCGGAGCCAGGCATGGCGCCTGATGGCAGTGCCTGCTCCAGCAGCTCTATCGCACCCTTGGTAGCATGAGAGAGAAGCCGCATAAAGGTATTGACAATGGAAGTGAGGATGGCCATTCAAGAAGAGAAAACCTTCCTATCCTCCACCGACATGGACCTCAGGGTAGACTCAGCGACCTCCTTTACTAGGGCTCATTGAAGCCTAATAACATGTGCCATGAAGTTTGGCATACATACAAAAATGTTGCTGAAGCGTAGGTCCGCTTCCCAAAATGGTCCAAGGTCCTAGACTCTCGGTCTGGCAGGCAGACCATGGAGCTCTCCTATGCGAGTTCCTTCTTGGTGGCTGCCACCAACACCATGATATCGACAGGGAGTCCCTTTGACCAATGTGGTTTATCGGTAAGGACATTGTGGACCTTATCACGGCACTTAAGGATAGGCTCCACTGTGTCGGGCTCCTTCCATGCCCGATATTTAACAAGATCCACCAGAGGATCTGCGGGAGGGGACACCCAGGAAGTAGAGGGTCCTGCGCCAAATGCCTCCAGGAACACAAACTTATCAGGGTTGGGTTTTTGGAGAGACCCCCCCCCCCATGCTGCCTGCAGGATCTCTATGATGTCTCCAAGTGATCAGGGGGAACCCCTCCCCTTCGTCCAGATCAGTGTCCTCCATGAGAGACTCTGGTGGGGAGTCTAAGTGCCTCCTTTTACATGTGCATTTTCGAGGAACCTCCTTGGGGGGGTCTCTAAGGAGGACTCGAAAACATCCAGCTGTTCCTGTGGGGGAGCTCCCTGGGGCAGAGAGGCAGCAGGCTATCCCTGAGGAGGCAGAATGGCAGAATCCAGACCAGAAACAGGGGGAGATAGGATGGACTCTGAGGATGAGATCGTCAAGGGTCTCTATGGGATTGAGAGAACCCTCTCCACCACATCAAAGGCAGAAGGAGAACAAACCCCTGAGCTGGGGCTACAATCAAGTCTGTAATCCTCAGGGTCAATGGGGGAGTCGGAGCCAAACCTCCAAGTGCTGAGACTCTGATTGGAAGGCTCTGTTCTGAAAAACTCAGAGCTGAAGCCAGACAGCTCCGAGCTTGTCAGAGCTGACCCAATCAAAGCAATGGTCAGAGTCGAGGTACCAGGTACCATTGGCACCGACCAAGGGACTCCAAAACCGGGGGTCAGATCGAAGGAGTGATCAGGATGAAGGTGGACTGCATACCCCCCATTCTGGAGGGAGAGGGGGCAGGCAACACTCCCATCTGTATCTGAGTGTGGATGAATATCCACATCATCCTGTCCACCTCGGCTTCAGAAAGGCTGCGGGTGGATCTGGAGGAAAGGCCACCAACACTGGCCTAGAGAGGCGATGAGGTGACGCCGATTCCAGGGAACAACTCCAAGGCACCTCTGGCTCGGGGGAGAAACAAGAAGAATGGAGTTGGGGAGAACCAGTGCTAGCAGTCGGAGTTTAACTGGTGGTTCAGCTGAGGAAGAGCAGTCAGGGGACCACTTCCTCAGCCTGTCTCGGTGCTTATGCTTCGCTCTATCCCCAGTCGTCTTAGCAGGAGGTTGAGTCCCAGAGGTCGAGGCGGAGACAGAAGGGGTAGCCTGTGCCTCCATAGTACATGGAGGGAGAAGGTCCTTGAATATAAGTTTATTCCTCCTATCCATCAATGCATGGGGACTGAACCCCGCACAGATCGAACAGAAGTAATCGAGATGCGGGACCCCTAAACAAACAACACACAGAGTCTGGCCATCACCTGAGGAAAGCTTATGGCCACACACTGTGCAGTTACGGAAACCTGGTTTGGGTATCTCTGACATTTTTAGCAAGAGAGAGAGCCCAAACAGAAAATACACACACACACACACACACACACACACACACACACTTAGAGATAGGGAAAAAAGTGAGAGTAAGGAGAGATTTTTTTTATTTTTTAAACTGACGCCTGAACACGAAAGGGGAGGGGTAGGTAAAGGATAGAAAGAAAAATTTTAGACAGAAAAGAGAATTTAACTCACTTACCCAAAGAAAAGCCTGGAGCAGTGAATCACGATGCTTGCAATGAGCGCAGCAAACAAGATCTGAATGGAGGAAGGAGACAGCGGCATTGTGAGTAGGGGAGGAGCTTGGAGCTCGGATCCAATGCTGGAGAAATGCGGCCAAGTCGGATCCATCCCAGATCTGTGTTCCCACAGGTTGAAGAGCAAATGAAGACAACAACGTCAGATCTATATTTTGACTGTGGGTCAAAGATGCAGGCCATCTTTGTTTAAGGTGCATTTGAATGCCAGTGTTAAACTTTGGAGAAAGATGGAAACATCTAATGAAACAACACTTTATAATAAATATCTTTCATACAGTATAGCTTGCACATTAGCAGTCATGACAGATACATCTCGCTATCTGAGAAGAAATCAATCAATATTTGCGGTTCACAATGCACCATCAGCTTCCGAGAGACCCAAGGACACTTAGCAGCTAAATCTACTACAAAGGCCATATCACCAATACAGGCAAGCCCACTGACCCACTGTTAGCTTCTACTAACCTAATTCCACAACCTAGAATACTGGGTCCATGTGTTGTAAACACACCTGTGGAAAACAGCATTCTGAAGCTTCTTTAAAAATGTAAGAAAACACTCACTTAGGAGATGTGTTATTTTCTTTATTTTTCAAAATGGTTGCTTCTAGTATTTACAAGCCCTTTACCCACATTATTAATTTATCATTTACATGAAGCCTGATCCCCACAATCATTAAATGTACTACAGTCATTCTTTTTACTAAGATATCCAACCTACAGATTTCGGTGACTATAGGTCAAGATCACACATAAGGCCTTTTGCAATAATACTGTAAAAGGCTGTGTATAAGGAACTACTTGAACACCGTTCAAAATAAAGCCTTCAAGTCCATGACACATCATGAGTTTATAAATGGCTACACCACATAAATAGGCATTTGCTACTTAACAAATATAATTTATTATAACATGGAAAGTGGTCTGCTTACAGCAGCAAAGGCCCTCTGGAACAATGGGTCACCCACTACTTCTAGCAAGACTTACAGAGATTTGGATCTAGTGCTGAACTTTTTAAGTTGTTTAGCAGTTATTTGAAAGAACAGTCATGATAAGGATTTGAGAAATTTGCTCAGAGCAATGAAAATTGGGGGCATAAGTCCCACAAGGATCAGTGTTGGGCTTATCCTACTATTCTTTATTAATGAACTACTACTCACTTTTCCTAGATTGGAAGTCTCCCTTTATGCAGAAAACCTGATCCTTCCAAAGGAGGATAAAGGGCTCTGTTTTGTTGCAGAAAGATGTACTGCATGACTTTAATGAGAACTTCTTCTGGCTCTCAGCTAATAAGCTTAATCTAAATCCTACCAAATCCACTAGTACTTGTTTAGTGCCTGTCAGAACCTACTACACATTAAGCTTTTAAAATCAAGGTGATTAAAATGCACGTATATAATACAAGTATAAAGCTACAAATATTTAGGATTATGGCTGGAACCCAGTCTTACATGCAAATTACAGAAAGAGGCTGTAGTTGACTAAGTCCTGAAGCAATTGAACATCTTCCATAAACTACCAAGTTACTTATCACCTGAAACAAGGAGAGTGATACAGGACTAGATTATTTGCCATTACAGGCCTTCCAAGTATGGCACTCTGCTTTATTACTATTTCTTCTTCTAGCACAGATCATTGCTTATTCCTGCAAAGGCAATGTGGCTGCCTATCAGTGTGACAGCCACCTTAAACATCCACCTATCTAAATTAGTCAACCAGAGCTCAGTCCACCTCATGGACAAGATTATCAAAGGTGAGTTATTCCTACTTTCTTAGGTCCACCAAGCACAGGAACTTTCCATTGAGAATATCTAACATTTACCCTAGCGAGGACTGGCTTTTAAGCCAGAAGCAGCAAGCTTGACTAGCCTATTTGTCACTATCAGGAATGAACAAAATCAGTTTATATTCCATAAAAAGTTTAAACAGCACCTAACCGATGCATGCAAATGTGAATATTACAGAGACAACCGTTATCAACGCTCCTGAAACAGTATATTGAACTGTACCAGAAGCATGCTAGTATTAGTATGACTAAATTATACATGCAAACATTCTCTGCCTTGCAACTGATTGTATAAACCACCTGCGTTCTATCAATTAAGTACAATTTCAATACATTGATACCTCCTTACTGTGAAATATAACTGTAAAATTGTTTAATTTAATTTGTCTTCTGGCCTGGGGCATGACTGTAAAGGGTCTCAGCACCAATGCAGTTCTCCACATAAATAATAACTAATTTAATTAATTAATATAGAATCTGCCTGTTGTATACACACAAACACACACAAACACACACAAACACACACACACACACACACACACACACACACACACACACACACACACACACACACACACACACACACACACACACAACTTACCTTTGCCTCATAGCAGAGCAAAATAAAAAGCAAGCATCTCAAAGAAAGAAGATCAGGAAAAGAGAGGAGACCCTGAGAATAAGGCTTACAGCTCACACAGGGTTGGTATAACAGTTAAGATGTTTACCTCACAGTCACAAGGTAAAGGATTTGATTCTTACCTTTGAAAGGGAAATTGTCAAGGCTTAAAATTTCCTGCAAGAGCAGCTAGTCTACTACTTACCTGTGAACATATTTAACTTCTGCAGTGGCATAAAAAATAAGCCTAATTTCTTACCTAACACTGGCTATCACACGTACCTTGTATCTTATTACTATTGGTAGATAAACTCTAGAAAGGCAGTCCCACCCCATCTTGTCTACTAAACAGAAAACTTCTCTTGTGGTCTTAGTATTTGGTAGTTTACCTTTACTAGTGTTATTTCTAAAGAAGTCCTCTGCAATGAAGAAACTGAGAAATGATATTTAAAACTTTTGTTTAAGAAGCAGACAACAGTTTTTGGGACAGAAATGACAGCCTGGAGCAAGATACTGACTAAATCTTATTGTAGTGAAGGGGAATAAATTTACTCAAGTATTTAAAGTCATTGAAAATGCTAAGAGAGCACAGAGGAAACGAAATCCACCATATTGGATAGCATGGTTGAAACAGTTGTTAAACTCTAATCATGCATCCTGAGAGCAATGGGAGCACAACTGAGCAACATAATTGAAAACTGGCAGTTCTATGTGCCATTTCACTCTTCTATCCAAGAAGATAACATTGACCAATGAAGCCCCTAAAATGATGAAGGGATAGATATTCAGGAAAGGGATCTACCAGCAAAGTCCAATGCAACTGATACTCTCTAATTCCACTGCATCCTACCACTGCATTCTAAATTTGTAGTGTAAACAATGTTAGAAATATGAAATTAACAAAAACCAAAGGCCAGAAGGCTCTACCATAGTCATTCCTGAAAAATGAAAACAGTGATGTAGAAAGGTAGACAAAATGTGATTTTCTTTTCCCAAATACTCATGGCCACCTACCTTTTCACTGTCTTCTTTTGCCAGACCATCTAAGGCCAGTGTTGCTGCCTTTTGTTTTGCTTCTTGTTTCGTTTTCCCTGTTCCACAATCAAATACTCGGTCATCAAGCTTCCACTTACAGTAAAACCTAAAGACAATGATGAAATTAAACCGCATTTATGGAAGGCAAACAACTTGAGGCAGTTTCAAATTTTACCATTTTTAATACAACTTACATTGGAAGATGAGAAGGTCCTTCCTGAGTTTCAATAAGATCAATTCTTTTGTTCCTTTTTGCCGCATACTCATGAAGAATACTGATGGAGTTCATGCCAATTGATCTCTCCTGAAATGCAATGAAACAATTATGTGCATAAAATCAGAAACAAAATATTTAGCATTATATTAATTCCCCATCCCCCAATGCATGTTGGTAGCACATCATAGGTGGAACATACAATGGGCATCAGCTCTGCCGGGTCCCTCACTTCTGCAACTGGCTTGAAGTTAGCAGGATTCCTTGCTCATCCCAAAGTAGTAATACACAACGTTCTCTCTCCAGTTTGCCCAAGGGAGATAAAAGCTCATGTGTGCCCATTGTGTGCCTCCTGCCCCAAGGGATGGGCATGCCCATATGTTCTCCCTGCATTGTCAAGTGCCTGAACTGATAATCAGAGTCAGATCACCTGGGCTATATTCAGGACTTTATCCCTCTATGCCACCAGTAAAGGTTAAAATATTTTATTTCTTAAAATTTTGTGTTTACATCAGATATAGCTAATTAAAGAAATACTGTGGACTGGAGTACTCAGAGATTGAGTTTTTAATTACCCCAGTAATGAAAAACAGCAGTTCTGGCTTACCATGCAGCTTCATACTAAGCATCATGGTTATCATGCTGCGCAAAAGCACACTGTGATAACTTGTCTATAATTCAGAGTGGTATTCATTCTTAAATGTTAACAGCCTTTAGAAATTACAATCTCAGGGGACATTCACACAGGAATGCAAAATAAATTTTGTTATTTTGTTTGAAGCATAGCTGCTGTACTTTGTGCCACCATGGATGCTGCCTTATATGGCACGATCTGGTTTTATGAGAAGTTTCTTCTTTTGTTTTTGACAAGACCTCAACTCAATGTCTGGACTATGGGATTAAGTTCAGTTTATGTTTTTTGCTGTAGAAACCTAATCCAGAATACAGCAACCCAGCGCATTCCTTAAATCAAGCACAGTAATAACACACCACATAAAGCCATCTGGTTTATTTAGTAGCTAGCATTATAATTATTTTATTTAATTTTTTAACAAATGTTTTGCTGACCTCAGATGGCATTCTTAGAAAAAAAAACATATATACTACACTTCCTAAGGCTGAGAAGGCACAGTCAGTGATGGACAGGAGCCTGGGCATTGTGCAGAGTAGTACTGCACTGTCAGATGTACATGCAGGTGGTAGCTGATGCTTATAACTGCTTGCCTGTGGCTAAGAAGAAGAGTGGCAGTGCTTAAAGTTTAATAGATTAGGATGAACAGCAGCAATTTTTTTTTTTTTTTTTTTTTACAAATATGTCACATTTGTGTCTTTGGAATGTAGTGTAGAGGTGCTCTGCTCTACATGAGAGAAGAGGAGAGTAAAGCAAGTTTTTTTCTTTTTTTTCTTGGAGGCACAGGCTACAAGACATTACGCATATTCTAACTGTGTTTGCTGTATGCTTTTGTTTATACCCTCCTATCTTCAGGCATGACGTAATGGAAAATGTTATGATCGCCACAAACATCAGAGTTAATTTTACCTTTTACATTGTTTCTTCAAGGCCACACTTAAGGGTGGGTCCAATGTGGTAACAATGTCTTGGAATGATGGTACTCGCTGAACGGTTTCGTTATTCTAGCAAATTGTGTAGGACAGTGGAGTGGTTTATTCAGCTTTGGTGACTTCCAAAGAAAATTAATTTTTCTTTGCCGTCAGTCTTGTTTATTTACATATGGGAAGTGTGCTGAACTTCCCAAGTATCGATTTACAGTTGGAGGACACAGCACAGAACACTGTTATCAGCATAAAAGATATGACATTGGTCTCGTTCAAGTCTGACAGCTGATGAAGAGGAGTGATACTAGAATTGAGTTTTGTGGAAAATATGTGATTATTTTTATTTTTTATGGGTCAGAGAGCAAGTTATAAGTGTTAACTGTAATGGTTCTGTTTCCTAGGTAGCTTGAAAACAACTGCAAGGTAATGGTGCCAAAGCTTACTTGTGTATTAGCTTTGTATGGTATATGTGATATTTATGTGCAATCAATACGTTACATAGTGTTAGACAAGTAGTTTGTAGATTCCTCATTCACACCTTCTGAATTTGCAATGTATTTCCCTTCTCTTCTCACCCTTCCAGCTGTTATCATAACATAATGCTCATGTCCCCCATACTGTCCAACACCACTGTAATGCTGTAACTATTCACTTCTCGGGGGGTGTCCTCCTCCAGTTTTAGTGACCCACTATTTAAAACAAGAAAGTGTTTCATATGGACTGATTTTCCTCCTATAACTTCATCGATCCTCT
Organism: Protopterus annectens; assembly: GCF_019279795.1. Taxonomy (NCBI): domain Eukaryota; kingdom Metazoa; phylum Chordata; order Ceratodontiformes; family Protopteridae; genus Protopterus; species Protopterus annectens. Next base: position 221,690,893 of record NC_056725.1, read on the forward strand.
GTTTAGAAGTTCTGAAGTACCAGTTATTTTACATTAAGAAGGTTTGTGCTCTGCACTCTTGTGGGAGGAGAGGCTAGATTCTACCCTTCTGAGCTTGGAATTTCTGGTTAAAGGCTTACTGTGCCTGCTTATTTGATCTGTTTTTTTCTGATATTGGTGCACCTTGTCTGCTGTAGCATAGACTAGATTCAGACCTGCTGAATCTAGCTTTGTTTGTATAACTTGAGCACTAATCCAGGCCATCTTTTTTGGAGAACGTTCCCCTGCACCCTCGTGGCAGGAGTGTGTGGTTAGAACTTGTCAGATTGAAGACTGCTGGAACAGGGCTCAGTTTTGAGGTTTTTTTACTGGTTAATTGGGTAATTTGTTTAAATCAGTTTGCTCATTTTCTATTGTTATATATAAAAAAATTGCACTTTATTCATCTGCTTTTACTGTAATTGTGTTTCTTCCCACTTTATTACCTTATTTTGCTTGTGCTTCTTCTTAAAAGTACTAAATTGTATTATTCTGCTGCAGTTATTACTGCTTGGTAGTAGCCTGATTAAATTGTAACTGTTATTCTAAGTCTTTTGGTTTAAGCACTTGGGCTTCAAACCAGTTGTTTTACATTAAAAAGGTTTGTGGACTGCATTGTTGTGGCAGGACAGGTAGCTTACATCCTTCAAAGTTGGGAATTGCTGATTGAAGGCTCAGTGTCTGTTATTCTAAAAGCACATTAGTTGTGGTTTAAGCACTTTGGCTCCAGGCCAGTTATTTTACAATAAGAAGGTTTGTAGTCTGCACTCTTGTGAGAAGAGAGGCTAGATTCTGCCCTTCTGAGCTGGGAATTTCTGGTTAAAGGCTTATTGTGCCTGCTTATTTGATCTGTTTCTTTCTGAAATTTGTGCGCCTTGTTTGCTGCAGCCCAGAAGTTAGTAGTTTATTGGCCATTTTGGGCTAATTTATCTCTCTCTCATATCCGACAAACTTTCAACTTAAGCACTCAAACCATTAATTTCACAGCCCAGCACTTGCTCAAAACTCATAGAAAGCACTAATTAACCCTACCAATAGACCCCCTATACTGCCCAGAAGGACAAAGCTCTCTATTCGTCCCTACCAGCTAATCAGTAAAACAGCTCACTTTACCTATTCAGGCATGTCCAAAAGGCAGTTTCAGGTGTACTCTTCAGTCAAACTGGTGAATCTGGGCATTTTTAGGCAATGTTACAACTGCCTCATGCACACCGACAACCCTTTCCTCCTAACAACAAACACTAATATATGCGAGAGATGCAATTATACAGTCAAACTGGAGGCAAAGCTCTCTCAACCCAAGACTGGAACTGACAGTCAAGAGGAGAAAGAAAATACTTGCAACACGCCACCAGTCTCGCATAGACCTACTAAACCAACACCGGCAAATAACACACATAAATACACAAAAACATACTCGATGGCTCCAATTAAAAATCTGCAAAAGCAACAGAGACCTCCGAAGCAGACACCCAAGCAACCTCCACACCCCATCACAAACCGTGAAACACATACTTCACATAATCAGTGTGCCTCACAATCACAGCCCTTAAGGCAAAATAACATACCCAACACACTAGTAATAGGTGACTCTATAGTCAGGCACACTGATGTCCCACTAACTAGGCTGGACAAGGAGAAGGTTACAGTTAGCTGCCTGTCGGGTGTCAGGATCTGCCACATAAGACAAGCACTCAGGTCACTCCAGAACAAGTAAAAATATGACTCTGTCATTGTCCATGTTGGTGTGAATGGCCTGAGACGTACCTCTCTGGACTACATGAAAAGAGACATGGAAGAGCTCTCTGATCACGTAGCCCAGGCCGGTATGACCCTGACTCTGATTAGCATCCTGCCATCACCAAGAATGATGCCACAGTATAAAGAAAAAAATGATCAATTTCAACAATTGGCTAAGTTTCTGGTGTCATTCAAAGGGGATCCAGTATCTGTCCACCTGGGATGACATGCTCAATAAGCCACGTTGCTTCACAAAAGATGGCTTGCACCTGTCACCCTTAGGCTTCTGAATACGGGCCAAGGCTTTTGCCGCCCCCACAGTGCCTTTTTTAGGCAAGGCTCAAAAGACAAACCCACCACCATAAATAGCACAAGTAACCAAAAACTGAGGGTTATGCTACTTAACACCAGAAGTCTAAACCTCAAAATGCATGCACTTGAAGCTCTCCTCAGTATGGAGAACATTGATATCTGTACAGTAACAGAAACCTGGTTTAAGGCTCCTGAGAGCACCCCAGCACTACCAGGCTATAACTCGTACCATACTTTTCGGCCACAGAACCCGAACCGAAACACTGGGGGTGTATCCATATTCATCAGGGATGCCCACACATCCAGGTTAGTGGCACAGCACAATGCCTCAGAGATCATTCATGTGCAACTAACAACGGGCAAAACTGCAATTCAAATTGTAGCTTGCTACAGATCACCCACCATGACCCAGGACCCCCATTCCGTGTTTCTGGAGACACTGGAAAATATGAAGGTCCTACCAAATGCCCTAATATTGGTTGATTTCAATTACCCAAACATTAACTGGGAGAACTACTCAAGTAATAACTCCCTTGCCCAACGCTTCCTAGAATTTATAAACTTGAACGCCCTGGATTAACTGGTCACCACCCCACCAGAGGTGACAACATATTGGACCTGGTCATCACCAACATAGATGACCGGTGTTCTACACCGGAGGTCAAAACCTTGCTGGTTAGATAAGACCATAGACTAATCACTCTGAATATCCACATTCCGCCCCTACCCCCAGTCAAGGAAACCACAGTGAAAAACTTTTCAAAAGCAAACTTCACGTTACTTAAGACCAAGGTGGAAAGGTTCACAGCCCCCATGCTAAAGGACAATGGTGTCCAAGCTGCTGAATCCCTAACAAAGGCACTCTATGAGCACCTGAAGAATGCATGGATTGTGCTATCCCAAGCAAAACCAAGACTCACTCCTCCAAGAAAAGGAAACCAGTCTGGTGGACCCCTACCATAAACAAGCTATACAACAGAAGAGTAAACTAGTGCAGAAAAAAGTAAAATCCCAAGAAGGAAAGACATCCCTGATTAGTATCAGCAAGAAACTATGATCCCTCATAAAATCATCCAAGGCTAGCTTCGAAAGAAAGATTGCCAAGGACTCCAAAGATAACCACAAAGCGTTCTTTAGCTATGTCAAGAGCCTAACTGGAAACTCTTAGATCTGCTCGGAGTTAGTGCAGAATGGCACAAAATACACTGAACCGACTGATATTGCCAACATTCTGGCAGAGTAGTTTAGTGAAAACTTCACCTCCCTCTCACTCCCTACAGGGCCCATAACCATACCAGAAGAATGTAGTGCCCTGGCAATCACTGACACACAGGTTAAAACAGCCCCATCCAAAGCCAAAAATACAACTTCAATTTGACCAGATGTTGTCCCAGGCTGTGTCTTACATTAGCACCAAAATGAACTAACCCCTCACCTAAACACTCAGCCTCTCTACAGGCTACATACCGCTAGAGTGGTGCACAGCAACCATTATCCTACTCCACAAAGGTGGAGCCACAACGGACCCTGGGAACTATCGCCCTATAAGCCTGACTAGCCTGGTCTGCAAGGCTATGGAGCGCATCATCATGGAATTCATTAACAGAGACATTGGGAACCTTCAAACATTGGACCCTACCCAGTTTGGCTTTGTTAAGGGCAGATCATGCCTCCTAAACCTGATGGACTTCTTTGAGACAGTTACTAAGGCTTTAGACGAGGGAAAGAAGGTCCACACAGCCTACCTAGACCTCGCAAAGGCTTTCAACACCATCCCCCATTCTGGTATTATAGACAAGCTCACCAGCCTGAACATAAACCCCTACATCACGAGATGTGTTGCCAATTGGCTCACGGATAGAACCCACATGGTGAGAGTTGCAGGCTCTAGGTCCGACTCTAAACCTGTTACAAGTGGCGCCCCCCAGGGCTCAGTCTTGGGACCCCTCCTGTTCAGCATATACTTCTGGTACAGGTAAGCACAGGAGGACTATGGCTGACCAGGTTCACAGACAACTGCAAACAGGGGGCCATAATTGACTCTCCAGCTGATACAGACATCCTCCAGAAGAGTCTCACTGAGACGGATACCTGGTGTCAAAATCATGGCTTCAAGCTAAACGCCAAAAAGTGCATAGTCATCACCTTTGGAAAAAAAAAAAAGTATCCGCAAACTACCACATACATGGTAGTCCCCTAAATGCAGAAAATGTAATAAAGGATCTGGGGACCCAAGTAGATAGTAATCGCTCCTTTCATAATCATATTGCCAAGGTGGTTAGAAAATCCTTCTATATGGCCCACCTAATCACAAAAGGGTTCACATCTAGAACAAAAGAGGTTATTGTGCGCCCCTCTACTCATCACTCATTAGACCCATCAGAGTACAATGCCTCATTTGGGATGTACCTTACAAGACACCTGCAACAGCTGGAAAGACCACAGAAGTACCTCACCAAGAGGATTACTGGCCTCAAACATATGCCCTATGCAGCCCGAATGAAGGAACTCCAGCTGTATTCGGTTGCATACCGCTTACTCAGAGGTGATCTCTGCCTGACATACAAGGCCATGCCCAACCCAGAATTGAAGGACATGCTCCACCTAAAAAAAAAACAAATCCACAAGAGCCACACGCTCTAGAGATCTAAACCTCACCACAAAGATAAATAAAATGTGCTGGAGGGATAGATTCCTGTCCCAAAGACTCCCCATGCTTTGGAACAGGATTCCGATCTAAATTAGGCAGAGCCCCTCACTAACACTCTTCAAGAGAAAATTTGATGAGTGGATGGGAATCAGAAAATTTACCCCGGGGATCACTGCAGTGGCTCTGCTGGACAGAGGCACAGGGAACTAATGGCTCTGCTGGAACGAGGCACAGGGAACTAATCTAAGGGGGCAGCAAAAGCCAACACATTTGGCTAGGCTTACAGATGCCCTCGGGCAGATAGCCTAGTACTTACCTATGAACTCAGGCTCTTTTCACTGTCATATCCCAGCAAGTAGTGCAATCTAGTGCATACCACCTCAATTTACAATGTTTCTGGAAGTGCTAATGTAACCTTCCATCACTATCCACCCTCCTCAAGTCACATTCCAGACAATGAGAAAGATATGTAAACATCCTTCCCTCCATCACTGGCAGTAACTCTCAAAACATGTATATGTAATCCCATCTATAAATGTGCACTTTTAAGTGGTGCTCATATCCATGGTAACCCCCTCTTCTTCATTATGGGCATAAACATGAAGCTTTGTCCTAGAAACAATCGAAGTACTACGTTTTAATTTAGAGCAGTCCACATTCAATCTATAGATGTGTAAAAGCTTAATATTTTGTCTGAACTACACAATGCATATAATGTGGTGATTGCCTGCTAAATTATATATACCTCAGTGTTACACTGCATAATTTTCCTGATAATGTATGGTAACTGCCTGTGCTTGTAATGTGGAATGCTTCTTTGCAGACTTCCACGGGTCTTTGCCCAGTCAGACTTTCTCAGTAATCAAAGACAAACAAACAAATAAATCAGCCAACCAGTAAACAGACACGTATGTACATCCATATATAACATGGTACAGGCAATAACTGTTTGTACTGGCTAACTGCTACTGTTATGTTGCAGGGTAGAGTTCCTGGAAAACTCAGATATCAAAGTCACTGTAACACAGTACTTTGCCCAATATGCCATCAATCTGAACACGCAGGGTGGCATTTAATTATTTCATGCAAACAAGCAGAAATACATTAACATGGTCAATATTTCTTGTCTTGCTAGTCAGCTGTGCACACAGTAACCACTCTAGTTGTGGCTGTTCAAAGGATGGGTGGTGGATGTGTTGTTTTGAAGTACCTGACATACAAAAGCACCGGCAAAATTCTAGCTACTCACCATTCCGTTATGTTTACAACACACAGTACCCACTGTCTGTTGCTACTGTTGAGGGCTTACTGGATTTCTGGTGTTTCAAAATGTATAGATACTTGAGTTCTGAGAATATTCTGATCAACTACCACTAAATTTATATGTACCATGCCACCTCCTAGTATGGATAATGCCGGTTGAAATGCTTTGTTGTTTTTTTCTGTTTTGTTTTCGTTTGGTGGGAATGAGTTGTAATGGTTAAAAAATGGTGGACATAGGCTATGGTGCTTAGATCTACCCCATACCCTAACAATAAACTAATTTCATTCTAAAAATCATAAAACCTTAAATCTGATGGCTATCAGCGATATGGCCCACTCAATCTACCTCACTGGTACCACAGTAAAGTATAAATAAAACATAAAAATATAAATCATTTAATAAAGTTCCAAGAGCAGCCAGGTTACAAGAGCAAGGAGGAAATAGGCACTGCTGCCCTAGGTATGTGTCTATACTGTCTATACTATGAAGGGGCTTCACATGAACACCCCCACTGAATAATGTTTGGCCTAACTCCTCAGATCCCTTTTTTATCATTTTCTCTGTGTTTTCTGGCTTCCGGTGATCACTTACTCATAGTAAATCTACTTTAAAACACACATTTTCAGGGAATTCTGGTAATATTCTTTGACAATAAAGTCTTTTGTCTTTGTCCAAAACAGTAAACAGCCACAACCCCAGATTACCAGGCCAGAAATCTTCTAGTTACCGGTTCAATCTTAGCAGTGAGCCAAATAATTATAAACACAAATGGTAATGTGTGGCAGAGCAGTCTGGCCAGATAGAGGTGGATGCAGTCAGTTTGTCACTATTTACAGTAAATGCTCTCTTCATCCATCCACCCGCAATCCCTTTTTTCCTATTTTTGCACATGGGGTTGGGATATCACTTCAACAGTGACAATCATCTAGAGCCAAGGTTTACAACTCTGGGTGGCTAGCCCTGCCATGGTAGTTCTTCCACACCACACTTACACACACACCTATCACCAATTTAGACTGTCCAAAGCACCTACTGCATGTCTTTGGAACGTGGAAGGAAACTGAAGCATATGGAAGAAACCAATATGAACACTGGGAGGGCATGTAGACTTCGCACAGAGGGCAACCCAGCCGAGAACTGAACTGGGGAACCTCTTGCTGTGAGGTAACAACACTATCCAGTGCACCACCATGCTGCCCCATAGTAAATGCCCTCTTATCAATTAATAAATTGATGACCAGCCGCACACTATTTAAAAGTAAAATACTTTACTTAGAAAAAATATGTTAAGCTATGCATTTTTTCAGTTAAATATACAGAAAGATATAAAACTGCACATGTAAAAAGAAAACAATCCTTTTGCAAAAATAGAAAGCAAGATAGAAAAACTATACCTATCGCTTGACTTTGTTCAAACTATTTCATATCTGAAAGCATTATTGACCCTTAAGCTAACTACTACAAACAAAACTGCAGAACAATTTGAGTTGTATGGCTATGCTTATAAGGGTCCTGGTGGTTGTTAGCCTGGTATATACCTGTGACTCTATGAACCTATGACCATATTAGGCACAAAGTACAGATGCCTCACAAATCTGTACACCACAAGAACCAAGGTAATTCTTCGCCACTTCTCCTTTGCTTCTCACTAATTTGATTAACATATTTCAGTATTTTCATAAAGACCACAGACATACCGGAGTAGAATTTCACATCTACATCCTTGCTCCTGATTAGCTTGCTCTTTAAAGAAAAAAATTAATTGCTCCAAAATAATTACGGACAGTTTCACTTATCTAACATATATAATCACTTTCTACATGTAACTGCTGTGATTCTCAGCCAAAGTTAGTCACAACTTCATTGACAAACTTTACACAAGTCATAGGAAATCTCAAATGCTCTTTCATTCTCTGAGTAATACACATACTACAGATTATATCCCATATTTTACTTTACCTATTGCAAGATTTATAAGGCTTAAGCACAGCTCAAATCCATTACAGTACGACTCAGAAAACAGTGGTATATTTACTCTCAGACATTGAATATGTTTCAAATATATTATGTTGGAAAATATTACCCTCACCCACCAAGTTAACCATAGCAACTGCAACTATTCCACTTGTTGGTGGTGATGGGATCTTGCTGGTTGATTCTTGAAATATATTAAAACTTTATCTTGATGGGCACTGTCTTAACTTGTTACTTTGTAATGTTTGCTGTACACACTCCAATATGTCTACTGTGGCCTTGATGGACATCTGTTTAAAATTTGAAATTACCAACTATGCAGTTAGTACTGAATGGCAGTCAGCTAACGGTCTACTATAGCTGGTACCACTAAACTTAGTGGCGATTCAGGCTTTGCTAAGTGTGCAGTTTGAAGGATTACAGGAGTACAAGCCAAAGTTCCTTAGACTGGACAGTGAATGCTAGTTACAGTCAAGAGATCTACACTACAGTCCAAGTGTCACTGTTGTAAGATTTTGTTGGAGAATGTAGCTTTGATATTACTCTAGGCATAATGTTTTTCATTTGGGCTGTCTATCTGGTTAAATGTAACCATTCCAACTGCCAACTTACTTGGGGATGGATTCTGCTTGTTGGTCTTGCATTTGATACAAACAGATATGCATTACTATCAGCAATATTTCTCAGGTAGCCATCAGTCACCACATCATTCCAAATTCCAACTTACTTGAGGACTGGGATCTCCTTGTGGACTCTGCATTTCCAGCAAACAGACTTAAATTACAAAGAGAAATATTTACCAGGTAGCCCATTAGTCACCAGATTCACTACAACTGTGCAAATTGGTGTTCACTGCTTGCTTGTTACACATAGCAAAAATACATCACTAGAGGCAATATTTGCCTGCAGTAGCCAGTCTTTCAGGTGTACACTGCACATCCTTCAGCTACATTTACTGTTGGTGGTGTTACTGTGCCTGCAGAAATGTCTGGTGTTTGCAACTAGCTATACATAACTATGGCAAGCATTTTCAGTTGGCCAGTCAGTAAGGCGTACTTTAGAGAGTCCATTTGTACTTATTCTGTTGCTAAGCAAATGCTCACTGGCTACCCTCAGCGAGTTTAAAGCTATTACTATTTTCAGTGTTTGTCAGTCTCTTGTGTACAAAAAACATAATGTATCAGCAGTGGGTTGGTTTACAATACTTAAGGGCAACATTTCTATCAAAGGGATCATTCTGTCATAGATATAACAGCCACTGTGTCTGCCAGAGATGTTGCTACTGGGAGCTTTCTGAATATGTGTTGCTTGAAAAAATATAAGAAACATTACAATGGAGAAAATTTCCATCAACTGCCTAATCGTTCATATTCATCCTATCAAACTGTAGTGTGACTGCTGTGAAAAGGTGGGGAGTAACATTTGATTTGTTGAGCTGCGAATTTGTGCTTTACTTGTGGTTTTAGGAATAGTAAATCGTGTTTTTAACGTACTAGGTACTAGTCCTTCTTCCAGCGTGTATATTTTGCTCTCATTTGTGTGAGGTATTATGAGTTTCCAAATATTTAAAATAAATTATAGTGCCAAAATGTCTTCCAATTCCAGGGCAGGTATGCCTACTGCTTGATGCACCTTGTTAATGATATTTTACAGTCACTGTTCATCCAGGTTCTGCTAGTTATCAGACAGGAGGTCTGGTTGCATTTCACTTACTACAATGACTAAGATATCACCTGCTTAGTCCCTTTCTCTTCAGCCGATTCCCCAAGACCTCTAATCTAACCTTGATCATGTAAGCTTTCTCTCTCCCTCTCTCTGCATTTTGCTTTTGGTTGGTGGGTTTGGCAGCATGGTTTCCATTATTCTGAAGTAGCCAGCCTGTTCTGCTAAGCATAGTCATACTACAAGCTAAAACTGTTTACTGTGAGAATTACTGCCTTCCTTTGCTTGTTGCTGTCCATTGCCTTTGTCCTTGTTGGCATCAAGCTGAAATGCATGAATACTGGTAACAATACACATGTGCTGAAATTTCTAAGATAAGCACTGCTTGCACTAGGCTATTTGGGGCAGAGACTTTGTTACTATGGTCACTATTTCTTCACAGGTTCATAAGAAAGTACTAGGATATCAGTCTGCAGACTATTACAAGCCTAGCCAATAACCAGAGGTGAGAATCAAACCCTGTACCTTGTATCTGTGAGGTTAAAACCTTAACCACTATGCCAACCCTCCCCCTAAAACAGCTCTCAGAAATGGAATTCGAACCCACACCTCCATATGGAGACTAGAATACCCATCAACCATGGAAGGAGTTGATAATACTTGAGTGTGGCTCCTTAGACCACTCTGCCATCATTCTTGTGTCTGGTGTCTTAGACCTCTCGGCCATTGTGACAACTAGAGCCATCAGAGCATACCTTGGAATGCACACATACATGTCTATTACAAAATTCCAAGAGTTGAATAGCTAGTGGGATACTCAACCCTATTTGACTGTATCCAGTCAGTTCTGCTTAAGTAGACCACATTGCAAAGTAAACCACATTACTGTTTGTATTATTCATGCTATGGACTAATTCCTATGCATTTATTAATTTATGTGCTTATTTTATTTTAAGCAGGTTTGGGAGGGTTGGTATAATGGTTAAGGTGTTTACCTAACAGACACAATGTACAGGGTTTGATTCGTACCTTTGAGGGAAACTGACTACTTTTAAAATGGCCCACAATGGCAGCTAGCCTATTATATACCAATGAATCTATGTATTTTTTTGGGTGTGTGAGCAATGGTAGTCTATCATTGCATAAATTCTGCATGATACATTCACAGTGTGTCTATTAATAATTAAAAGATGTGTGTGTGTACGATGGTAGTCTATCACTGCATAAAATCTGCATAACTGAAAGATAAGACGTTCAGCTGTGCAGCTCTGCAAAGGGTGAAATTTAAATAACTGGCATGCTTCTACAACAGGCAGTTCTGACATACAATAAAAACTGTCAACAAGGCAGCATTTGCCACAAAAAGAACCAGAATGACGACTATCCAAACATAATGAATCTATTAGCATGGATTCCACAAAGTACAGTTTTGTACCTACCATAAATGTAGATGTCCGATAGATATGCAACTGCAGTCCTGACACATGGGTTGTCCTGCCTCAGGCAGCCCTTCGGTCGGCCAGATTCCAAAGTCTGGGTCCGGCGTCGGCCGATGTTGCCTCCTCCCCGACGTCAGAGCGGCTGGAGTATAAAGGCATCAGCCGACGCCATCTTCTTCAGTGTTTCTTGCCCCAGATGCCAGGTGCCCTCCAATGAAGGCTAAATTTGGTGAATGGATAAACAGATAAAACCAGACATGCACAACAGTAATAAACAGATACACCATAACATACATCCCCAGCTGATAGGTAAGGGGAGAAAGGACCCAAAATGGGAAAAACAGAGGGGTAGGAGGGAGGGAAAACCTGACTGCAGTTGCATATCTATCGGACATCTACATTTATGGTAGGTACAAAACTGTACTATGTCCTTCAAGAATGCAACTGCAGTCCTGACATATGGGTTGAATACCATAGCCAAGCTGGGGGTGGTAGGACTAAGCAAGAGATGGTGTAGCTAGAAGGCCCTGCAGGACTGCCGAAGCAAAGCCTGCTCGGGATCTGGAGTATAATGGCAGGTTGTAGTGTTTGGTAAATGTATGCACGGAGCTCCATGTAGCAGCCTCTAGAATATCTTTTGTAGCCACTCCTCTTAGAAAAGCTGTGGATGTGGCCATAGCTCTGGTGGAGTGTGGTCTAATATTAGCTGGCACACTTTTTCCATGGAAAGAGTAACAGAATCTGATGCAGTGTCCAATCCATTTTGAGATAGTTTGTTTGGTGACCGCTTTCCCTTGCACTCCAGCAGCATAGGCTACAAACAGTTGGTCAGACTTCCTGGTGGACTTTGTTCTGTCCAAGTAGTAGCGTAGTTGTCTGTGAATGTCTAAAGTATGCAGCAACCTTTCCCCTTTATTTTGAGGATTAGGAAAGAAAGTAGGCAGGTGAATTGCTTGGTTTAGAGACACTCTGGATATCACCTTAGGCATGAATGAAGGATTGGTCCTAAGGGAAACTCTGTCCTGATGAAAGATGATAAAGGGAGGAACTGCCATGAGGGCCTGTATCTCTGAGACTCTTCTTGCTGAAGTGACTGCCAACAGGAAAACCGTTTTCCAAGAGAGAAATTGCATTTCTGAAGATGCTGCTGGTTCAAAAGGAGGAAGATTTAATTTTTCCAAGACATAATTGAGGTCCCATGCAGGAATTGGTAGCTTCCTTGGAGGTTTGATATTCTTTATGCCTCTTAGAAGCTGTCTTAGCAAAGGATGCGAGAACACAGATGGATCACAGTTGTAATGTGCTGAGATAGCTGAAGTGTGGATTTTGATGGAAGAGTATGAGAGGCCACTGTGAAACATTTCTGTCAAGTATTCCAATATCTGAGGTATGTTCACCAATGATGCATCCTGGCCCTTGTTGACATTCCAGATGGTGAATCTCTTCCATTTGGCCGTATAGGTTTTTCTGGTGGAAGGTCTGCGTGCCTCCAGCAAAATTTCCTGAACTTTTTCGGAGAGGGAGTCATGGGTCTGAGTCATGGAACTCTCCAAGCTGTCAGCTTTAGGGTTTGCAGGTTCTGATGAACAGTCTTGTAACTGTGTTGAGTCAGGAGCAGAGGCCATTGAGGCAAGGGCCACGGTTTGGAGTGAGTTATGCTCAATAGTAGTGGATACCAGTGTTGCCTTGGCCAGTCTGGAGCTATCAAGATTCCTCTTGGCTGTTCTGCCTTGATCTTCAGTAACACCTTGGTGAGCAAAGGTAGAGGAGGGAATGCATAAATTGTTAGAGCATTCCAGCTGAAGGAAAGATCATCCGTTCTCCAAGCTAGGGGATGGTGTATCCTTGTGCAGAACCTTTCCAGGTGATGATTGAGATGAGATGCAAAGAGGTCTATGTCTGGTCTTCCCCATGCAGATGCTATTTGTGAGAAAATGCGTGGGTGTAGCATCCATTCGTGGGGATCCAAGAAATTTCTGCTCAACCTGTCTGCCAGAACATTGTCCTTGCCCGGAACAAACTGGGATTGCAAGTAGATGTTCAGTTTCAGGGACTTTTCCCAAAGAATCATTGTTAGTCTGCAGAGGGGGTAGGAATGAGTGCCCCCTTGTTTGTTTATGTACCACATGACAGTGGTGTTGTCTGTTCTTATTAGCAGATGACCTTGTTGAAGAGATTTTCCAAAGGCTTCTATTGCATGAATCACTGCCAACATCTCTTTTTGATTTATGTGCTGATGCATCTCCATGGGAGTCCATTGCCCTTGAATGCATCTGCCGTCCATGTGCACCCCCCATCCAAGGTCTGAGGCGTCTGTTGTAATAGTTTGACTTGTTGGAGGTTTGTTGAAAAGCATGCCTTCGTTTAAGTGACTTGCTTGAGCCCACCACAAAAATTCCCTTTGCAGGCATGGTATGAGTGGTATTATGTCTTCTAGGTTGTGGCTGTGTTGCGACCACAAGCTTTTTAGGTACCATTGCAGCTTTCTCATGTGTAGTCTTGCCAGAGGGATTAGAAGAATGCAAGATGCCATGAACCCCAGGGCCTGCAAGGTCTTCCTTGTGGTCAGGTGGGTTAATTTTGCTAGGCCTCTGAAGTAAGCTGTTAAATGTTCTTGTTTCTCCTCTGTGAGGAAAGACATTTGTAGCTGTGTGTCCAGTTTTGCTCCTAGAAATATAATCTCTTGGGATGGTAGTAATCTTGATTTTTGAATGTTGACTGTGTATCCCAAAGCCTGCAGCAATTGAATGACGTAATCCAAGTGTCTTATCAAGGTCTGTTTGCTGTCTGCTTGTATTAGGCAGTCATCCAGGTATCCCCTGGAGTCTGCAATGTGCCACTACTGATGCCAGGCATTTCGTGAATACTCTGGGCGCAGTAGATAAGCAAAACGGCAATGCTGAGAATTGACAGTGCTCTGTTCCTGCAAGAAATCTGAGGTATCTTCTGCAACTGTGTCTGATAGGGACATGCAGGTATGCCTCCTTGAGGTCCAGAGTAACCAGCCAAGACCCCTTGTCCAGCATGGGAAGAAGTTGCTGTAGCGTCAGCATCTTGAATTTTGGCACCATGAGAAAAGTATTTAGAACGGACAAGTCCAATATAGGCCTCCATTGTTTTTCTTTTCTTGGAACAAGGAACAGTCTTGAATAAAATCCCTGGCCTTGTTCTTGAGGAGGAACCTTCTCTATTGCTTTTATTTGTAACAGCTTTGAGACTTCTATGAGTGCCTCTGCCCTTTGATTTTGTGGCAGGTTTGGCATGCCTTGTCCTGTTGGTAAGGTATGGAAGTGGAACCCGTAACCTCTGTCTATTATGTCCAGAATCCAATTGTCCTTTGTTATAATGTGCCAGTTTTTTGAGAATAGAGATAATTTTCCGCCTATAGGTGCTTCTCTTTGAGCCTTGGTAGGCGGAGTGAAAGGTAAGTCATTGTGATTGTCCCTGTGGTGCAGGTGTACTACCTGTGCCATTTCTTTGATTTTGTGGTTGCCACTGGCGTCCACTGTAGGAGCCTCTGTATTGCCCTCTACCTCGTGCATGCCTGTTCTTTCCCCTTTGAAACTTGTCAGAGTCTGGAAAGGACCAATTCTTTGAAGGCCAATTCCGGCTGAACCTGGAGGAAATCCTTTACTGTTTGAACTGATTTTGCCTTCTCTTCAATAGATTTCAACACATCCTAAGCATTAGCTCCAAAAAGCTTCTGTTTATCCAGAGGTGCATCCAGGAGCTTTACTTTAACATGATCTGGCAGTGGCTGTTCTTTCAACCAAGCATGTCTACGGATAACAGCCCCTGTCACAGCTGCCCTACATGAAGCCTCCAATGCATCATAACCACACTGTAGAAAATAATTACTAACCTGCTGGGTATTATGAACCAAATCCTGCAATGCCTTTCTATCTATACGCTCAGGGGAGGCTATCTTTTTCTGCAAATCATCCAGTAAATAATCCTGGTACTGAAACATATGAAAAAGGCAGTTAAGAGACCTCATGGCAAGGGTGGAAGAGGTATAGACTTTTTTACCCCATCTCTCCAGGGACCTTGCTTCCCTGTCAGCTGGCAGTGGATTCTTGGCCGAGGAGGTAGCCACTCCTTTGGGGCCCTGTGAAATAGTTTCTAATCCACAGAGTGGGCCTTAAAGAGATGCTTGTGAGTTTCAGGGACCCTGTAATATCGGTCTGGCTTGACAGGAGCAGGAGGGAGAGAATCAGGGGAAGCACTGGAGTCTGAGAATACATCATCCAGGACATCCAAAACTGGAGGGATAGCTAAAGGTCTGTGCTGGGGTAAGTTAAGGAAGGTACGTAGCCTTTTCCTGGAATCAGAAAATTCCTGACCCTGCCACTTAAAATGCTCCCTCATGGAGTGGAGGACTTCACCGAAAGAAAAATCCTCTGGAGGGGAGGCAGAGGGAATAGATTCCTCAGCATCAGAGTCCTCATAGGCCTGGAAGGATACTTCTTGGGTTTCTGAATGCTCTGAATCCCCAGAGGCTTCATCTGAAGACAGGTTGTCTGCCTGCTCAGTTCTAGGCCTTTTTTCTGCAGGCGGCTGAGAACCTCTGTCTGGGTGAGGCTGAGACCCCCTAATAAGAGAAATAAGATCTGCAGCCAGAGACATGATTTGTTTGTCAGAAGAAGGGGCCTGAGAAGCAGGCTTGGGATGGGCCTTGGGCTGGCTGGCGGCCTTAGCACGTGCAAAGGCCTTGATTGACATGGATACAGGAGGCCTAGCTGCCCCACGTGCAGGGGTAACTTTGTCCACTGGAATGGTGTCGGGTAGATCCAGAACTTCGGTTTCTGGAGGAAAAATCAACAACCGGCACCGGAGTAGCCTCCGAGACCGAGGGATGAGTTAACGCGGTGTCGTCGGCCTGGAGCAGTTGAATTACCGCTTCTGAAGGGACCGAAGCACTCGCCGAGGGCTTAGGCATTATATCGGTGGAAGACGCGGGCCAAGGATGTCGGTCCCGGTCCTTTCGTTTTTTGGTAGTTTGTGCTGTCGGTTGTTCCGACGGCATGTTGTAAGCGTAAGATTCGCCAAAAAAGTCTTCGGCAAACTCTGCCCGGCACCTGAGAGTGCGCTTATTAAAGCAAGCACAGGCGGCACAGGCCGAGACGTCGTGGTCTGGGCCCAGGCAAGGGAGGCAGTAAGAATGAAAGTCCTTATGAGGTATTTGTTTACCACAAGACAAACAATTATTAACTTTCTCAATTTGTTCTGACATCGGCTGAGGCAAGAAAAAATGTTCCCCAACGGGGTACTTAGCTTTTAGATGACTTTGGTAACTGAAAACACAGAAGCTGACTGACCGGCACTTGCGAACTGCTTCTGCTTCGGGCACCTCGGCAAGAAAGACTGAAGAAGATGGCATCGGCTGATGCCTTTATACTCCAGCCGCTCTGACGTCGGGGAGAAGGCGACATCGGCCGACGCCGGACCCAGACTTTGGAATCTGGCCGACCGAAGGGCTGCCTGAGGCAGGACAACCCATATGTCAGGACTGCAGTTGCATTCTTGAAGGACATCCAGAAACAACATGCTTAATGAACATTTTGAGCATGAGCATGCTGATGAAATGGCAATATACATCAAGTCAAATCTGGATGCTGAGAACTGCCCCAAAGAAGATAGTGATTATAACGAAGTTGGCAATTTCTAAGCTGTGGCTCATGAATGCACACAGCATTAAAACAATGACACTATGTCCTTAGCAGTACTGCATCAAATGCAGGGTACAGCACTAAACACATTTTTATTATCAGCAGAGTAATTTTCAAATGATAAGGGGTATGACATCCTGTTGGCATGCTTATGTTCCTTGACAGCAATGCTGTGAAAAAAGCATCAACACAAACTAAATGCAAACCATTCTCTGTAGAGGGAGTGAGGGAGGTAAACCACAAAGAACAGGTTTGAACAGGCCCTTACCGAGTACAGAACAGCAAGATGTGATAGTTAAACAGAAAACAGTGAATGAGGCCTTAATGGCCAAAAGGAGTCAAGGCAATAAATCAACGGTTCTCACTAGAAGCCGTACTTTTTTGGGGTCAAATTCGTCGGGGGACGAAGCATAATGAATGACATTGATTGTTTTAATATAATTAATTTAACAGAACATGTATTTTCTACTGAAGAATTAAATGTATTAAAATATGGTTTTAATTTTGTCCCCCATTATAAGGCTAGCTTGAGTAAAACAGTTATAGATGTTAAAAAATTCGTTAGAAATTTGAATCTAACATATCTGATGCATGATATATCTCAACCCAATAAAGCATTAATTAAACCATCTAGTTTTGTACCAAGATTACAATATACTATGGAAGTATTTGAACAAACATGCATCGAAGATATTAGGAAAATGTTAAAAAAACCTAAAAAGGATCATGATAATTTAAATAAAACAGAAAGAATGGCCTTAGAAAAATTGATAGCCTTAAGAAGTAGGTTACGTTTTATGAAAAGTGATAAAGGTGCAAATATAGTGGTCATGGAACAACAAAAATATTATAATAATATGGTGGACATTTTAGATAATCAAGATGAATATGAGAAAGTGAAATTGTTTGATATTTACAAAAGATTTAGATTTATTGAATCATATATATATGAAGCACTTATGTCTGGATATATTAGTTTAGATTTATATGAATTTTGTTCTGTACAAAATCCAAAAATAGGGGTGATTTTTGGAATCCCCAAAATCCACAAAGATTCCAAAAATCCCCCTTTCAGACCTGTTGTTTCCAGCCCCCATTCTAGTACAGAAGGTATTTCATTAATTATTGATGCGGTGTTGGGACCGCTATTACAAGAAACGGCATCATTTGTCAAGGATTTGTGGCATTTTTTGGAGGAAGTTAAGAAATTTAGTATGAACAAATTGTTTGACTCCAATAAACATATTATTTTCACGTTGGATGTCACATCTTTGTACACGTGTATTCCCCACTGTGTAGGTATTGAAGCAATACGCAGTTATTTAACAAAGAAAAAATTACTTCCGAATGGTATTATTTCCACTATTTGTAGTTTTGTAGAAATAGTGTTAGAAAATAATTATTTTATTTTTGGCAAACAATATTATAGGCAGAGAAAGGGTATTGCCATGGGGTCACCTGCCGCTCCAGCATTTGCCAATACAGTCATGGCATGGTGGGAAATGGATATATTATCCATGCTAAAAGAAGAGTTTACAATTGTGTTTTATAAAAGATTTATTGATGATTTATTTTTTATAATAGAAGGGGATGAATTGACAGTAAATAATTTTATGATAAAAGCCAATAAGTGTTCAGATTTCTTAAAATTCACCATAGGTGATGTAGGTTTATTAGTGAATTTTTTAGATGTATGTCTATGGTGGGACTTGAATGACAAGAGATTTCACAGTAAAATACACAGAAAACGGACATTTACGAATGGCTATTTACATTATAAAAGTAATCATCCAAAACACATTGTCAAAAATATACCCAGAGGGCAATATATAAGAGCAAGCCGTATGACTAGTAAAGTTGAAAATTTGATTGAAGAATTTCATTTCATAACCTCATTATTTTTAGATAGAGGTTATGATATTAACAACTTAATGAATAGTGGAAATGAAATTTTTGAGAAGCGTGACAGTTTATTTCCAGCAATTTTAAATGATTTTGAAAATCAAAGTTTAATAAAAATCTGTAAAGAAAAAAACATTGAAAAAGAAGTTATGTGTTCGTTAGAGATGAGTAGTGAAATGAATGTAATAGCATCAATTGTTAATAAAAATTGGAAAATTATTCAAGGGAACCAGGATGTTTCAAAGACATTAAGCAGTAACCCACATTTTGTATTCAGGAATACTAATAACATTAAAAAAATGTTGGAATACAATAGAAGTGATTACAAGAAGGCTGATATAAACAAAAATGGTATGTTTTGCTGCCAGAACTGTAAAGTTTGTCGGTTCATATCTGTAGGTACCAGTATTGCTGTAGCTAGCCACAATAGAATTATTGAAGTACCTGGGTATGTAGATTGTAATTCTTGTGGTTTAGTTTATATAGGCATGTGCACAGCATGCCCTGCTTTTTATGTGGGTATGACTACTCGTAGTCTTAGTACCCGCATAAAGGAACATTTATATAGCATGAAATGCCAAGATGAAAAAAATGCCCTATATAAACACTCCAGGAATTGTAATTTTTTCAAAAAATTTGTTTTTTCAGTACTTGAAGTTTGTGAAGCTGACAATAGGGCTGGGGATTTCAAGAATATGTTAGAACAAAAGGAAACATTGTGGCAGATTAGGTTAAATTCTGATAAACATCCTGGGTTAAATGAAGCAATAAATGTGAAATGTTTTTTAAAATATAGAAAGTTAAGTATAAATAAGGAATATAATATATTACAATTGTTTAATTCAGTATGAATTGTGATGAGTTTTTAACATATTTTTAATTAAGTTGATTAATTAATTGTGTAATTGTTTTTAATTATGTGTTGATTAAGCGTGTATTTAAATAGGTCAAAGTGAGTTTGTAAAGTATTCTGATGAAGTCGCGTGATGAAAGCGTGTATTAAAGTGGATCCTACGCTATCTTTTGACTGAGACAATATCATTGGTGCTATTACAAGTGTATTTCATTTCGTGTTGCTACCTTCATTGAACTAACTTGTTTAGTATAGTTCATTTTTCTTTTTACCATTCTCTGTAGTGCTTACACCTCTAGATCTCATTATGCAAAACAGGTCTGCAACTACTATTGTGAGTGCTGATCAATTGCAGCATATACCAAGCAACTTAATCGAGGACTCAATATATGTTGCAAGAAGTGAATACAGCAGGTCATGCCATCCCAGAATGACCATATACACAACCATACACCAACTCTGCCAATAACTGAAGGCCTCCAACACCACTAAAGCTCTCAGGCTCATATGTACTATATGAAGTGCTATAGCAGGAATAAACAGATACGGATATCAGAGTATACCTAGGAAAGCACAAATGCATGTCCATCATAAAATTCATAGCTGCATACCTAATGGGATACTGAACCCTATTTTACACATGACATTGTAGAAATAAAGCCAGGGGTGAATTTGCAATTTCCCATCCACTGGCCCAAAGTGCATTTGAATAGATTTAGGGAAGAGCTCTGTTTCATATGAATGAGGAGTCTGTTCCAGAGAAATGGCAATCTCTGATATACATACCTGTCCCGCCGACATGTTTTGCTTATGTCACAGATGACGTTTAGATTCTTAGATCAGGTAATTCTAGTGCTGTTTGTTTTGTGTATGTGTGGCAGATTTATCAGGGTCAGATCAGAGAATGTCTTGTTATGTTAGGCATAGATCTACCCCCACCCCCCATAGTTTGCAGGAGAGAAAGTACAGGGACAGGGATTTGCAGCAGTCTGCATGGGACATATTATTTATACCCTGTATTCTTTTAGTGAAAAGGCTCTGTGGCTGATCAGGCTGTTGCAAATGCCTGGTCAGGTACATGCCAATGGGTGCATTGTACTCAATTATTATTCATAATCAGTCCCTTGCCTAGGCCTCTTAGCAGGGGGGGGGGAGTTGGGAACCCCTGATCAAGGTAATTAAATCCTCAGCCATTTTGATAATCTGTTTTTTAGTCATAGGGGCCTGAGCACATGGCTCATGCGTCGGTTTTTTAGACATAGAAGATGTTTTTGACCTTGTTTTTGAGGCTGGCGTCGGTTTAATATAAAAATGTTGAAGCCTGAAAACACCCTCAGAAGCCGGTGCCTGCTCAGCAGCTCCGGACCTATCCAAGGGAGAGACATCCGCGGGTTCAATTCTCTGAGAATCTCGCGGCATACCGGACTCCGAATGGGTCTCGGTAGAGGCCTGCGACTCAAAAGTAGTGGGTATCAGGGCTTGCAAAAGCACCTCACTGAGCACCGGCAAACCGGCGACTGGCTTAGGAGAAGCTTTGTCATCGGTTTTGGACCTCGACGGTCTGTCTCTGTCTTTTTCTTTGCGTTTTTTGTGAACTCTGGTAGTTGGATTGCTAACCGACGACATTTCAGGATAATTAAATCTTGTACCAAAATATTTAGAAGCAAAAATATACCGACATTTAATAGTGCGTTAGTTAAATCTAGCACAAAACCGGCAGCAAGGCACGTTGTGATCTGGGCCTAGGCAAGGAATACAGTACAAATGAAAATCCTTATGAGGTATTTTCTTCCCACAAGTAATGCAATTATTAACTTTTACTGACATTGGTATGGAGCAAGAAAAAGTTTCCCCAATGGGGTACTTAGCTTTAGTTTGAAGACTTCGGTTCTGAAACTCGAACCATGGGGCAAGAAAGACTGAATAAAATGGCGTTGGCTGCATGTTTTATACCCCTGACAACCTGACATCATGGAAGAGGAGACAGCAACCGATGCAGGACCCAAGACTTTGTTATTCAGGCCGACTAAGGGCAACCTGCCAGCAGATTACCCAAATGTAATGACTGCAACAGTGAAACACGAAGAACATCTGAAATGAACCAGCCAACATCCTGGCAGATAGGTTTAGTGTTAACTTTACCCTGCTCTCACCCCTTAAAGGGCTCATATCTGTACAGGAAGAATTCAGAGTCCTTGTAATCACATCTACGCAGGCAAAAGCTGCACTCTCTAAAACCAAAAACACACCATTCATGGGACCAGACAACATCCCAGGCTGCATTTTATATGAACTTCAGAACGAACTGGCTCCCCACCCAAGCACCATGTTCAATCATAGTCTCACATCAGGCTTTGTGCCTACAAGAATGGCGCACAGCAACAGTTATCCCACTCCACAAAGGGGGAGCTACCACTGATCCTGGGAACTATCACCCTATTAGCCTGACGAGCCTGGTCCACAAGGCCATGGAAAGTATGATCATGAAACTCATAAACAAAGACATTGGTAACCTCCAAACTCTGGACCCCACCCAGTCTGGGTTTGTGAAAGGCAGATCATGCCTTCTGAACCTGATCGACTTCTTTGAGTCAGTCACCAAAGCCGTAGGAGAGGGTAAGGTGGTTCACACAGTCTCTTGACCTTGCCAAGGCTTCTGACACCAACCCCCATTCTGGAATTATAGCTAAACTCACTAAACTAGGTATCAATCCCTGCGTCACAAGATGGGTTGCCAACTGGCTCACTTGACAGAATCCACACCGTAAAAGTTGCAGACTCCAAATCTGACTTTAAACCAGTGACAAGTGGAGTACCACAGGGTTCAGTCCTAGGACATCTCCTGTTTGGTATCTACTTCTCTGAAGTACAGGCTAACATAGAAGGCCTCTGGCTAACGAAGTTCTCAGATGACTGCAAACTAGGAGCCATAGTCGAGTCCCCAAATGATGTGGACAGCCTACAGAAGGGCCTCACTAAGACAGATGCCTCACTAAGACAGATGCCTGTTGTCAGAGGCATGGTCTCAAACTCAATGCAAAAAAGTGCATTGTCATCCCCTTTGGTAAAAGCTCTGTACCCATGAACTACCACATAAACAGCAGTCTACTTAATGCCGAATGTGTGATAAGAGACCTTGGGACCCAGTTGGACAGTAGTCTCTCCTTTGATAATCACAGTGCCACAGTAGTCAGGAAATTCTTCTATGTGGCACACCTCATCACAAAAGGGTTCTCATCCAGGAAAAAAAGAGGTCATTGTTCCCCTCTACTCGGCACTCATTAGACCCATTATAGAGTAAAACGCCCCTTTTGGAATGTACCTCACAAGATATCTGCAGCAGCTGGAAAGGCCACAGAAGTACCTCACAAAGAGGATTACTGACCTCAAACAGATGCCCTACACTGACCGACTCAAAAAACTCCAGCTTTACTCTAGCATATCGCCTACTCAGAGGAGATCTTTGCCTAACATAAAGCTATGTTAAATCCAGAGCTGCTGGATATGCTACACCTAAAGAAATCCCAATCCCTCCGAGCTACACGCTCTAGGGCCCTAAACCTTGTCACCACAATGAACAGGACATGCTGGAGGGATAGATTCCTGTCCCAGAGACTTCCTATACTCGGGAACAAGCTACCCATCTACGTCAAGCAAAGTTCCTCATTAGCACTCTTCAAGAAAAATCTTGATGAAGGGATGGGAAATAGGAACTACACCCCAGGGATCACTTCTGTGGCGCTGCTCAACAGGGGAACAGGCAATTAACTTTTTTGGATGACGTAAGCCAGGAAATCTTGTTGGCTAGGCTTACATAGGCCCTTGGACTGATAGCCTAGTGCCTACCTATGAACCTATGAATATGGTGTTAGGGTGAATTGTCAGTGACTCCAGTACATTCAAGTAGAAGGTATGGTTATCCTGGGTCACAGACAAGGACCTATAGCTAGCAAGGATATGACATACTATGGGACTTTACCTACGGTTAGTTGGACACGGAGTAGGTCAAGCGTGTCATACTGCTTGATCAATCTTCAGGTGTGCTTACTTTTTATGTAGATTGATACACTGCCACCTCTTATCACCTCTTGTACTGTAGCTAGTCTAAATGTGTGGAAGGCATTATAGCCTTGTACTGCCGGGGTGCATTTCCCAGCTTAAAATCATGTCTTAAAATCATAACTGCACAGATGTCAACACTCTGCAAGGTAAGAAGCGCTTCCTGGGAGTTGAGCTTCTTGCTGAGACTCCTGGCATTAAGCAGTAACACCTTTAGTTTATCTTGTATTAAAAAGTCACTATGGGGTAGATAATATTTTAGCAAATATCTGAACGCCTACTGGGGACAGGTGCAGACCATCCCTGGCAAAGCAGCATGGTATGTCGATTATGTCCTCCCAAGTTGACAATTACTAGGCCCCCTTAGAAAGAGACCAGTAACTATGCCAATTGTTAAAGTCAATCATCTGCCGTATATATTGTGGTATCATCCTTGGAGAAGGTAGAATACTGCTCACTGCTAGGCTCATACCTGCCTGGGACACAATCTGAAAGCTCTATCATGTTTCTTTTCATATAGTCCAGGGAGATGCATCTCAGACCATAAAAACCCACCTGGTCTATGACAGAGTCATACTGGTACTTACAGTTCAATGTTCTGAGTGCATGTGTGATCTGGCAGATCCTTGACACTCATAAGCAACTGACCATGACTGTCTCCTTGTTCATCCTGGTGAGGGGAGCTTCAGTGTGTCTCACAACAGTGTCTCCAATGACCAATATACTGGATGGTGTGGCAGTTTGCCTTAAGGGCTTAGAGGTTGAGACATTGTGAGATGTGGCTGTATGTGCGCAGGGGAGTTTCTGGGAGGTTGCTGAGGGCACAGTATGGGAGGCCTTTGAGGTTTAGGTAGATTGTATTTAACGGCCCCAGCACATGTGAGTTTATGTATCTGATCCATAGTAGGTACAGAGTGTGTGTTAGTGGCAACCTGTATGGAAGAAATTTGCTCCAAAGACATAGTATTATTGCATCTCTCACAAACTGTCAGTCTGCTTAAGAATAAGGCGATTGTCAGTAAACATGTGCCATATCATCTCAGGATGCCTAGTTATACCAGGATGGACAGAGAAACAGTAGGAAAGTGCACACCCATGGCTGTAAATACTTTTTTTCTGATCTATAAAGGACAGTGCAATCAGGGTTTGGAGTTGCTGCTACCTGTGAGGCCAACATGCCTTGCTGGTGAGATGAGTGCAGTTTGTTATGCTGCTGCATATTAATAGTAAAATAAATGGAGAGAAACCAAATAATAATCAATATAGATGTATGTAACAAACAGGACAGTAACAAAGGATGATGGGGAGAGAAGTACAAATACAGTGAAAAACTGAAACTCATATATATGTTGAGCAAGATACACTTAAAAATATACTTGCTAGACCAGAAAACACTTCTTATCTAGGACCTGGACTCACCTGTATTCTGACATACAGAGGATAATGTAATGAGCTACTTACACAATCCAACAGATGTATCTAGTCAGAGATACATTAATGATGCCCGAGACAAGCGTACATATATAAGGAAAACATGCTGCTCACACATAACTTTTCACTCGTACATTATATCCAAAGGAAACAAGTCCTCTTTTATACTGAAATATGTTCAATCAAGAACGACCTCCATAAATATTTGCTCAGTCTAATGCTCCAGTTATTATAATGAAACATAAAATGAACCTTAAATATTTTTTCATGATAATAATATAGCTTTTACTTGCAGTACATGTATGGTGCCTTCTCTTTAACGTTATCGTCCCATTCGCCGAGAAGGTCAGGACTGCAGCACCTCATGTCACTGTAATGTTTACATCATTGTTCTCCCATCCATGGGATGCCAGCTGCACAGATGAGAGCCTTGGCTAAATTATTACAGCCTTCAGTCTTGCACTGAGGCCCTTTAGAATTTTCCTACATGAGCATCTGACTGTAATCCTTAACAGAGGAAGTAAAGAAATATTTTTTACTCTTCATCACACCACCTTCTGCGCAATAAAAGGAGCACTGTCCTCTCCTTCTCCAGCCATGATGTTTCATCTTGAAGATTCTCAGGTAAGCATGGCAGAGAATTGGTGTCAAAATCAAGTCTGATGTTTCCCATCTGCCACACACCAATGGGCATAAACAAGTAACTCATTTGCATGAAGCATGGCAAAATTAGAAAATACAGATACCATATTATTATGTTCCATAATGCCACTTTAAGATGTCAAACATAGCAGTCCTAAATGACTGTACATGCTGCTAAGAAATGAAGCACTACAGTGAATCTGTACATTTAAGCAAGGAATTGCACATTTGCAGTGCTGCCCACAAGACCCTAAGTATGCACATGACATCAAGGAGATGTCTGCATGATGGTTAGCAGATTTTCTCATACAAACTGAGAAATTCAGAAACAGTAATGAGATAAACCCTAATTAGCATAATCATCACCCCCAGCCATGTGAGTCTACACAAAATAAGAGTGATGAGGGCAACTAGAGAGCTTCATTGTCCAGTGGAAGAAACCTCCAGAGCTTAGAGTTTGATTCCTGCACAAGGTGAATTGGAAAATAAACCTTTCTTCAGCAAAAATACATCTGATTGTATAAGGTAAGTGTATTTTTTACAACTCCCTTTATTTGTACTATGACTCTTTTTAGTTGCTTTTCAAACTCTTGACAATAAGGGATGTACGTATATCAGTAGTTTTAAATGTGTTGGCCAAGGTGTACTGAAAGGGGGGTTGCAAGAGCATAGCAATTACTAGGCTGCAGGATTGTTAAACTTGACAGACGACACACCCATGAGCTCATACTCAGAGCATTGTTCAATACAATTTTAGAATACTATGCATTGAGCATCTCTCTGCAGCAAACATATTTGCAACAGTGACAGTAACAGTCATGCTCCTTGGTCAGTTGCAATTCTGTGATTGTTTTATGTGAGATGTACTCTGTAAACCTACATACCTGGCATTTCTTAGAGTGTGGCAACATATATACAAGTCTCGGGCACAAAAACAGCATGCTATGTGGCCAATTAGGATACTAGTAGTGCTAGGATTTGTAAGGGTCATGCAAGAACAAGGCTGTTAATGACACTGTTTACCATACCAACAGCCTAATGCCTAAATAGATTAAGCAAAAAAAGGCTAATGCAAATGCTGGAAGATCATCATTTACATGTAAGGCAAAATTCTCAAATGCAGAGAAAGAGGTGTTAACTCCAGGCCCTCAGTCTACATAGCCGATCACTCTTTGGCTTGCATGCAGCCAACCAGCTCTGCCATGGCCAGGCCTCGGAAGAAACTGTCACCAATGTGAATGCAGTTGGTGGACAAGATTGCAGTTAAAAATGGTGCACTGCACTCCTGGGATGAGAACACTGGAAAATAAGTGGAGGGATTCAAGTGTACCACCTCTCACAAATCTGGGGGAGTTTCTAGCCTCTCTCAAAAGCAGCAGCAGCTCTACAGAGTCCCATAGTGTGGTACTGGATTTTGAGGCAGAGAGAGACAGGCTTCAGAGACAATCCACTGCAGATGCTCCAGATATGTAGTCATATTTCTGTCTATCAATACCTGCAAGTCCTCTATACCTCTCAGTCACTATAAAACTTAATTAAAGCTGTTTGACTTAAGATACACAGGAACACCAGGGATTCAACAGCTACATACATTTGCACAAGGTAAGCAGGTAAAGTATTTCATCATGTTTTTGTTTGTAAAACTCTCAATTGTGTATATTGCTTTGGTGCTGAGTCATATATACACTGGATATTTAGTAGTTTGGTCCATTCAAAGGTGCCTTCATCCAGCACCAGCACCATGGAACAGCCTTTGCCTGATGCTGAAGGATCTGCAGCCTCTGATAATGATTGCAGGAATGTGCTGGCACAGTCAGGAAGTATAGCATGTATGTTGAACACAGGGAACATGACCATCGCACCCCCTACATAGACCATGGACACAGCCTCTATACCTACAGATATGCATGCTACTCAGTCAATACAGAGAGGGCAGGTTGATAGAGATATCAGTCAGCAAAGTATGCTGGCCCCAAGCAGACAGATGCATGAATGTGTCCCTGGTATTTGTGGGCAGACAGGTCCACACAGGGAAGTTGGTAATGGTGCTCAATGGAGATATGGTTACTACCCTCTCCCTGAGGTTGGTGTGTCAGTAGCCACAAGGTAACACAGGTGCAAAGGCCATCATGGAGGCACAGGCTATTTCCACCACAACCATGGTAGAGATAGTGACGGTGATTTAGGGTGTGCATGATGACCTATGGGAGTGCATATCCTGTGTGTGTGTGTGTGTGTGTGTGTGTGTGTGTGTGTGTGTGTGTGTGTGTGTGCGTGTGTCTGTGTGATTCCTTGGACAGACTGAATCCCACACTGGAATATGTACTGTCTTTTCTGGCCTGCCAGTGGTGAGGGGCCATTCACAGAGTCAGTTATTTGCAACATCCACAGATGTTATCCAATGTGGTTATGGATGACGGAGATCCCACTCTCACAGTGCTACCACTTCAACAGCAATATGACAAGCCATCAATATGTTTGTGGCTGTCATCACTGTGGCATATCTCAAAGCAACTGTCACTTAAGGTCACACAGCACAAAAGCATCTAGCCAAAGTTGTGTTATATCCAGTGCAACTCCTAGTAAAGCCAGCTCTGTTGGAAAGCAGCAGCATGCATAGGATGTTGAACCCTGTGCCATGCATGTCATGGACCTGTCTGGTAGACCAAGTTACAGTGCTGTAACTTCTGCTGAGGGTAAGTCCCTGCAGACCCACACTGACTCTACCACAGTCCTCGGTACATCACACACCTCCAATGACACTTGCCCTTCTTATGACTGAAGCCCCCACCCCATATTGACATTTCACAGAGAAGCACTTTTTACTTTTATACTCAACACTCAGAACCATACACTTCCCTGTGAAAGGCATACACTCCTGTGTTCCCTTCTCCACCTGTGCAAATGATGATAACTGTACCCTGTTACTTGGGCTGCCTATGTCTGATGTACAGTATGACTGGCCTATGCATAGCACAGTCTGATGCTGGTTTTGAATTCATCGTTTTTCTACAGCTTATCCTCTTACCTCGCTCATAATGTGCTCTAGTTAAGTGAATGTGGCTGCCTTATCACTAGTGCCACAGTATTCTGCATTCACCTCTGCTGGCATGACCATCCCCTGATGCTGGCTCCTCCTCTGACTCCTTATCTGACTCAGCCTCCACTGCCTGTTGGGCTGGGAACTGCTGCCCCTGCAAGTGCCCACCCTGGTGTCCTCAGTATAATATTGTGTAACACTGCACATGAGGAAGAATTATGCTCCAGGATACCACCAAATTAATCCAGACAGTGAAAGTGCAACTTCAGCTACCCAAACACACACTCAGTAATGTTTCTTGTTGCGATTGTACAGTGTTGTCTCCACAGCATATTTGATTTTGTGGATTTCCTATTGGTATCATAAGCCAGAGTTCCACGGCACATCCAGCATCACTAATGAGATGCCCCTGTGAGAAGACACCCTTTGTAAACTGTGGAACAGGTTACAGGTGTGTCATATGTGGGAGTCATGATAACTGCCTGAGTAGCCAGCACACACACTGTAGGTAATACCTTCTGCATCACAGACCACTTGGCAGTCGATGGAGTGATACCCTTGTTAGTTCACACACTTCCTTTCCAGTTCACCAGGTGTAGTCTTTATTTCAATATAGGCACAGTCTGTGGCCCCCAGAAGAAAACAGGCTATATGCTCCCCCACATACTTAAGCATTGCATCACGAAACTGATGATGTATTCTCTAGATGTATGCCTGAGATACCCCCACTATGTCTCCCAATACGTCACGGATGGGTCCCTGTAGCTAATATATGTAAAGCCACACATCTTAGTATCCACTCAGATAGGCACTCCACAACTCCCCCTGGGCTGCAGATGAAGTTGACACATGTCCACAGTTTCTTGGGTGATGTCCCTATCAACACAGTATAGGTCCACAAAATGGTGTACATGAAATGTTAAGCATTGCCAGATGACCTTGTTCCACTGGGAGCAACATTTTGCACCTTCAGGCACAGCAGCAGCAGGAATAACAGCCTCATGCAGATAGACATTTACTAAAGCAGCAGCAAACTCTAACATTACTTAGCAAATGATTCAGTCGGGACACAAGCTTTCTACCAGGTTCAAATATATATCGGCAGCAGGTCCATTGTGTGGCATTTAAAATTTCCAAATCACTCCACAATTTTGTTTTGCATCATCATAAACATCTGCTCCTTATACAGGCATTAGCATACACTGTGACAGGCCAAGCTTCTTGGCCTGCCCACATTACTAAGTTTGGTTTCCTGAATCATACATACCCTGCACATGGTTGCTCATTACACAAATGTGCTTACCATGACATGGCAAAATTTTTTGAATTCGGATCATAGTTTTTGATTTGTCTGAAACAACAGTGTTTTATTTTGTAATATGTGCTGGTGACATGGAAGCATGATAGATTAGATGCTATTTTATTAAGATAGCAATTATTACAGAGTCTCCTCATAAAAGCACTATTGGTGGAGGATTACTAGTTTTAATATATCACACTATCAAGGTCAGTCTTAAATTAATGAACACTATAAATGAAGTACTAGCTCTGGAAATCAAAAATGTTTAGAGAGTTAAAAATCTAACCTAAGCTCTACATTATAGAAGCTTAAATTCCAAACAACACACTGACTTTCTATATAAACTTGGGAATGTTCTAACGTCTGATCCAGTACTGCTAACAGCAGACTTTAAGTAACTTCAGCATAAACTGCTGCACCTTATCAGCTGCTTCTCACTACAACAAGAACTCTAGAAAATAATAATCTGAAAAGGTTTAGTTACATCAATTCTCCAACTAAACAGAACAAGAAGCTATGTACTTACCATAACGTTCCATGTGACTTGTTCCTCTCACCTTCATTCTTACTGATGGGTTCGAAACCGATCCCTCGGCTCTGAGACGGCCAAATTGCAAAGCTCGAGGTCTCCAAACAGCTCGAGGCCGAAACCCTATCCCATGATGCTCCTTTACTTCCATCAGATCTTGTTTGCTGCCAACTAGTAACATAGTCACAAAGTAACAAACCCACACTCGTATTTCTATTAACCGGTGAAAGGAAAAAAAACTCCTCAGAAAAAAACAAAACAGACAGAAAGAGTTAACTCTCGAACTTCCAGACACTGGTTGGGGGTAGGTTGTAAGAATGAAGGCAAGAGGAACAACTCACATGGAACGTTATGGTAAGTGCATAACTTCTTTATGTGAAGTTGTTCAATCTCGCCTTCATTCTTACTGATGGGTAGCGTCCCCAGCACCACAATCTTGGGTGGCTCATGGGAGTACCTGCCTAAGGACAGCAGAACCAAAGGAAGCCCTGTCCCTAGAGGTCTTGTCTACTTTGTAATGAGTAATAAACGTATATGGCTTTGACCATGTAGCTGCCGCACAAACAGAATCTATTGGAAGCCTGGTCAAAAAGGCTGCAGAAGTAGAGACAGCTCTAGTTGAATGAGCTCTAACTTTGTTTTCCAAGGGAATATGTGCAGAACTATAAACAAAGGATATGCAGCCCGAAAGCCACTTAGATAAGGTAGGTTTGGAAACTGCGGCACCTTTCCTGGAATCTAAAAATGACACAAACAGCTGGTCAGATTGTCTGTGGTCTTTCGTCCTGTCTAAATAGAAACGGAGCTGTCTGTGAACATCAAGTTGTGAAGCATATACCCTAATTGATTAGTATGATTAGGAAAGAAAACTGGCAATTCAATGGTTTGATTAAGGTTGGATTCCGAGCACACCTTTGGGAGAAAAGAGGGGGTTTGTTCTGAGTGAAACTCTATCCTTGTGGAATATCAGATATGGATGTCTTACCGATAGGGCCTGTAATTCTGAAACTCTGCGTGCAGAGGTGATAGCCACTAGGAAAATAGTTTGATAGCCACTAGGAAAATAGTTTTCCACAAAAGAAATTTCAATTCACAGGAAGATGCTGGTTCAAATGGAGGAAGAATAATCTTTGACCGAACAAGATTTAGATTCCATGGAGTAGTATGGGGATCTAACAGGTGGCCGCAAATGTATAGCACCTTTTAGAAAGGCCTTCACCATTGTATGAGACATGACATTGTAACTTAGTTCACCAATATGAAAATTTTCGATATAGCAGCCAGTTGAACTTAAACAGTTGCTGCTGCGGCCCCTTCATTAAATAGCTTGGTCAAAAATTCCAATATATCCAATATCGAAACAAGGAATGGGTCAACACTGTTTTGCTGGGCCCAGATAGAAAATCTCCTCCATTTACTAAGATAAAGCTTTCTAGTTGAGGACTTATGGGAAGACAGTAGTATATGTTGAGCTTCCGTTGACAAATTTTGGAACCTCGCTATTCTTGGAATTTGAGCAGCATTGTAAGTTTGATGGAATGTAGAGAAGGGTGAAGAGCTCCTGTCGAGTGGGTCAGAAGATCCGGCTCTGGGTCCAGGATCCAGGGCTCTTCCAAAAGATGAGGCTTCAGGAAGGGGATCCAAATCTGAAGAGGCCAAAAGGGGGCGATTAAGATAACTGTCCTTCCCAGGGCACTGGCTTTCTGCAGAACTTTGGAAATTAGCAGAAAAGCATATAGAAGACCCGGGAGCCAATCGTGTATGAGCGCATCCCTCGGGGACTCCCCCCCACTTGGGGGATTAGGGCAAAGTAGTTGCTGTATTTGGTATTTGTGGGAGTTGCAAACAGATCGCAGCAAGGCTGGTCCTATCTGCGGAAGAACATTTCCACCACTTCGTTCTTAAGAGACCACTTGTGTGGCAAAAGAATAGCTCTGCTTAGGGTGGACTCTGCCCAATGCCATACTCTCAGGGCCTCTCAACATAGGGGATAAGATCTGTTCCCTCCTTGTTTGTTTATATACCAGACCACTGACGTTGTCTGACTGGACTGCCATGGTCCCCAGAGGAAGAGAGTCCTGAAAGGACTGCAACGCTATAGGAGGCATCCGTAGTCGCAGTTGCAACTATATTCGACATCAGCCACCACCGAAGATCCTTCTTGCATAGGTTGGTTATCCGAACCAGGTGATCCATAGGTAACTCTTGAAAGGTCCACTGTGTGAATAGTAGCCATTGCAGAATGCGTGCCCAGTAGTCTGAGAATTGGGAGAATGCCCATGATCTGTTGAAGGGTAAGTATTCTTTCCAAAGGAAGTTTTAGGGACATGTTGACAGGTCTAAGTCTGCTCCTATAAAGACGGTATGCTGCTTTTCTTAATTTACAGTTATCCCCAGTTGAGAGCAGAGGTCTAAAATAATGTCCCTTGCCTGTATAAGATGATGCCTGCTGAATACCTGGATTCCTTGATGCCTCAAAGGAGCCACCTACCACTGCATACATTTTGGTAAACACTGCTGGGGTGTGAGACCAACTGGTAATGACTGGCATGAGCACATCCATTATCTTTTCCCAAGAGGGATATTGACTGAAGGAGTTACAGCCATCCAGAACTTTTCCTTTTCTCGCAGATCTGTTGAGTCTGTTGAGATCTAGAATCGGTCTCCAGTCCCCTGTTTCAAATCCTTTTTGTTCAAGGTTTTTTTTTTTCCAAACTGAAAAAAAATCTTCTGCTGACACCATATTTAATGGATGAGACACTATTAAAGCACAGAATTACACACTTATAAATCTTCCATCTGCAGCAAATGCTTTGTAAAATTCATATTAAACATCATGATCAGCCTGATGATCCCTGGTCAGCCTCAGTAAGAAGCTGAGATTCCTCATAAAATCCTCCAGAGCTAGTTATGAAAACAAAATCGCCACTGATTCTAAAGACAACCACAAAGCATTCTATAGCGTTACAACACAATGACACTAAATATACAGAACCAACTGATATTGCAAACATCCTGGCAGACAGGTTCAGTGCTAACCCATCTTTAAGTTCCTGTAATCACGGCTGCACAGGTAAAAACCCACTCTCCAAGCTAAGAACATAGCATCCATAGAATGAACTGGCACCCCACCTAAGTACCATGCTCAATCACAGCCTCACCTCAGGCTTTGTGCCCACTGAATGGCGCCCATTAACCTAACGAGCCTGGTCTGCAAGGCCATGGAATGTATCATCATGGAACTCATAAACAAAGACATTGGAAATCTCCAAACTCTAAGGCAGATCATGTCTCCTAAACCTGATAGACTTCTGTGAAGCAGTCACCAAAGCCATAGATGAGGGTAAGGTGGTTCACACAGCCTATCAGATCTGTATAACCTATGTCACAAGATGGGTTGCCCACTGCGTCACTGTCAGAACCCACACAAGGCCTCACTGAGACAGATGCCTGGTGTCAAGCCATGGTCTCAAGGTCAATGCCAAAAGTGCCTATTTAAATGTGTGATGAGACCCCAGCAGGACAGCAGTGGGACTCCTTCTCTCCTTTGATAATTACATGCCACAGGTGGTCTCAAAAATTCTACCTCATCACAAAACACACACATCCACTCAATAAACTCCAGCTTACCTGTAGTATATTTCAAACCCAGAGCTGTTGGACATGCTCCATTTAAAGAAATCCCAATCTCTCTGAGCTACATGCTTTAAGGACCTAAACCCTGTCACCACAATAAACAGAACATGCTGGAGGGATAGATTCTTGTCCCAGAGACTTCCCATATTCTGGAACAGACCATCTATCATGTCAAACAGCTCCTTATTAGCACTCTTCAAGAAGAATCTTGATGATTAGATGGGTAATAAGAAATTCACCCCGGGGATCACTTCCGTGGTTCTGCTTGACAGGGGAACAGGAAAATAATTTTCTTGGGTGGAGAAAGCCAGCTTGTATAGGCCCTAGAGCCAATAGCCTAGTACCTACCTATAAATCTATGATAAAATGTGTTGCTACTACTAGCTATAGCTAGTTCCAAGATATTCAATAACTCAGATAAGCAAAGATTTTTTTTTTTTATTTCTGTTAACTGTTTTTAAGTTAATTTTAACATTCTGTATCTATTTAACTAAACTCTTTAAGCTTATTATTACTGAATCCAGTAAATATTTGCAATGCATTTTGCCATTTAAGTAGCTTAATTATTGGTATCAAACCCTTGTTTTATTTCTTGAGAGGGGAGTGTGAGTCAGGCTAGTCCAGAAGTTATGATTCCTTTAAGATATTCTTGGTCATTAAACAACAGAACTAAGTGTCTAAGAATTTCCTACCCTTTCACCCTGTTCTTGTTATGTTATTAAATCCAGTGCATCTCTTGCTGTCCTCCACTTATGATACTTAGATGACATACTTCCCTCCCTTCCTCTCCTGTACTGACTGTTGTCAGCAAGTACAAAACATATCACTTTCTGAAGTCGCTCCCCTTAAGTTATTTAAATATATTTTTCCTCCCACTGTATTCCATAGAGCCAGAATGCAAACTGTCCATCAAACCCAGATTTGATGAAGTCAAACCCAGATTTGATGAATATGCTTCACCTCAAAAAATCTAGATCCGTCAGAGCCACAAGGGCGGGAGACTTAAACGAGGGATATATTCATCACCCAAAGACTCCCTATGCTGTGGAACAAAATCCCAAACAAAATGTGAGGCAGAGCACCTCGCTGGCCTTGTTCAAGAGAAATCTTGACCAATGGATGGGAGATCGCAGATATACCCCAGGGATTACCTCAGTGTCACTGCTCAACAGAGGCACAGCAAAATAATGGGTATAGTTAAACTATGGGCTAGGCTTGTAAATGCCCTCGGGCAGATAGCCTAGTATGAACCTATGAACCTATGAACAATTGTCATTTCTCTTTTAAGCTTGGTGGCTTTTGAGTTGCCTGTCCTTCAAATAAACCTGTCTTTGGAAGCTCCTCCTGGTCTCATCTTATCTGTTCATACCAGTGCAGTGAGCACCAGAGAATCAAACAGAGCAGTTCCTACCCTTTGACTGCTACAGCTTGAAATACCCACTTTTTATATCATCTCACCTGCTTTGTGCTGCATTTATTAACTTGTATAAACATCTAAGCAATGGACAAGATTAGAAAGTCAGTCTGCTAGTTTCATCTCTGTTGCCACACTGTTGACAGTAAGTCTTAAGACAGACTGTGCAAACTACCTTATGGTGACAGTGAACTTATACTTACATCTCTGAGAGATGTTAACACCTAATTTGGAGGCTTCCCGATCACCTAAAATTTTCCTTGTGAGGGACATACACCTCCACCATGATCTTTCTCTAATCATCCCAAAAAATATTATGCTAAAGCTGTAAAACAATCACTCCCAAAGCCTCTTTGTAATAAGACGATTAAATCTCTACAAAACTCTGGTCACTCATCCACCTTATGCATACCGCTTAAAAAAAAAACAAAAAAAACAGTCATCCTGAGTAAAAAATACTATCATGTTTTATCAGTTTGAGACACAGCTGCAAAAGAAATGTTTTTGTGAAAGCTGACTGCATTGTCAGGTACACTGGCTCATCACAAACAAGGCTGGACAAGGAAAGGGTACAGTTCCAGGGGTATCCAGGATGAGTCAACAAGGAACAAGATGTTCAACAGTCCAGCTTACTTTAATAAGGATGGCATGCACATCTCACTTCTATTCTTTTGTATATTTTAGATAGAGTCCAGCTGATGGGCATTCCAGTGTAACTAATATACGAGTTCCGAAATCAGATCATATTAAGTTGTCTCCCTTCAATGCCAAAAGTCTAGAGAGTAAATTGCCTGATCTTGAGGCACTCCTGCATTTGGAAAACATCCATGTCTGCATAGTTACTAAAACTTGGTTTAAATATAAGGAGAGGGCTCCCTCTATATCTGGATTTTATGCTTTTCTTGCCTTCAGAGCTAGTGGCAACTGTGGTGGAGTTTTCATATTTGTCAAAGACAGTAGTACCTCCCAGACAGACCCCTAGGGACTCACAGAGTGAACTCGCCAAACTACAGATAACTTTGGAAAGGATTAATTACAAACAAATAATGTGTTCCAGAACACCGTCTTTGTTCCCTAATGGCCATGTAAGATTTCATAGTCTTCTAAATGATATCCCTATTAGCAAAAACCTCTTATTTTAGGTAACTTTAATTACCCTTCAGTAAATTGACTACACAAAAACTCCCTTGGGCAGCTGATAAATAAGCCTACTACAGGACACAGAATTCTTGACCCGATTCTTACAAATATGACTTCCTCTTGCACTACTCCTCTGGCATCTCCACCCACATGCAAAGTCTGACAATAAACTTGTGATCTTCTCCTTTAAACTTGCAAAAAAATCCTACAACAAAACCCACTACATTTAAGGACAACAAACAAGCCAACCTCAACCTACTCTGTGAAGAAGATCCGCTTATAAACACATCCTCCACCGACCTTAATAGAGCAGAAAGTTTCACTAAAAAATCCTGCTCCCACTTACAAAAATGCAGAGTTAGCAGCCCCTAACAGAAACCAGCATCATGGGAAATTTAAAATTCAAACCACCCTCATAGCCCACCACCTCGAATAAACTACATATAGACTGACATATGCATAATCACAGAGACCTGGTTCATGACCACTGAAAACTCTCAGTGCAGGCTTTCAATGCCTATCACATACTCAGGCCCACTACAATAAATGAAGGCACTAAAATCTGTGCTGTCGCCATATTCTTAAAAAATACTTTATCTCCAGACTTGTTAGACAAGATACTGAAATGGAACTCATCCATGTCCAACTTATTATCAACAAAACCCCTTATCATATAACTAACTATCTTCTACCTAACTAGTATGGAGCAAATACGTGTTAAGCCAAACACCATTCTCCTAGGAGACTTCAACTACTTCTTCATAAATAGAAGATTTATACACCCTCAAACATGTATGCCCAGAGATTTCTTGACTTCATCAATACGCACTCCCTGGACAACTTAGTCCACACCCCAACCAAGGGCGATAAAATCCTGGACTTGGTCCTAACCAATATGGTGCAGCTTTTCTCCCTACCACATGTAGCTTCCTACCTTGTCAAATCAGACAACAACTCAATCACAGTTACCATAAAAGTGAAACCTGAAGCATCTTCCAATACATCGGTATTCAGGGATTATGCCAATGCTAATGCCAGTGTTAATCTACTAACATTCAATGATGACCTGGATAAATTCAAAAGCCCCTTCCATCTTGAAGATGCCCACAGCTTACGCAAAGTCCTTCACTGTCAAATTTTATGCACATGTAAATAAATAGATGCATCTGTTTCCATCAGAAATAAATACAACACCAACTTCAGAAAACAAACCCTATGGTGGAACCAAATATAAACAAGCCCTGTAATAAACAAAAAAAAATCTCACTGCGTACAAAAAAAGACCAAACTCCTAAGATGCTAAAACACTCTTGATAAACCAAACAAGGAAACAAATCTGCTAAAGCCAGATATGGGGTAGAATCAGCCACTCAGGTAAAGGATAACCAAAAAGCCTACTTTAATTACTTTAAAAATCTCAGAAACAATGCCCAGCAATTTGCAGAGTTAACAGTAAATGATATCACATACTCAGACCCAGAGGACATACCGAAT
Organism: Protopterus annectens; assembly: GCF_019279795.1. NCBI lineage: Eukaryota > Metazoa > Chordata > Ceratodontiformes > Protopteridae > Protopterus > Protopterus annectens. The sequence continues at coordinate 221,729,061 of NC_056725.1, forward strand.
CTACTAGCAGAGAAATCTAGCTCAAACTTCACTCCCTCCCCCTAATATTTTCATACCATATACCACACGTACTCCCCCTCAAATCTTCCAAAACAAAGTTTTCAAGATGTTGTCTAAGGCCAAGAATGCTATATCTTTGTGGTCAGATAACATAACAGGCTACTTACTACTGGTCAGCCTGAAACATGAGTTGTATAATCTTCTACAGAAGCTATTCAATAGCAACTTTAAAACAGACTCTGTGCTGGATGAATGGGACAGCAACAGTCATTCCTTTGTACACAGGTGGGGCGTCAACTGACTCAAGTAATTACAGATCCATAAGCATGATCAGTCTCATCTATAAGACTAAAGAAAGGATCATTATGAAATTAATAAACAGCAATATAGGCAAAGTACAGACTCAACTCAACCTATTTCAAATCATCAACGGCATGTCCTGCCTACTTAACCTGTCTGATTTCTTCATAAAAGTTTCTGAAGCAAACCAGTGCACAACACATATGTAGATCTTGCAAAGGCATTCACCGTCCCATACTCAGGTGTCATAAAAAAACTCTCCCAGCTAAATTCCCTAAATATCTTTGCCTATGTAGTTCATTTAATAGCAAATTGGCTCACAAATAAAATCCAGGAAGTTAGGGTGGTTTTACCCCCTTCAAAAGACCACACTAGTGGTATACCTCAAGGTTCAGTTCTTGTGCCACTCATCTTTGGCATTTTCTTCTTTGATGTCAAAGCTAATGCTAAGTGTCTGTCATAAACTCCTCAGAGGACAACAAGACCCTGCAAGACGACCTGTCACAAACAAATAGCCAGTGTCAAAAACCATGGACTAAAACTAACCGCCATGATATATAGAACCATATTTGTTAGTAAGCATGACTCCACTTGTAACAATCACATTGACAACACATCTTGAAAATTGATCCCGTAGTTAGAGATCTAGGAACCTATGTCAAAGAACTATGCTGTGATCACCACATATCCACTGTCCTAAGAAAGTCCTTTTTCACAGCACAGCTTACATTTAAAGGTACTGCATCCAGATCCAGGGATGCAAGTGTTCTGTACTCTGCATTCATTATTAGACCGATCACTGAGAAAAATGCCCCTTTCGACATGTACCTGTCCAAACACTTGTCACAAATGGAATGGCCACAATGCTTTTTGACTAAAAACATCAAGGTTCTAAATCATAAAAACTATGCAGATCACGTCTTTGTTCTTTCTAGTATCACACAAGCTACTAAGAGGTAATCTGTGACTATCTCATAGAGCCTCAACAGACTCTTTTCTGTCAGTAAATACAAAAAGAAGTCGAAACAGACCACAGCTGAGGAATAAAAAGTTGAAACCAACGTTGTTTAATACACAATGCAAACACTTTCACTATCTGTAACTGACCGCTTCTTCAGACTTATACATTCACACAAAATAGTCAAGGTATTTAAATAGTAAATCATCTAAGCATGGGAGAGATTAATGGTAAATATATTTTTGTTACTATGGACATCACATCCCTTTTTACGGTGATACCCAATGCTTGGGGCATCGAAAGGGTACGTGACTTATTAAATATCAGGAAAATTTATACTTACACTAAAGTGAATTTGATATGTAGTTTACTTGAGATTATTCTTGAGAATACTGTCTTTGTTCAATGATTGCTTTTACTTGCAAAAAGTTGGCGTAGCAATGGGCACAGCCTGTGCCAATAGCTATGCCAACCTAGCTTTAGTCTCCTGTGAGATGGATCATCTGTTGCATGGTAATGAATTTGTAGATAGCATCATTTGGTATGTACGACTTGTGGATGATGTCTTCCTTTTGTGGAGAGATACTAGCGGTAGATTAGAACTGTTCATTGACTACTTGCATAGTACTACTGACTTCCTACGATTTACATACAATTTTTCATCTGATACTATAAACTATCTTGATGTGACTATAGATAAAATATCACAAACGCAACTAGTCACCAGTCTGTATAGGAAGCCTAGCGGGAAAAATAGTATTCTGCACAAGAGTAGTATGCATCCTAAGCATGTGAATCGAAATGTAGTCAAAGGACAACTTATGAGAATGAGTAGACTGCATAATACAGAAGGGGGATTAGACCGAGCGGTCTCCACCCTGAAGGATGAATTCATAGACAGGGGATATAGTGAAGCAGATATAGACATGAGCATTATTGATATGTATGAAGGACGTGTGGTGGTGGTGCTGCAGTGGTTGTGCATCAGGGCCGCAACTTCGGCGCAAAAATCTACTGCCAATCATTAGCAAAGACACAACAACATGAAGGTTTTGTCTGAGAGTACAAATGACACTCACAATACACAGAATAAAAACAAATACAAAGTTAGATTTCCAATCACTTATTCTAGTGACATAAAGATGTTTTGTCAAATATTTGAGAGAAATTGGAATATTCTAAATTCTAAAGAAGAGCTGGATGGTATCATAGATAAGAGACCATGCTTTTCATATATAAATAAAAAGTCTTTGAAAAGACAACTATGCTATAAAACCGTTGACTAATACAAATAATGTACTGTCTCAAAGAGTAGGAACATTCCCCTGTAGGAACTGTATGACATGCAAGTTTATTTGTTCAAGTACTACATTTACACATCCATCTCAGAAGTTTGTTATAGACTTTGATTTCTATGCTGACTGTAAGACACAACATTTAGTTTATCTTAGCTTCTTGTAAAATATGTCATGTATTTTATGGTGGCTTAAGAGATATAACTAATGCCAAAGAAACTAATAAACATGTTTTTAATTTTTTAGTGCTAGAAATTGTAGAACAAAGTATGAGAGGTGGTGACATTAAGATTAAGATGGAAGAAGCAGAGTAAAGACGGATTCTGCTGCTACAAGCAGATAAATAAATTACAGGGATTAATGGTAAAGCCAAACCACTTAAACACTAAGCTTTGATAAAACATATTTTAACATTGTGTTTTGATGTTTTGTATTTTAACCTATGTTGTTCTACTAATTCAGTGTGTCTTTTAATGTTTTGACTGAATCTATCTACTGTGTTCTTAAATGTTTAATTTCTTTGATTATTAGATTGAACTAATTTGTTCTAATTTGTGATTTAATGCTTTACTATTTAAATGTCTTGACTATTTTGTGTGAATGTATAAGTCTGAAGAAGAGGTCAGTTACAGATCACGAAAGCGCTTACTTTGTGTATTAAACAACGTTGGTTTCAACCTTTTATTCCTCAGCTGTGATCCGTTTCGACTTCTTTTTGTATTTTGTGAGGCTCAGAGGTGAAGACCGAGCATTAACCCAGTTACAGAACATTTTATTTTTATCTTTTCTGTCAGTCCTATTACACATTCGCAAGTTTAAGAGTATCAAACACCCACTCAAGTGATCTCTACTTCTCATGCAAAATAAATACAACATGTTGGACAGATGGGTAAATATTACAGAGACTACTGCTTCAATAGAATCATCTTTCACGCCATATAAAGCAATATACTTCTCTTACTTTGTTCAAATGTAATTTGGAAGAGTGAAAGGGAAACTACAAATTCACCCCGAGTTAGTGCTTCTGTCCCTCATAGATATGGGAAATGTGTAAATGCCCCAACATATCTTTGTTCGTCTGTCTTTGGGTTATTTTAAGGCAAAATATAAGGGCTAAAAACTGCCATGGGAATGTAAGAATAGGCTCATGGATCTACAGCCTAGTAAGTACCTATGACTTTATGAACTGTATTAGGTCCACTAAAGGAGCACATGAATTTATAATGGTCTTTGAACCTATAAATAATTATAAATTCTTCTTTAGCAATGTTAGAAAATTAAAAAACAATGCCTTAACGAATCTTTTATTTTCCTGATTTTCTCAAAAGATCACTTACTGAAACTTCTATTCAAGATCAAAAATATTTCCTCCATGGTACTTGACAACAGCGTTAAATATGCACTTGCAGAGACATTCTTTGGAATGTTTAACTTAACTTTAAAATCTGGCTTTGTCCATGATATGTGACACACTGCAACTACAGCTGACCCAGGTAATTACAGAACTTCAGATCAGCCTTAACAAATCTCATCTGCAAAGCCATGGAACATATTATAAAAGACCTCATAAACTGAGATATAAAAAAATCTTAAAAAAGAGTCAATCCCCTGCAGCCTGGCTTTGCAAAGGGTAGATCCTGTCTATTTAATCTGGTAAACTTATTCAAAAGGGCTACAGAAGATGTAGATGGTAGCCATGCAGTTTACATGGTACGTCTTGACAAGGCTAAGGCCTTTGATACCATCCTCCATGCTGGCATCACACAAAAGCTAAATGCTTTAAAAATCTATCTATATATGATAAGATGGTTTTGTCTAACAACTTTTTATATCTTGAAGGTGAACATATTAAGCAGGTGTCAGGTGTTGCTATGCGGACAGTTTGCACCCCTGTATATGTGAATATTATACTTTGGTTTTGGGAGCAAACCCTGGTTTTTAGATCTGATTTTATATGTCACAAAGTAACATATTTTCATTTCCTGGATGACATTTTTGTCCTATGGAAAGGTAGTGTTTTGGAATTAGAGAACTTCGCAGAGTTCCTTAATACTTAGACGAGTTTTTTTTAAATTTACATTTTCATACTCCTTTGAGTCGATTACTTATTTGGATATAACTTTAAGGATACCATTAAACAAAAATTTGTATCTATATTATATAAAAAATCAACTTATTCCAACACAATTTTACATTTTAAGAGCAACTGTCCCCTATCACAGAAAAAACTTTTAGGGGCAAATGGTATGCAACTCTAGTATTACATCAGATGATGTACATTTTTTACACATAAATTGACAAGCTTATTTATATGTTTCTAGAAAGTGGGCATCCATTTCATGTGTTACAGAATATTAAGAATGACGTTTGTAGAAAACATGAATGTAGCTTTGCTCCCTTGTTGGGTAAAGGTTTTAAGGAAGTTATTATCAAAGAAAAATCTTCCACCTTTGAGCATGCGATTGTTTTTAAATGTGGTCCTTGGACCCAAAAAGTAAAGAAGGTTACGGTCAAGAATTGGAAAATGATTGTTCGTGATGATTTTACTTATCCAATTTTAGGTGCCAATCCACAATTTGTATTTAAGAGGCACCTTAATTTAAAAGAAATGTTTGAAATGACATTTAATAGAAATGTTACATCCATTCCTAATAAAATTAATAACGAGATGCTTAAATGTGGACGTTGCCCATAACATAAATATATTTTTGTGGGCAGATTTTATAACTGCGTACTAACCAGTACAAACTTAAAAGTCACCGCACACATATGGCTACAACTCAGCAAGGGTAGCATATATCGCCTTTTGTGACCACTGTCACTTTTAAAACTGAAATACAGTTGAAACATCACATATATGACCATATGTATGACAATCATCACAACATTTAATGAGAAAGTACAGTTGTGAACACTTACCATAAATGTAGATGCTAGAGTGTATTCACTGCTGCAGTCATTACATTTGGGTAATCTGCTGGCAGGTTGCCCTCAGTCGGCCTGAATAACAAAATCTTGGGTCCTGCGTCGGTTGCTGTCTCCTCTTCCAAGACGTCAGGGGTATAAAACATGCAGCCGATGCCATTTTATTCAGTTTTTCTTGCCCCAGATGTCAGGTGCCCCCCAAGTGGGGAGCAAAAAAAAAAAAAAAAAAAAAAAAATATATATATAAACTGTAAATGTATATAAATGCACTCATAGGGTGGAATAGAAAATTCCTGATCAGAAGAGGAATCAGAGGAAATGGAAACCTGATCTGAAGATTCATAATCAGTGCCTTGCCTAGGCCTCTTAGCAGGGGGGGGGGGGGGGATTGGGAACCCCTGATCAAGGTAATTAAATCCTCAGCCATTTTGATCATCTGTTTTTTAGGCATAGGGGCCTGAGCACATGGGTCGTGCAACAGTTTTTTAGACATAGAAGTTGTTTTTTACCTTGTTTTTGTTGCTGGTGTCAGTTTAATATAAAAATGTTGAGGCCTGAAAACACCCTCAGAAGCCGGTGCCTGCTCAGCGGCTCTGGACCCATCCAAGAGAGAGATATCCGTGGGTTCAATACTCTGAGAATCTCGCGGCATACTGGACTCCGAATGGGTCTCAGTAGAGGCCTGCAACTCAAAAGTAGCGGGTACCAGGGGCCGCGAAAGCGCCTCACTGAGTACCGGCGAATGGCTTTGGAGAAGCTTCGTCGTCAGTTTTGGGACCTCGACGGTCTGCCTCTGTCTTTTTCTTTGCGTTTTTTGTGAACTCCGGTAGTCGGATTGCAAACCGACGACATTTCAGGATAGTTAAATCTTGAACCAAAATATTTAGAACCAAAAATATACCAGCGCTTAATAGTGCATTGGTTAAATCTAGCACAAAACCGACAGCAAGGCACGTTGTGATCAGGGCCTACGCAAGGAATACAGTATAAATGAAAATCCTTATGAGGCATTTGCTTCCCACAAGTAATGCAATAATTAACTTTTACTGACATCGGTAAGGAGCAAGAAAAAGTTTCCCCAAAGGGGTACTTAGCATTAGTTTGAAGACTTTGGTTCTGAAACTCGAATACAAAAATCTCAGGAGTCAGCCAACTGGCACTTGCAAACTGCTTCTGCTTCGGGCATCGAGCGGCAAGAAAGACTGAATAAAATGGCGTCGGCTGCATGTTTTATACCCCTGACGGCCTGACGTCATGAAAGAGGAGACAGCAACTGACGCAGGACCCAAGACTTTGTTATTCAGGCCGACTGATGGCAACCTGCCAGCAGATTACCCAAATGTAATGACTGCAACAGTGAAACACGAAGAACATCAATGCTTTTATAAACATAAACTTACTTGTTACGATCACAATTTTCTTTTTTTGTATTGAACAAGTATTTACAAATATAAGAGGTGGACAATGGGAGTTGCAACTTGAGTAGTCTGAATTAAAATGGCAATTCAGAATGGAAGCCAACAAATTGCCAAGTTTAAATGAAGATTTTCCATTAGTAGTATTTTGAACATGGGAGCCTCAAGATTTTAAAAACTGTATCTCCTACTAGACATAAGCATACTATTTAAATGCAAATTTTTAGTTATTACGAAAAGTTACTCCTTAGTTCCATATTTATTGTTTAATTAATGTGTCACTGTGATATGTTGTATAAAGTCACGATTGGTGTATTTTACTATAAACATTCTGATGAAGTTCCAATTATTTGAGCTGAAAGCACTCAGTGTTTGGTGTATTATATATATGCATTAAGTGCATTTTATACAGAAAGTATGCTTTGATTTTGTGATTTTATACAATTGCGACTAGGTTGTTTAGCTTTTTATGCTTAACATCTTTTTCAGCATGTGCCGGGGTAACTCTGAGTTCTTTGGTTCTTAGTTTTGTTTCTCTCTGGGTGTACTCTATTGATGGTGCACAGTGGGTAGATAACTTTTGGCATTTTGGTGTTGAGTGCATGATATACACTGTATTGAGCACATGTCTAGCTGTGTGCAGGCTGAGGGGGAGGGCACAAACTTTGTAAGCATGAATCGGAAAATTATTTTATTAATTTTTCTGGGAGTGCTTTGGAATAGTTCAGTCCAGCAGTCTAAAACATGTCAGAAACCCCAATGGTTGTGATAGATGTAGAAGAATATACTTGTAACACAACGATACGACTGGTCAGAACCCGCAGTTCTACATTTCCCACGAAAAGAGTAGAGCATTGTCTCTGGTGCACAACATAGAGGCTGTCAAGACATGTCAGCTATATGTGGTTGAAAATAAGGCACATCTTCATGCTATGGCAAGAGCTAAGGTGATGTACTCACCCAAAATCATGGTTTGGATATATGCTGTTTGGCTAGTTTGTGGCTATTTATGCATGTACTGTTGCAAACATGAGTTGTGAAAATGTGGCATGGTGGACTCCACAATGTGGCATATGCTGCATGCAACTGTAATCAGAACTCTAGGGCTCCATGGATAACTACTGGGACAATATTTGTGGTGCTTGCCATCTCCAGTACTGGTGTAAGTGGTGAGCTGTGCTGCAATGCCAGAAGTACAAATGGCTGCACCTCCACATTTCACTTCCATACATGTACTCCCCTGGAACAGACTGAACCGAATGCCAGTTTACCACCATCTAAGGCAGTTTTATATCCAAATAACAGTCAGTGTAAAACTAGGCCAAATATATAGCCTACCAATTAAGAGGTATGCCCTCAAGTGCACTGCATTCTCTTTATTATTAGGAGTCCCTAACAGTGAGCTCCTGGTCAGGTTTAGGGTCGTTCTTCTACAGCAGAAGAGCTATACTTATGTTTTTGAAAAGTCTGTTTTTGTATTGTAGTTACTGGATGCCAGCCACGAAAAGGATGCTCAATTTTCACTGTAGTCTTTTGCATGTTCTGTCCCAAGCAGCTTGAGGGTTTACGTACATACGTTTTGGGGACTGCTCTAAAGTTCACTCTTTATGGGAAAATCTGTGTTTGTTAATCCAAGACTTAAGTATCCCCTTGAAGTGCAAGACAGAAGTATTCTTTACACTTCCACACCATCTACTGGGCTTCCTACCACTGCACTGGCAGACCTGTTTTTTTCCCCATTGGGTATAGTTCCTTTTGGTACATTATGTTCAATGTTCAAGTATCTGTTAGGGGCAATGAGGGTTTCTTTGGAAATGGCTGACAGGCTCAGCTGTGTATAATGGTACCATGACAAATATGTATTTGTTTATTTGCAGTTTGTTTGCCAGGATGGGCCAATTGGGCCATGAAGAGCCCATTTTCAATGGAGTCCTGGGGAGAAAGGCTCCAGAAAAACACATGAATACAAAAATACAAATACAAGAAGTCACAAGAATACAAGATAAACAATTACAATCATTCACACAATCAGCATATCATTGCTTGAGCCTTCCTGTGTCCTGAAAAAGTGCTCTTCAAACTATCTGGAGATATATAGAGCTAAGTATATTTTTCTGGCACTTCAGAGTTGTGTACTGTTAATTGTTGTTTGACTAATTTTATATCATTGCTGGCTGACGTCAGAGTTGTGCACTGTTATTTTTGCTTCACTGTACAGTTTTTCAGATCTCTGCTGAAGGTGTTGGTTTTCCCCTACCCACCTTCCCTATTCCTGTCTTGTTAAATTTGGAGGCTTTTGCAGTTGCCCGCCCCCACTGTAGATTTGATCTGGGACACTCCCCCAAGTCCCATCTCTTTACCTCATTCTACCTAGTATACTCCTTCTGCACTTGTTTTTAGTCATTTTTAATTTAATTGCATTTTTTTAAACTGTTTGGTCTAACATTGCTACATACTCAAGTGTGCTAGTTTGCACTGCATTTGAATTGTTTTTTACTGCTGTTTTAGCAACTATTCTGTATATATAACAAAAAAATAAGCCTGTTTCCTAACTTTCCTGTAACTAGTGTAGTCCAGATTCAGATTTGCTGTATCCAGGACTGTATGTAAGCTTCTGAACCCCCCCCCAAGCTTTCTGTGTTGGAGGGAAGCAGTCTAGCTTATCAGTGGGAGTGGTAAGCACTAGGTAACCTATCTACCACATAAGGAGTGGTTCTGGCCCAGAAATTGTAGTTATTGGCCGTTTGGGCAGTTTTTCCATCTCTCTCAACTTTCGGATTTAAAAGCCCACATTTGCATTTGTTTCCCCCCTTTCCTGTAACTAGTTTTGTCCAGATATAGATTCTTAGTTTTAGCACTTGAATTTGCTTATTCGTGATCAGCACTTGTTCAGAACTTGTTGTAAGCACTAAATAACCTACTAATTACTACAGCGCTCAACCTTCCTCATTACCTAGAAGAAAACAGTTTTGGTACTTACTTTCCTCACTTGCTTAGAGAAAAACAGCTCTTGTACTCACTTTCCTCACTTATCATGAGGAAAATAGTTTTTTATTGAGGCATGTCCAAGGGTCAGCTCCCAGTGTTCTCTCCTGTCTATCTCATGAATTTGGGCATCTTGGGCAATGTAGAAATTGCCTCATGTACACAGAAAACCCTCTCCTCCTACCACCCAACACTATAACCTGTGAGAGATGCACTTATCTAGCCAAACTGGTGGTAAAACTCTCTCCAACCAAGACTGAACTTGACAGTCAAGAGGAGAAGGTAAACACTTGCACCACACCACACTCATCACATAGTCTCACTAAATCTACACCACCAAAATCCACACATAGAAACACAAAAACATTCGCGGAGGCTCTCAATAATAATCTGCTCAAGCAGCAGAGACCTCCAAAGCAGAAATGCAAGCAACCTCCACCCCCCAACAAAAGCCAAATGACACACAGCCCGCAGACTCAGTGTGCCACTCAACCACAGCCAATAAAGCAAAACAATGTACCCAACACACTAGTCATAGATGACTCTAGTCCCACTCACCAGGCTAAACAAGGATAAGGTTACTGTCAACTGCCTGTCGGGTGCCAGGATCTGCCACATAACCCACGCACTCAGGTCACTCCACAACAAGTACAAATATGACTCTGTCATTGTCCATGTTGGTGTGAACGACCTGAGACGTACCTCCCTGGACTACATGAAGAGAGACACGGAAGAGTTCTCCAATCTTGTAGCCCAGGCAGGCATGACCTTAGCCCTGAGTAGCATTCTGCCATCACTCAGAATGATGCCGCAGTACAAGGACAAAATGATTGACTTCAACAATTGGCTAAGCTTCTGGTGTCATTCTAAAGGGATCCAGTATCTGTCTGCCTGGGACGACATAGTTGACAGACCACGATGCTTTGCCAGAGATAGCCTGCACCTGTCACCCCTGGGATTCTGGATACTGGCTAAGGTTCTTGCCACCCCTATAGTGCTTTTTTAGGCAAGGTTCAAATTGTAAATTCACCACCGTAACAGGAACAGGCAAGCAAAAACTGAGGGTGATGGTACTCAATGCTAAAAGTCTAAATCTCAAAATGCACTCACTTGAGGCACTCCTTAAAATGGAGAACATCAATATATGTGCAGTGACGGAGACTTGGTTCAAGGCTCCAGAGAGCACCCCTGCACTACCAGGCTACAACTCATACCACACTTTTCGACCATGTAACCTGGACCGGAACACCAAAGGCAGAGGTGTGTCCATATTCATTAAGTATATCCACACCTCAGGCTAGTTGCTCAGCATAATGCAGCCGAGGTTATCCAACTAACTCTGGGCAAAACTGAAATCCAAATTGTAGCTTGCTACAGATTCCCCACCATGCCCCAGGATTCCCACTCCTCTTTTCTTGATGTACTGGAAAATATTAGGGTTCAACCAAACACCCTAATAATGGGCAATTTCAACTACCTTACCATTAACTGGGAAAACTACTCATGTACCAACTCCTTCGCTCAACGCTTTCTGGAATTCATAAACTCCAAAGACCTGGATCAACTTATCCACACCCCCACCAGGGGCTACAATATCCTAGATCTAGTCATTACCAACATGAGTGACCGGTGTTCCACACCTGAAGTCAACGCCTCATTGGTCCGATCCGACCATAAGCTAATTACCCTAGATATCCACATCCTGCCCCCACCCCCCATTAAGGAAACCATGGTAAAAAAAAATCTCCAAAGCCAACTTCATGCTTTTTAAGACAGAAGTGGTGAACTTCGTGACACCCATGCAGATGGACAATACAATTATGACTACTGAATCCTACACAATTGCACTTTATAACACACGAGTGCATGGATCGTGCTATCCCAAACAGAACCAAGACGCTATACTCCAAAAAAAAGGAAGCCAATCTGGTGGTCCCCTGCCATAAACAAACTGTACAACAGAAGGAAGAAACTGTTGCAAAAGAGAGTAAAATCCCATGAGTGGAGGAGCTCCCCGGTCAGCCTCAGTAAGAAGCTGTGATCCCTGATAAAATCCTCCACAGCTAGTTACGAAAACAAAATCGCCACTGATTCTAAAGACAACCACAAAGCATTCTATAGCTATGTCAAGAATCTCAATGGCAACACTCAGATCTGCTCTGAGTTACAGTACAATGGCACTAAATATACAGACCCAACTGATATTGCCAACATCCTGGCAGACAGGTTCGTGCTAACTTTACCCCCCTCAAGAGCCTATCTCTATACTGGAAGAATGCAAAGTTCCTGTAATCACGGCTGCACAGGTAAAAACCATACTCTCCAAAGCCAAGAACACAGCATCCATGGGACCAGACAACATTCCAGGCTGTGTTCTGGATGAACTACAGAAACAACTGGCACCCCACCTAAGTACCATGTTCAATCATAACCTCACCTCAAGCTTTGTGCCTGATGAATGGCGCACAGTAACTGTTATCCCACTCCACAAGGGGGAAGCCATCAGGGACCCTGGGAACTACCACCCCATTAGCCTGACGAGCCTGGTCTGCAAGGCCATGGAACTTATAAACAAAGACATTGGTAATCTCCAAACTCTGGACCCCACCCAGTTTGGGTTTGTAAAAGCAGATCATGTCTCCTAAACCTGATAGACTTCTTTGAAGCAGTCAACAAAGCTGTAGATGAGGGTAAGGTGGTTCAAACAGCCTATCTAGATCTTGCCAAGGATTTCAACACCATCCCCCACTCTGGAATTATAGATAAACTCAAAAGCCGTAGACGAGGGTAAGGTGGTTCACACAGCCTATCTAGATCTTGCCAAGGCTTTCAACACCATCCCCCACTCTGGAATTATAGATAAACTCACTAAACTAGGTATAATTCCCTATGTCACAAGATGGGTTGCCAACTGGCTCACTGACAGAACCCACACTGTGAAAGTAGCAGACTCCAAATCTGACTTCATACCAGTGACAAGTGGAGTACCACAGGGTTCAGTCCTGGGTCCTCTCCTGTTTGGTATCTAGTTCTCTGACGTACAGGCTAACACAGAAGGTCTTTGGCTAACTAAGTTCGCAGATGACTGCAAACTAGGAGCCATAATCGAAACTCCTAACAATGTGGACATCCTACACAAGGGCCTCACCGAGACAGATGCCTGGTGTCAATGCCATGGCCTCAAGCTCAATGCCAAAAAGTGCAATGTCATCCCCTTTGGTAAAAATTCTGTACCCATGAACTACAACATAGGCGGTAGTATACTTAACACCAAAAGTGTGATATGAGACCTTGGGACACAGGCGAACAGTAGTCTCTCATTTGATAATCATATCGCCACAGTAGTCAGGAAATCCTTCTACGTGGCAAACCTCATCACAAAAGGTTTCTCATCCAGAAAAAAAGAGGTCATTGTTCCCCTCTACTCATCACTCATTAGACCCATTATAGAGTACAACGCCCCTTTTGGTATGTACCTAACAAGACATCTACAACAACTGGAAAGGCCGCAGAAATACCTCACAAAGGGGATTACCGGCCTCAAACAGATGACCTACACAGACCGCCTCAAAAAACTCCAGCTTTACTCTGTCGCATATCGTCTACTCAGAGGTTATCTATGCCTAACATACAAAGCTATGTCAAACCCAGAGCTGTTGAACATGTTCCACTTAAAAAAAATCCCAATCCCTCCGAGCTACACGCTCTAGGGACCTAAACCTTATCACCACAATAAACAGAACATGCTGGAGTGATAGATTCCTGTCCCAGAGACTTCCCATACTCGGGGATAAACTACCTGTCTATATCAAACAAAGCTCCTCATTAACACTCTTCAAGAAAAATCTTGATGACTGGATGGGAAATAGGAAATTCACCCCGGGGATCACTTCTGTGGCTCTGCTCGACAGTGGCACAGGAAAATAATTTCCTTGGGTGGCAAAAGCCAGGGTACCTTTTTGGCTGGGCTCGTACAGGCCCTAGGGCCAATAGCCTAGTACCTACCTATGAACAAAAATAAGAGTGAATTAAAAAAAAAAAAGTAACAAGTTGCCACAGATTGGCATTATGAGGTGCTAGTTAGTATAATGCATTAAACTTCATTACAAATGAATTACAGTTCCTGTAAAATATGATAGTTCCTACAGTTATCAGGAGTTATAACATGTTCCTATTTGTTAAAATTTGTGAACTCTTTCGGAGTCATTTATATATATTATGAAAATGCAATTTACAAAATGTGCGTATGCCAGTCTTCCTGATGTTTGTGATATTGTTAAATGCAATAAAGTTATGCAAAACAGTAACCCCAAGAGGATGGTTTGGAGGGAATTGTGCTTAAGAAAAATAATAAGCTTGATTTTGAAATGTGCAAGAAAAATGTATTGTAAAATGCCTCTACACAAGTTTAGTGGACTATGACAGTCTCTCTACAACTGAATGTGACCAGGGGTACACTGATAGTGTTCTAAATAATTCACTTCAGTGCACAGCGCAGTGAGTGAAATGAGGCAAATAGCCACTCATACATCTAGTTGGGTTGCACAAATGCATTGAAGCAAATGTAATGCAGTATATTTATGGCTACCTCAAGGCAAAGAGGTTAAACAGGTCAGCCACAAAGATGAAACAGGATGTTGTCAGCAACATGCTGAACGATGAAGCCAGGGTAACAATCTCTGAAATATTGTCAAAGTTCATGTCATTAGCAATGACCTTATCACACCCCCAGTGCATGACAGTAAAGTACAGGATCATCAATACTGTGAATGGATATTTTGTTTATGGCTATAAGTGAAACTGGTGTGGTTGAGTACTGTGCAGTTAAGTTATGTGGAAGCGGTATGGTCCTGGAAATTTAAAAAAAAAAAAAAAAATTCAGTGAACCATCGCATTGCACTGACAATGAAGAAGCCAGAATTACTGAGGTTTAACTGTACATATCTGACTGTATATTTCAGGATGGCAGCTGTGTCATTACTGTGACACAGGTTCAATAAACAGATACAAGTAATCATAATTCATCTAACACTGCAGTAAAGAGTCTATTTTCTGCGTGAAACTTAGGGCAGCTTACAACAGTATGTAAGAATCCACAGCTGAACAGCAGCAGCCTTATAATTCTGCAGTAGTACAATAACAAATGAGTCTTACTTTGCCTGGCAATATGGTGTCAATGAGTGAAGTATCAGTACGCCCATTTTGATATGGAATATATGACACTATGTTGCATTCCATGAAAGTAACAGTCCAGCAAGGATGGCCTGGCCTGTGGGACCATAAAAGTGGTGGAAAACAGTAAAACCCTTAGGCATTAAAATCACTACAGACAGTGCTATGTATGACATATACGTTCCAAGAGGTACTAGTGATTGTTTGAGAAAATTTACGGAAAAATGCCACATTTTTCATATCTGCTTGTATAATATGGTAATAAACTTTTGGCTGCGAAAAGTGTGGTTCTAAGCACAGGCAGGGTGGCAATAAAAAAACAGTCAAAAACGGAATGACCTATGCATTTCATAAGTTTGTCAAGCATTAATCAAGCATTAATATTTTTGACAGCTTACAAAAATATAACAATGTTCGGACTGCTTTAATAATGCATCAGTGGAATTCATAGCAACAAATTACGTGTAGACATATTCGTGCAGCATACAGACAGACGCATAAACTGACTGGTAATATGCATAATTCCAGAGATAGAAATATGTATTTCATCTACCAGTTATATATCTGATCAATAATTTCATACCTGTGCCAATACAAAGATGATGGCATAACTGGCAGTTTAGTCACGGATGTCTGGTGACAGCCTACCTGACTTTAAGCATAGAAAGAAACATACAATGCTGTGGCTTTAAAGAATATGAAAAACAGTGCCAGTCTTACCAATGGTGTAATGCAAACTATGACAAATATTGCATACTTTATGTCATATGTCAGCAAGGCCTGTTCAGGTATCATCATCATAATCATCATCATGACTGTCTTGAGCTGCACATGTAAGATAAAAAATAGACAAAAAGGTATGGCTGCAAAGCATGGGGCTACAGACAGCAATGAAAAATTCCAGTGGAAGTTATGGATATTAGGGGTCTATAAAAAGAGTGAGGATTTCAACATTTGAACACCTTATGGGCGACACCAAATGGTTGAATACTGAAAACCTTGCAAATGTGAACAGAGAAAGCCGTAGGGAATTCTTCCCTTTATGTCAATGTAGTGCGATCTTGGAGTTGGTATATTTTTTATTTTTGTTTCGATGTTTCACAACTTCGCCCATATAGTGTTCGAAGTTGTGAAACTTCGTTCTTATAATACAGACCCGAATATTAGGAATATGTGAAGAATGGTAGAAGGGCAGGAACTTCATTCTTGAAGCAAAGTATCACCTGCAACCTGAGATAAATTGCAAATGGTATGATACACACTGCATGAGTCACTGATGGCAACTTGAGAAAAGTTATGGAAATACAATACATTTTTCATATTTGCTTTAATAACGGACTAACGGACTTAGCAGTGATGGTACAATTGTAAACCAGTGCACTCAACAGTGTATTAATAAGAAAAGTGACACAAAACTGAGATGGAAAACATGCTCATGAGCTATTCCTCTTTGTTGTTATAACTGCATATTAATAACAATGTCTCAAGAATGATCACGTCTATACAATGGAGAAAGGTGTCACCTACAAGCCAGAATGAATTAGTAAATGAAAACAATGAAGCAGTCATAGTGCCAAGTATATGTCTGGAGTTGTTGATACTCGCTGGTAAAAAAGGTTGGAAGGATATAATATTTTTTTATATTCATTTCGATGATGCACAAATGGGTTTGGCAGCAAACAAGTAGAAGTGCACACCAATGCAACATGATTGCAATAATAGAAACAGAAGGTAGATAAAATACAAATAACACGAGTTATGTAGTTAAGAAAATTTGCAATATCTGCCCATCAACAGCAATATATGAAGTCTGGCACCCTTTGCTTTGACTGCAAGGTATCATCTACAAGTTGACAGCTAGTGTGACACATACTTTATGATTTTGTGAGGAAGTTTTTTGAAAAGTTATGGAAACTATCTTATATTTTTCATATTTTGTTTAACAATGCAGTAAAGAACTTGGCAGCAGGGACTGTGCAAACATACATGTATGCGTATTCTTCATAATTTCTTCAATAATGCAGTACTGGACATGGCAGTAAGGGCTATACAAGCAGGACAGTTGCAACACAAAGAAGAAGTAGGTAATGTGCAGACATCAGGAACTATGTAGTTTTTTGTACCTGCAGTTTTGAATATTCGTAATGTTCGCATTCTAATAATATCTCAGGGACTGGTAGCCTCTGTTTTAGACTGCAACGTGTCATCAGCAAGCTGACATAAATTAATATTTACTTTCAAAATCCAGTACTATATTTGTGGTCAAACCTGATTGCTATAGTTCTTGGTGGACACAGGGCATAACATATGTAAATTTGTCCAGTAAAATAGTTAGTATGAGAAGTCCATTTCAGGACCCAGTGATGAATTTCTGTGAAAAGTTATGGAAAATACAGCAGTAATGAACCTGGCAGCAAGACAAAACTGTGAACTCATGCAAGGACAGGGTGGTATCAAAAATGATGCAAAAAGATAATATACAGACATCATAAGCTATGAACCTGTTTGTTCCTACAGTTACTGGTATCATCTGTATTCGCACAGAGATATTAATAGTTCATAAAATGTAGCTTCTGCATTAGGAAACAACCTGCCAACTGATATTTATTACTATATGCTTACACAAGAAATATGTGTTATGTACATTCCAAGAACTACTCATGACAATTTCAAAAAATATGTAAAATATGCCATGACTGTCTTGCTTGCTTTAGTAGTGTGCACTGTTATACTTTACAGCAAAATGTGTGCAATCATGCATGCAAAGCATGACAGTAAAACAATGACACAAAAGGGATGCGGATGACATGCAGGCATCACAAGACATACATCCGTGTGGCTGAGTTTATAAATATTAGAAATAGTTGCATATTATCTCAATAATAATAGTTTTGGTATTATGGAGCAAAGTGCAATATGTACGCTAAAATTAATTAGTGTGGACAGTGAAATAACATATGATGTGTATTCCAAGAATGACTGGTGGCTGCTTGCTTAAAGTTAGAGAAAATATATTTTCAGATTTTCTTTTAACAATGCAATCATGGATTTGGACGCAATACTCCTATCATGGCCCCCATGCAAGTGGATGTTGGAAATAAAAAAAAAGACATATACTTAACTATTCACCGTCTCTAACAACTCATTTTTTTCCCTCAGCATGCCTTCTGTACACCTGTAAATATTCTTGACCCACAGGTAATTTGGTTTCTTTTCTTGTGAAATCACAGCTCCTTTGCATCTACTTGTCAACACAACTGACTTCAACACATAGAATTTTAAAGCTCACATTTCTATAACTAGTTACTTGAGTACTTCAAAGTTGCTTTCTTGTTTAGAGCTAAATTCTCAGGCTGCGTCTTAATTAAACAGTATTTTAGGGCCTACTAATATCAAACATACTCCAACTTTACAGAAGCTGCATAAGTCTTAGAAACCTTTGTAATGTTTTCTTATTTTGACTTTGGTATCTGCACAGTTGCTCTGACTTTCTATATCAGGTTTCTCTCTTTTTAATTTATTCAAATCTGTTGGGTTTCTAATACCATGACAGGAATGGTCCCCATTCCTAATTCACAGTATGATTAAAGTTCATGAAATTAGTATTATTTCAATATTTGATGTTAGCCAAAAGTGCTCTTCACAGCATCTGCAATGTGCCCAATAATGGCTCCTTCTAATATTCATACGGAGTTACATGTATCAGTAACATGTCTAAATACGACTATAGATTCTTTTTTATAAGACCTGTTGCTACTACTTCTTCTACTGGAACTGTCGGGGTATCTTTCTTCCACAATACGCTCGTTTCTGCCTGCAAATCCTGGCATTTTATGACTTTGTGTCTCCCTGTACGCAAGACACTGTAGTCACTGGTGTAGCAATTTCAATGATCAATGCTACTTTTGTCTTCTTTTCATGGACCACTATATCTGGTTTTCTAGCATCTATCTTTTGAACTGTTGGTAATGGGTGATCTCATGTGTAGACCATCATTTTCTATGATGCCTTATGGCTCATGTTCCCAGTGTTTTTCAGCCATTTCAATACCATAATGTGCAGCAGTCTTACCACATTATTATGTCTTTCAGTCTATACTCCTGCCATTGGTATGTCGCAACCAGCAACAAGGTGTGCAACTGTTTGCAGTTCTGTTGTACAAAACCTACATTTTTCTGTTTCTCCTGCATGTTAATGGACTTTGTAAACCAACGTGTACGTAGTCTGCTATCTTGGGCCGCCAATATTAACCTTTCATCTTTTGGTTTGAATTCGCCTCTCCTTAGCCATTACTGCATTCAGCTCTGATCAACAAGAGGTTGTTCCAGGAGTTTTTTATACCTGCAACTACATTTATGCATTTTCCACATTTCTTACCTTCTTATCTAATCCTTCACCTTATATTCTTTTGTTTATTTGGCACATTCAGTTGCTGCCTGATTTTTACTTATTCTGGTTTGATTTCCATTCCCACTTGACACCAGTATGCTTCTGCAAGACTAAGCAGGGAAGTCATCTTAGATTTATTCACCTCATGTTTTAAAACTTCTCTCTTCTGTTAGAATATGACTCTTGTCTTATTGTAAACTTGCTCTTATTTAATCTGAAGTTATGCTGTTTTAATCTATTTAGCAGGTGTATCAGTCTCTTGTCATGTAATTCTTGTGTCTGACCACCCTAACAGAGGATCACTTTTGCTTACAGCACCATCCAAGTCTTTAATTATTTGTGCAACATATCTTTGGAATGCTGCAGGTGATGCTGCATGTAACAAAAGACTAAGAAATCTATTAACTACAAGACTCACAAGTCTGCATCAAGTACCAAAAGAACTTAGCAGCTGGCATTGTTCAGATTGTTTCTGCAACTGGAAGCAAAGGGTAATGGTCTGTTTTAACCACCTTTACTCAGATACTGCGGTTCTCTACAAATGTGAATCTGGTCCATTGTACGAGTAACTATGAATCTGGTCCATTGTAAGAGTAACTATACTGTTCAACCAGTCACTAAGCTGTCTATTTGCTTCAAATCCTCCTTGTTCTACTTCTGAGAGCAGCTGATATTTTCATAACAGCAAGTATCACTTACATAACATATGGCTTTACTTGTGTGTTGCAGTCTCTTGCCAAATTTCTTAAA
Organism: Protopterus annectens; assembly: GCF_019279795.1. Taxonomy (NCBI): domain Eukaryota; kingdom Metazoa; phylum Chordata; order Ceratodontiformes; family Protopteridae; genus Protopterus; species Protopterus annectens. The sequence goes on from NC_056725.1 coordinate 221,749,250, forward strand.
CTTGTAAATAAATCAGCAAAATTGTGGAGTACATCAGTGCCATGACTCTGGACAGTTTTTGATATGTCAAGCTCAACTAATGTCCACTCCCTCAAAATACATTACAGATTAGGAATAGGGCTTATTCTCCTAGCAACCCAGCAAGTACACCTTTATGGTGCCCTCCACTCATACTTGCTACCTATGAAACAGCCTTTTCCAAAAGAGCCCCTGCAATCTGGATTGCCTACCCAGATAAAAGCAAAGACATAAACATGAAGCAAGCAAATGAAAGTGCCTTACTATAAACTAGGATGAATTATGAACTCAGCACAGATTATTAAGGCTGTGAGTTGTTAATGACATATTTCCTTTGGTACAGGATTTGATTTACTCATTTAACTGTTCTGTGACCTTGAGCAAGTCACTTAACCATACAGTGGTTTAGGGCAACTAGGAATTTTGGTAAGACTCCTTCATGGTCTCTTGGACTGTGTGCCTATTAACTACTATGAATTTACTCAACCTGACTATACATAACTTGTGTCTCAATCCGTCATTCTGTTGAAAACAGGCATAAACAATTTAATTTCATCAAGGTGTGTTTAAATAATTAAAACCTAACTGTACACTATACTTTGCTATCTACATTAACTGTATTTATCAAGACACTGGTAAATAAACACGTCTATATCACGTGATCGAAAGTTTACTTAAATCAAATCAATAAAGGTCAAACTTTATTGATCGATTAAGTAAAACATCGAATAACGTAAAAAAAAAAAAACTAAATGGCGTAGGCAGGGGGGCAAGCCCCCTGCACCCCCCACACCCCCCTACTTAAATATACCAACTCAGAGATCGCACTACATTGAGGTAAATGGAAATCTCCCCTTACAGAGATTTCCGTTTACTTGCACGATGTTCTTCACTTTCGATATCGTCGTGCCGACAATATCAGACTCGATATTGTCAGCTTACGACAACGTGAAGTAGACCCAAATAAACAACTATAACTGACTGTGCTCAATGTTGAATCTATGTTAACCCCTCTAACTAACCACTGAACTTGTAATACAGTACTGCAAACAAGTCTTAAAAGGCACAACACTACTGATGCAATTCTGGAAGTTGAAGGATGACTTGCATACAGTCATTCAGCTAAGGATGCCAGAGGTCACTTTACATTATTGTTTTATTGTACAAATAAATGCACTGTGATTGTGTGCTATGCTGAATCAGCATTAGCAGCATATGTTTCAATCCTCTTAACTTCTGAAGTTTTAAAACAGTACTGCAAACAACAAGTTTTGAAAAGTACAGCACCACGGATGGTATCTTGGCAATTTAGCTGCGTGATGTATGGTTTTCATACAATCACACAGCTAACGATGCCACTGATCACTACAAAATACTGTAGTACTACAGTAGTAACTGTACTGTTAATTAACATTTAGATAGTAGCTGGTGGCCTGAGCCATGCCTAAAAAAGGCTATTTGGGCAAATGCAACAACCTGGATAACAAATACAAATAAAGTGCTTTTCTGACTGTGTGACTTTTCCTAAATACCTGCATGAACACATTATTAACTCTTGGCCTTCACTCTATGAATTTTTTTTTTAACATCACTAGTTTCTCAAAAGATAAATGATCTAGAATATAAGGAGAATTTAATCCAATTACTCCTAAAGCATTTTTAGACAAAATATTACACCCTAAACTTATGTCTAATTTAAAATCAACGTTTACTAATTCCAAGCATGCATCACAACAGTGTGGCTTGAGCTCAGCTCAGTGCCTCTAATGTAGTTTTGGACTTCAGTGTATCCACTCTATGCACTTCGGCAGTGCCAGCCACAATTATTTTTATATCTCTGTTAACAGCATACTAATTCACATCAGTCACACATCACACCCATCTTTACTTTTACACATATTTCAAAATGATTCTTCCTACCATAGCTTCTACATTAAAGCCAGGATACATTCATCTCATGATTACAGTCACTCCTAATATACAAGGCTTGAATTCCAGCTGTGCTTTGTATCTTTCCTAATCCTCATGGCTCTACTTCTCAACACTTTTACTGTTACAATGAACTCTCAATTTACTCTCATTTTGTCTTACACACAGCCATTTCCTCAGTTCACATTACCTGTAAATTTACTTGCTCTGATACATGCGTAACTTTTGAAAAAATAATCTGTTTCTCTTAAAAGCATCTTCGTTGTTTAATCAATTTTTATGCCACAAACAATATTGTCATTTATTAACAAATTAAGGAATTTACCAAATTTACAATATTTAGCTTGACTCTTTAGTATACTAATATACACAAACGCAGTTCAAACAGAACACCAAATGGTGAACAACTGGTTAGGTTCTTTGTAGACTCACAACTATTCTAGAACTTCTCCCTTAACTGTTGCAATTTTGTATTTCTTTCAGAAGAACAGTAAAAATATTAGACAGCTGCAAGGCTTTGTCCCCAGCCATCATCATCATCATCAGTTCCCCTTTTTTTCATTTTTACATGAGGGGTGAGGTGCCACATCAAATGTCACCAATTTTCTGGATTCAGTGCCTCAGTCATACCTTCTTTGACAACCTTGTCTGACTGCCAAAGGTCATCTTGCATAAAATCTATCATTCTCATGGCTGGACATCCTCACCTGTCCTTGGCTTCTTCCCATCTCTCCCAAATCTGCTTTAATAAAATTATCTTCTGTTTTACTCCACGTGTGATTGAACCACTGCAATATGTTCTCCTTGACCTTACCTGTAATTGGGGCTACTTTGGCTTTAATTCTGATGTCTTCATTTCTTTGTTTCTCTCACAGTGTACATCCAACTACTCATCTCAGGTATTTAATCTCTATCAACGTAAGCTTTCTCAGCTGGTCTGCATTCACCATCTGGGTTTCTGCACAAGCACTGGCTGCATCACTATTTTGTGCAGCTTACTTTTTCAGCATCTTTGCCATTATTTGGTTGCACACTGCTCCTGACACTTGCCTGTTGACTGCAGCACTGTTGACTGTAGCTGTGGTTTTCCTTCTTCTCAACCATAAGTTCCAGACAACTAAAGCTATTAACCTGTAGCACTATTCCCCTTTTATCTCAATTTTCAACTTCTGATTTTCCCCATTTGATGCCAAGGCTACTATACTGTTTGTACTTACTTTACACCCATTTCCTACAGCTTTCCATTCCATTTCCCCTATAGTCTGTTGAACTTTCTGTTCAGAATCTACTTGTAGTACCGTACCATACTGTCTACGTATAATTCTTGTGCTAAATAACCTTATATTTTAAATAAGCCAAAGTTTTTTCTCCCTGCATGGAATAAGCATTTAATTGCGAACAAATTTTATAATTGTAACAGCAAGGGGTCGTTTATCTAGCTTCCTGTACACTATGTCTATCCGTTTATGTCGTAAAAAGTGAAAGATCATTGAAAAGGCATATTTATGAACATTTATATGACATAAAAAGAGGCATGGATAGCAAAGCACTAGCTAAATACACAAAAGTATGTTTGAATATCAATTTTCTGTTTTTTTGTTTTAGAGGAGGTAGCTCTGGAGCCTGGAGGGGGTGCTTGGGAAACTCGGAATGAGTACTGTGAATTATTATGGCAATTCTAATTAGGGGCAAACCTTACACCTGGTTTGAATGATTGTATTTCTATTGTTCTGGTTTTGAAAATAAGGGCAGCACGACTGTAATTATTTTTATATCATTACTTCATATTTATACTTGTATTTTAAACTATTTTATGTTGAATATATATTTTATGTGTATATGTATTTTGTATTTATGTATATTAGGTACTGTCCCTTTAAGAAAAAATGTATTAAGCTGGCTGCTTTGTTTTGTATGATTAGTTATGATGATGTCTTAAATGTAGTAAGATGAAAGTGCTTAACTCTTGGTTTTACATATTCATTATTAAAGTTTTTGGTAGACTTTGAATGGACTTGACTTTTATTTCTCCTGCTTTGTCATGGTGGGGCCATTGTTTTGTTTTCTGTGCAGTGTTTTTTGGTTACTGGTCTACTTCTCTACACTTTATCTGCTTACTTTTGGTTACTAGTTTTTGGAGCAGATTTGCCATTGCCTCTTTTCTTTCTGATTCGAGACCTGGTATTGAGAGATCTGGTTTGCATGGAATTTTTGTAAGAGAAATCACTCAACTGGTCGAGTTACTCACACAATCCGGAGGATCCAATCAATGCTTAGCATCCAGCAGGCATGAGAATTCTACTTTGCTCAGTAATCATGAAGCCATCAGCTTGTGAGTTGGCGTTTTAAGGGAGAACGTCTTGAGTGTTGATAACAATAAAAAAAAAATTTGAATTTGCATTTTATACCATTTTGAGTTAGCACGCAAAGGGATTATGAACAACTGGACCTTGGGCAAGCTATACAATAGCATCAGCTTTTGGACTTTGAAGCTTGGTTAAGCACTGATTTCATTTCACAGGTATCTGCATCTTCCAAGCATTTAGGCTCTTATACAGATATGCTTAGGCGTTTAGAATATAACGTTTTCAAATATAGCAGTATTGTGTTGGACAAATGCTTTTTAAGAGAGTGTTTAACTAAAAAACAAGTGCCCAAGGGACTGAGAGTTTATAAATACCTGAATAATGTGACTGTGGGGAGTGTATTTCATCAAGAACTGATGGACAAGTTTGAAAGGTGGGGGGCTTGAATTAATGGAAGCCATTATTAAGAACAATGAGTATATGTTATGTCTACACTATCAAATGACATAGATCAATTGAATAATGCTATTTTTAATGATTCATTCTCTTTAAAAGAGAATCAGATTAATTATTATACAGTTCTTAATAACATCAATGAGAGAATTAAAGTTTTGAAAAAGAAGAATATTTTAAAGTTGGAAAGGGATAAAAAGGATTACCATTATAAAGGAGTGTATCCTTTGAAAGGTTAATCTTCTTTTAACTATTATGAGATCCCTGAAACATTGTTAACATGTTGTTAATCCCAGTAGCTCTAATGTGGAAGAGAATATTAACACTGAAGACCCTTTAGAGTTTCCCTCTCAGTTACCATCACCCACAGAGCAAGAAGAGGATGACAAGGAAAAAAGACAGTCTCAGATATTAACACTGTGGAACACCCCATTACTTTTATTGGGGTAGTTTTGGAATAAGATAAGTATATAATTATACAACCTTGAAAATTAATAAGACTCATTTCTGTTTTCAAGAAAGGTTTTACTTTTATCCCTTCTCACTCTTTTAATATTAGTAACACTCTCATCGATGTTAAATTATTTCTCAGGAAAATTCATTTGGATTTATTATTTCATCATAATTATATTTTAGCCTCGGATGTACCTATGTTTTAAAAAAAATGTACTTATAACCCCCTCTGCATCCTGTTTTACAGAGTTTTGAGTCATTAGTATAGCAAGAGATCACAGAATTTGCAACAAAACAAAGTTTTAGATCCCTTAATCTGAATTTCGCAGAGATAGAGGCTCTTAAGGAACTTACCACTAATAAAGCTGTAAGTGTGATGAAACCAGATAAATGGGGTGGGTTAGTCTTGGGTACTGTGGTACATATTGGCAAGATGTTGAATGTATTGTATGAAGGTGATAAATATATCCCATTTTGTAGAAATGAAGTGAATATGGACTATCACAACATTCATACGGCTTTGGAAGATCTTTTATTGCAAAATGTTACTGACAAGGGGTTGTTGGACTTCTTTAAAATGAAAACTGTCAGGATTCCTATCATATTTGGCATACCTAAAGTACAAACACACTGTCTAGCTATTTTTACTGACAGAAAACATAAAACATTTTATGATTATAAATCCCATATTTTAAAAGATTCTTTGGATTGTTTTATAGAGATTAAGGAATACTGCATGCTTAGAGTAAGTGTTATTTCTTACAATTGACATTTTGGATTTATTCACAGTAATTCCACACTCATTAGGTTTGGATTGGTTTGAAGAAGCTTTACGTACTTGTGACTTCCTGAATGCTAAGAATATTAGACTTTTAACTGAGTTTATGGAACTGACATTGAAAAATAATTATGTGCATTCTGAAGGGGAATTCTTTAAATAAATTAGACAGAAAGACACTTTCTCCCCTAGCAGGACCATTCTTTACTATTTATCTTTAACATGCTATTTCAGGTGCTCTGATATTCTCTCTTAATTCCTACTGCAGTAGCTCACCTACTAAGGTTTGATAAACTTTATAAACAATGTTACCATAAAAAAAAAAAAAAAAAAAAAAAAAAAAGTTTTATTAATCCTTTTACTCAAAATTTTTAACTTATTTAGTCGGGTATGTTACTGTAACGGTACTATATAAATGTTCCTCTATTTGAAATGTTTTACCAGTCTGACACTATCTGTATTGTATATGGTCAAGATTTCTGTCTTGTAAATTGTCTTAATGAGGAGCTTTTTTTCCCCTGGCCTCCGCTGAAAATGGACATACATCCAGTCAAACTAACCCGGTCAACAAATGTAAAATAAATAAAATAAATAAATAAATTAGTGGGATAGCAATGGGTGAGGCTTGCACTCCTTTCTTTGCCATTCCTGTCCTACTCACCTAGGAACATACATTTATTTTGGATTCTCCTTATTATGAGTATTAAGTATATTTGTGTTATTTGGATGATATTTGTATTCCTATGGGCAGGGGGTAGAGATAAGCTTATATAGCTTTTGGAATATACTCAACACACTACTTCTTTTTTGAGATTTACTTATGATATACAAGTTAAAGCATTTCACTACTTAGATGTTAATATTGTGAAATATCTTCTACATAATAGACATAAGTCCATGATATATAAAAAGGAAACTTTTTCTAACTCTTATTTACATTTGTCTAATGAATACCCCCTCACTCAAAAATGGAACATTGTTAAAGGACAATTTATACGAGCAGCTGAATGACATCGGATTACGATGATTTCCTGAGTGTGAACTTATTTCTGGTTTGTTTATGGAAGGGGGTTATCCTAATAATTTTACTAACCCCAGTAAGGATGAAGTTATTTCAGGATGGGGTAACAAATACTTCCCAATTACGTCTCTGGAAAGAACACTTTATCTTGAGAGTTTTAAAGATATCCCAGTTACAAATGGTGATAGAAATACAGATTTTAGTGGAGCCCCCTTTCTAGAATATAATTAGCACAATAAGGTGGTTAAAATATTATAATGAAACACTGAGAGAGATTTAGGGTTGTTCCTAATACTCTAGCTCTTTTTTCTAAAAACCCCTTAATAGTTCATAAGAAAGGAAAAAAATTAAAAAAAATTATATGATAATAGATTCCCCTGTACACTGAATTCCAGTAAGACTAGGGATGGCACATATAAAAGTGTGGTTCTTTTACTCAACGTCATTATAGTTTAAAGCCAGAGGTTTTCTTCTCCGTACATGGAATAAGCATCTAATTGCTAACAATTTTATAATTGTAATAGCAAGGGGGTCATTTATCTAGCTTCCTGTACATTATGTCTGGCCTTTGATATTGGGAAAACTGAAAGATCGTTGAAAACCATACTTATGAACATTTATATGAATAAAAAGAGGTATGGATAGTAATGCATTAGCTAAATACACAAAAGTATGTTTGAATAGCAATTTTCTGTTTTTATGTTTTAGAGGTGGTAGCTATGGACCCCCGTGAGGGTGCATGGGAAACTCAGACTGAGTATAGTATTGTGAATTATTCTAGCAATTATTATCAGAGGCAAACTTGGCAACTGGTTTGAATGACTGTATTTCTATTGTTCCAGTTTTGAAATTAAGGGCACCTCGACTGCAATTATTTTTATATTATTTCTCCTGCTTTGTCGTGGTGTGACCATTGTTTTGTTTGCTCTGCAGTGTTTTTTGGTCTACATACAGTTTTGTTAATCTGTCCTCTCTGACCTATTTACTGATGTAGTCCATCACCAGTATGAACAGAAGTGGGCTCAGAGCTGAACCCTGATGGAAACAAACTCCTACTAACACCCCTGCGTGAGTCCAAACACTGTTAGTACTTGCTTCACTGGATCCTTGTAAATAGCTTGCACTAATTCGACTAATAATACCAGAACACTGAACCATCACAGGAACACCCAAAGCAGCTTTCTTCGAACCTTGTTATACTCTCTGTTTTCTCCAGATCCAGGAATATCCAGTTGGACTCTTCCCACATCTCCAGTTTCTTCTCCACTACCGGTTTCACTGTAGACACTGACTTGATTAAAATGCATCCTGATCTGAATCCAGATGGTCATCTCTGATCTTACCTTCTACTGCGCAAATTTATTTATTAGTCACACCCTCCAACACTTTCTTGTAGTGTGATAAGAATGTGATACCCCTGTTCTACCTGCAGCTGTGAATACTCTCTTTTTTTCTTGTGTAATGGTACTAGAATGCTCATTTTGCAGTCATCTATACCACTCTTTTCTCACCACTTGGAGTACCCCACAGTAGACATTAGTTCGCTAATACACCCCAAAACTTAATCAAATCTGCAGTCACTTCATCTAAGCCGGCCATTTTAACTGACTTCATTCTTTAGTGCACTTCATACTTCTTCCAGGGTGGGTTTGTCTTCCTCTTTCACAAACACTGTCTATGCAAAAATACAGCTTCTGTGAAGTTTTCCTCATTTCTTCATTCAGAAGCTACTTAAAATATTCCTTCCACATTTCCATGATGCCCTCTAGACTGGTGAACAGACTACTGACAAGAAACAAACAATATTACCACTATATATAATTCCAAGAAATTCAAGCTTACACTTAAAAACCATCTTTCAACTCATGGAGCTGCCTGTGCTCTAAAACCAACATACAGCCCTCTCCTTCCCCCTCCTAACTTCTTCTCCCCTTAAATCCTTCTTATCCATCTTTCTCCTAAATGTTATTTTCTTTCACCCATCTTCCGTTTCTCTCTTCCTCCTCCTAACTTCTTCTCCCCTTAAATCCTTCTTATCCATCTCTCTCCTAAACATTATTTTCCCTCATCAATCTACCTTCCATTTCTCTCTACCCTCTCACATCCAGTCCTTTTCCTACATTCCTTCCATCCCTCTTTACCTCCTACTAATTTTCACTCTTAACCCACACTCAGTCATGCTTCCCTACATCTATCTTAGTCCTAACATAACACATCTCTCAGACTTCCTAACTTATCCCTTCTTTCACATCTAACCTGCTTTAACATCTAACCATCCACCTTCCTTCAAAAAAACAAACAAAAAAAAAATCAAACGTTTATTGTTTTGCATACAGCAGACTCCCTCATATCCAGTCTCGCTGAGACCGCACCTTAGGCTGCATAAACGGATGGCTGGTTAATCAGAAAAAGCATACAAAATAGGATGTATACATTATAAATCAGCTAGAATAACAGGAGGTGTGTTACCATGCATTTCTCTAATGAAGATGAAGTCTAAAACTCAAATGTCTGTCATTATTTAGCCCAGAGGAGGCAGAAGTGTTTTTGTTCTCTGTTGTCTTTTGCTAAGGCTATGGCAGAATTTTGATGGCTGGTTAAAGACAGACTGGATAACAGAGAGTCTACTGTAATGTTTTAATTCTTATTAATTAGTATTTTTATACAGATCTTAATTACCATTGTAATTCCCTTTTTTCCTCTACCACTACCTATAGATTTCTATGCATGTTTATCTATTTTGTTAAACTTATCTGTAAAACATTGTTGGAGCTTTTCTCCCCAGGCCTCTGGCCATACCTCTCAACTGTACAGATTTTTGCAGAATGTCCAGATTTTTGCCTCATATTTTTGGTCCATTTTTCTTAAAATTGTTTTCTAGAAAATCATTGAAGATTTAAGTCAGAAAAATAATGACAGACATTTGAGTTTCAGACTTCGTACACGTCAGAAAATTCATGCTGATGCAAAATCTGTTTTTCTCTCTACTTATTGTTTGTAAGAGCAATATTTAAAAATTGTCCTTATTTTTGGGTCTTTGTCCCGCCACTATTTATGGCTTTGTCCAGATTTCTTGCTCTAAGAGGTTGAGAGGTATGGGCCCTCCGCTGAAAATGGGTTTCTGACCCAGTCAGACTTTCCCGGTTACCAAATGTCAATAAATAAATAATTTATGAACAGTATCTGACAACTGTCTTCTCTTTCCTGTCACTGCCTGTGCCATGTAATAAGTCGTTCTGCAGAAGTTGTTAGAGACTCTTGCTCTCTGCCACTGTGACTTCTCTCTAAACATCTTTGTTAACCAAGCCAACCAGTATTTTTTCTTAGCCTGGTACACCTTTTCTATATCTCACTTCTTTCTGTATTCCTTTTTGATAACTTCCTAGATTCCACCATCAGCTTTCTTAATGCACCTTATTTTTATCCCTAGCCCTACCACAAATCTGTAATTTCTATTTCCACCCAAATGCCCTTTCTTTCCTTACTAGGAGGAAGTCTACCTGAGATACACGCTGGCTACTCCTATATGCGATCATGTAACTGTCTCTTAGTGATCCATGTGTTGGCTACCATTAAGCTATTACCTGACAGAAGTCCAGAATGGCCTCTGCTTCATTAATTACATTATCCCAAACATGTGGACTTACACAATCCTCATACCTGTTTCTGTCTGCCCCAGCATTATCAAAACCAACTTATTTTGTCCAGCTTTATATGAGTAGGACCCGCAACTACCTGAATGCAATCTTCACCTTGTCATCATAACCCTGGGATCATGAAGACTACACTCCATTTTTACAATGGAGTCTAACTGCCATGAGTCTGTTGCTGATTCTGATGACATCCTTCACTGTCTTCAGAAAACTCTCAACATGATTTCAATACCATTTCTATGGATCCCAGGCTAACAGACTTTGCTGCACAGCCTTCCACCTGGCTACACAAGACTATACAGTCTCTTCACTATCATGTCATTCACTTCCAAGCACTATACAGTCTCCTTATTATCATGTTATTCACTTCCAAGCTGTGTTAATGTCAGTGAACATATAATCAGTGTAGCAATCCTTAGTTCAATTATCCAGCTTTCACTCAACACAGTTGCTGTAACCCAGTCTGGGTAACTGGACACCAGCCAGCCAATACCTTCTGACCTGTGTCTTGATGGGAGTTAAGGCAAGCAGATACTCATCAAAAAGGTATGTAGTCCCCTTTCCACCATTAGCATGGATTTCTAGCATAGGTTGAAGTAGGCTGGGTCTTCAACCCATCAACAGACATCTATGCTCATTTTGTTTTTGGTTACATTAGCTGATGCAGCAATAACACCTCAAGCTAACATTTACACCAAGTGTCCAACCCTGATGTAGCTCATAGCCTGTGGTCTGTGTGCTCTCCTATCGACAGACTGTTATGCACAACAGGTAGCAGTTGTGTTCATGACTCATCCCTCAACAGGCACCATCAAGACCTCTTAAATACTTGGTATCCTCTGTCTTTGAGGAGGAAACACCTAGAATGCTTTTGTGAGGTGGGAAGAGTTCCATAAAGATGCCAGTGGAACATGCAAACTCCACAAAGACAGTGAGCAAAGGTCAGAATCAAATCACTGATTCTGGGTCTCACACACGAAAATCTTAAGTATTACACCAATGTGTCTTTCGTAGAGATATGCAGAAATGTGACACTGTACCTTTTCATGCATTTTGATTAGTCTGCTTGAAGTATAGAATTAATCTAATGTATGGACGCAAAACTCACTGACAATGTAAATTTACTGTTCTACTGTCTTACAGTTACAGAATTCTTAGTTATTGTAGCTGGGCCATGTTTCAAACTATGAATTACGTCACTATACTAATACGTACATGAACTCTCAAATATAAAAGCATTTCTTCACTTCAGAAACAATGTACCATCTGGATGTTTATCAAGACACTCAGTAAACACATACGGAGAATGAGTTACCATCATCCATGAGGATTTTAATATAACTGACTTCTACAAAGAAGTACATGTTAATCACTTCCTGTAGCTAAGTATTAGCAAAGTTAATGGTATATATATATCGCCATATACTACAGGAGAACCTACTTACAAATTTCAAAGTCTTTTCTGAGGTATGCTCTGGCAGCTGCATCTAATTTAAATCTACACAGCTCTCACCTCTCTGGATAACGTGCTTTCATTCAAGTAGGGAGTAAGCTAGCCTAGAAGGTACATGGATTTATACTCTGTTGTTGTTTGACTGTTTCCCATTGGAATTACTGGGTACAGTCTGCTGTATACCAAATTTCCTTCACACAAATGGCATGACACATTCTTGGTGGGAAGGAAGTGTTTTCTTTTTTTTTTTTTTAGCTCTTACTGGATTTACAATTCATTCATATTAAGCTTTACACCATGGTATCCATTACAAACTTAAAATTGATTTCTGATTCCCATTTTGGTAGTTCCATTAATCAGCTACCTAAAAAGATATTTAACAGTTCTACAATACCATACTACATAACTAATCACATGTAAATATCAAATAAACAACCATAAAAAAATACCAAATGCCTATTTTCTCAGAGGTCCTGAAATCAGACTTCTCAAGTGTACCTATTTTGAAGGTACCTACCAACTTTCTGGCTTGAATTATGCACCTATTTCTGGAGGTATGTTTCTATATTCAGGTTTGATTCACCCCTTTCACACAATTTTCGAACTCACCTCAGCCTCCAGTCATACACGATTTTGGAACACAAGAAACCAGACTACATGACAAACATATGGGAGGCACATTTAAGAAAGAGGACCCACACGTTACATCTTCCTTTTCAAAAGCAAAAATAAATGACTTTGTGAAGTTAATTTTTGCAATATCATTCATTAAAGCTTACAGATTTGATGCTGTCTTTGATGACATGCTTACATGTTTGCAACATTTTTACAACTCTCAGTTTTTTTAGACTTGTGTTTCTGAGTAGTACTCCACAATCCTACCAGAAATGGAAACGGTCAAGTTCCATTCACTATTCAGATTTTATGCTAATCAGGTGCCCAGATGTTTGACAGAAAGTACCTACTCTTCCAGAACTTCTGTGCCCATTTTCAAAGTATACAGTTTGTGAGGTATGTCTTAAATAGTTAAAACTACAATTTGCATAATAACTAAAATATGTTGAAAACTGCCTTTTTTGTGTGTTGTCCATTCTTATTTGTGATAGCCAGCTGAGCTCAATTCCATTTGAGATGCTGGATCATTAGCTTAATTTTCAAGTGCTCTGTCTTTGCACATCCAAAGAAAAGCTGTATTGCTCTGCATGACTAATGCATGGGTTCATAACAAGGAATGCCACACGTCACAGTTCAGTCACTTACCATGCTTCCAACTGCACTGTCATGCTCCAAGGATTGAGGTTTTAACAGCTGAAGTGCATTTCTTGCCGCATTGTTTTGTGCTTCCTTCTTATTTCTGCCGCTGCCATCTGGATAGTCTTTACCACTGATCTGTACCTTGTAGACAAACCTAAGATAAAAAAAGAATAAGGATTAATAAGCTAATTCAGGCCCTTGAAGGTATTTATTGATATACAGCGAATACACTGCTTTAGCACAACTTGATACAGATGTTAAAACTGAGGCCCTCATGGACCAGCAAACAGAAGAACAAAAGAAATTTGACTCCCAAAATTAGCAGTAAGATACTCAGTGACCAAAGAAGGCTGGAGTTATAGTGAATATTAAAAATAAAACATCAACTGTTGGGTAATCACTCTGAGTTGTCACCGGCCTATGTCCCAGGAAACTACAATGGCACAATCAGCAAGGACAGTGATTACAAAAGAACATTTATGTGTCACTTACTTGACTGTCAGCAGACTAAAGAAACAGAAGCTAAATAAACTACATTTGGTGCTGCTACCTTCAGTGGGGACAGGGTTATAATAAAGGTGATAAAAAATTAAACGTACTAAGGTACATTAGCTAAGACTATCAGTTTGGAGTAGTAATTAATTTGCCAGCAGCTGCACAGCAAAGGAGGCAATGATCTGGCTTGCGTTTTACTACCGTGTACATTTGTATGAACAGTGTCAGCAGTGGAATACATAGTACACTCATCTTTAATACAAAAGATTGTGGGTTCTATTCCCACGTTAGGTAGATGACTGGAGCATAAGGGGAGTATGTTGTCCTTCAGATGAGATGTTAAACCAAGGTCTGATTTGTTTGAGTTGGTGATAGCTCAGGTGGATGTAAAAGATCCCATGGCACCTATCAAAAAGAGTAGGGAGAATTTTCCATGATGCCCTGGCCAAACTTTCTCTAGTAGTATAAATACCACCTTTGGTCTTCCCTGAAAACAGGCGACTAGTCTAGTGGAACTAACTTAGTCAAAAAAGGATATATAGACAGATAAATAGATGATTGTGTATGCATAAATAACCAAATCTAAATGCGCAAGTAAGTTCCTAAGTAAAATGTACAAGTCAAATGTAAACAAAACACCACATCTTCAAGAGCAGACAATAATTCTTTATTAAGCTGGCAGATCCCACAGTACACCTGAGGTTTCGCCTGACAGCTTTAACAATCATAACCACATGTAAAAATATATATTCACTTCAATAAGCAAAGGAGCTGGTAGCTGAAGGCAGGTATTTTCTCTATCAATTCTATTAATTCGGTCAAAACAAACCAGTTGCAACAGGGATGGAACATGCCCAAACATGCACATACAAATAAACAAACACAGGTTTATAAGGCGAGTTAAGTTTAAGTCTGATAGTGAACTATGCGGAAGAAGGGACTTTTACTCTAATATCTTTTAAAAAGTTCAGGTTCCAGAAAGTTCAATAAATTGAATTTACCAAGGGAAAAAGGATTCATAATTACAGTTTGTATCATATTTGTCCAATGGACAAAACTTAAAAAAAAAAAAAACTAAAAGTCACTTTCAGTGAACTAGAGAGCAATCTTTTTTGCAGGGAGTAAGCCCCCCCCCCACAACAGACACAGACACACACAATTATGTATACCAGTGCAATGATTGCACAACAGTGGGGAAAAGTGCAACACTTTACGATTGCTGAAAGTGTCTTTCAGTGATATCTTCTTCTCATTCTGGTCTACTGGACGAATCTCCCACAATGACTATTTATGCTCCCAAGAAAAGGCCCAACCTAAAGAAAATGTGTGTCTACTTTAGTGGGACTTGGAAACTATGAAAATAAAAGGCTTGACATGGAAGATGCTATTGCTAACCTCAAGCAAGATGCGTGTATTCACGCTCCAACGAGCTCTATTCTGCAGTGCTAATCCCAGATACAAACTGGGATTGTTCCTTTGTGTCAGCTGTCCAAACCAGTAAATTGAAAGACTGTTTATGTGCCTGAATTTTAACAGCAAATACAAAAACATTTAACTATTCCATCTGTGTTTTATGTGGCTGCCTACAAACTATGGAACTAGGAACATATTTCAAGTAAGAAGACAGACTGCTGTAAAACTAACTTGTGTACTACCAAACTGATGAAATAACTCCATCTTTATTCTGAAAAGTTTTTTTCTGTTTAGTAAAGACAATCCTGTTTCTGAATGTGAAAAACTGAAAGGCTGCCAGCTTAGCAAGATAGAATCTTGTAAATAATTCTATGTGATTTGTACATTTTAATATAATCCACAGGCTGGTTTTACAAATGTAAAAGCGGAACTATATGTTATGATTAAAGTAAAGCATTTTATGACTGATCTCAGGACTCAGAGACGGGATGTCTGGATGAAGGAATTCTTTCTATTGTATTAGGACAAGAGTTAATTGCTATACATAATGTCTTTTACGGCTGTGGCTTTCTGCAGGTGCACATTACAAAATAAATCTAAATTTTGAGTTTCTGTTAGCCTGGGAAGCTAAATCAGAACTGTTAAGAATGATGTAATCTAAAATGAGTCAGCAGTGATGTATTATCAATGTAAGACTTTCTCAGAGAAAGAGAGAGAAAACGAGAGCATTTTGCATTTGCCTTTGGAACTGACATCACCAGTATTCTGCCTTTGCTCTGTATGTAAGTTATTTAGAACATTGTTTCTCTTAGAAACAGATAGAAAATAGTAAGTTTAGTCTAGCTGTTTTCTATATTTATGGCAGACTATTCTACAGTATTATTTTAAGCATTTTCCTGTGACGTCTGAACTCTTGACTAGCACTGTGTTGAATTGAGGAGATTTGTCTTGTGTTTTAATTATTTATTATTACATATTTTTAAACCTTTCAACTGTGGCTGTTTTGTGTAGAGATAATTTAAGCTCTAGAGTACATTGCATGTATACAATGATACAGTCCAAGCCACTCCAATAAGCCTTAAAGTTCTGGTCACACTTACTAACTGGATAATAATATTGCACAGTAAAATTGGACAGCCTTTGGTAAGGACCTTATTAGTAGCTGGTATTAGTGGTTGGTGGCAGTGATGTCTACCTTATAGACTGAGCGGAGAAGGGGGCATAGCTGGAGAACCTGTACCAACCTTCCCCAGGAGTGTCTGTTTGTTTGTATATAACTCATATCTCAAAGTGTGTAGGTGTCAGCTACTTGGGAAGGGACATGAAGCACTGGTTGGACAGAGAGAGTGCTGGAGGATTTAGCTTGACCACTAGGCTGAGACCTGTGCCCTACAGCTGTGCCAATGGGGTGTCTTACTCGAGATCTGGAGAGAAAGGGAGAAACCAGCCCCAGACTGACTGTGATCTCTGTGTGTACTTAAGGGAAATTGTACTTTACTTTGTGTGTACTTGTTATCCTTCCCAATGTGCATGCCCCTCACTGGTGCTAGTGGTGAGGATTGAGACTCCTTGATTATTGAGCCAGTGCACGGGCATCACACTGAAAGCAGAGTCTGTTGGCTTTTTTTCTGATAAATAAACAAGTTGTCACTGTGTGTATGTATATATATATATATATATATATATATATATATATATATATATATAATGTAATAGGACAAGAACTGGAAAGGAGAGTGTATCGGCATGAAAACAACTCAAAACTGCTAAATCAAATAGAAGTTTCTGGAGGCAAAGGTCTTGGTCAAAGTCTAGAAGCAAAGCAATAAAGAAGTGTGCACTTCAACAAATAATCAAACCTAGATCCTCCAGATCACTGTTCTGACTGCTCTAGCACTATACTACTGAAACAGCTGAGTACTGGACATGATGAAGCATTCATCCCGCCCTCATAAATACGTAGGAGCGACCAAGGGTTTAATACTTGCTCTGGCAAGGTAAGAAAAAAGCATTTTAGCAGGGCTGAAAAAATAAATTCCAGGCATAGGGTAGATTCTTCTTTGCCATTATGTCCAATATTAATTTACCAGAAATCAAGGGCTACAACAAATTACTGGAGCATATGTGACTGAGTCAAAACACAAGCTAAACAACTGAAACTGGACAACTATGCAGTTCTTTAGTCAGACGCAAAATAGTCTGTGTCATAAGAAACAACCATGTATGTAACAGGTAAGCTACTGAAAGAATCAGGCTTCATACTAGAAAAAACATAAGCATCACAGAATTAGTGAGTGTGAAGCTAACATCTCTATTTGATGGCTTATAAGTATGTAGAATTTGTACTGTCAATACACCCTCCTGGCCCAAAATGACAATGGAAATAACAATTGAATACAGGCAACTTCAAAGTTTTGCCTAATGATATTTTAGAAACTTTTGGTTGTATTCCGAAGAACTTTACAGTGCTAGAATTAAGGATCAGAAATTGTCACATTTAATATGGCAGTATAAAGCAGTGACCGAGATACTTAAGGTGCCACCTGAGCAGAGTCCACCAATAACTCCATCATCTTGGTGACTTTAATTACCCATCAACAGACTGGGATACCTATACTTGAAACGTAGGCTATGCCCCAAAATTACTGTAGTATATAAACAAGTATTCCCTGGATCAAAGAGTCAAAGAGCCCACTAATTATTTCGGATTGTTTCGGATTTTTCCTGGTTAGGGGTCTCCACAGCGGATCCCCTGTCCGCTCATGACTGGCAGTGAGGTTTTACGGTGTCGTGTTGCCAGCCCGGCACCCAACCTTCCACAGAAGGCCTGCACTCACGTCTAGGGCCAATTTAGAGTGTCTTATCCACCTACAGCATGTTTTTGGGATGTGGGAGGAAACCGGAGCAGCCGGAGGAAACCCACTCGACCACAAGGAGGACATGCAGACTCCGCACAGAAGGCACCTCAGCAAAGAGTCAAAGAGCCCACTACAGGAGAAAATATTCCTGACCAGTCTTTACAAACACAGCAACTATATGCACTATCCCACTAGTATACCTATACTTCCCCAGTCAAGTCTGACAACAAAAAGGTAACCTTCTTCTTCAAAATCCCTAAACCAGTACAAAACTCCTGCAATTATTTGATGATATCTTAAAGTTTAAGTATAACTGCAACACCCAAAATGGTGATTTAAGTAGTAGCTCTGCAAATTAATTCTATGCTCACCTAGAAATCTGTATTAATCTGACAGACCTCACCAGAATTAAACAAAATGGAAGTGTAAGAGCAAACTAACCTGGTGGTAAACATGCATAAATAAACAACAGAATAAAAGAAAAAAAGTTTCTTAGAATATACAGTAAAAATAATGACCCACAATTATAAGTCAAGATCAAAAAGTTATCTAAAGTACTGAAAATCACTATCAAGAAAATAAAGGCACCTCATGAATTTGGGTTGGCACTGGGAGCTAAGCATAATTATAAACTGGTCTTTATTAAGGTCAGTGTCAAAATAACAGTCAACATTGCTCTGAACTTGTTCATTATGGCACTACCTACTCAGATCCAATGGATATTGGAAATATTTTAGCAAACAAATTCCGAGCAAATTTCACTCCAGAGACATCTATACAAAACCAAAATATCCCTAAGAACCTCAAACCTACCTATCACTAAAGAACACTTGCTAAAAGTACTCTCCAAAACAAATGATACATCCTCTATGTGACCTGATAACATGTCAGGCTGCTTGCTGAATAGCACTAAACTTGAGCTGATAGACCTGCTCCTACAGCTATTCAACCTAAGACAACCACTGGAGTTGTCCCCATGGTATGATGTACATTGACTGTGATGCCACTTTCACAAGGGTGGCCCCACCACAGAACCCAAATATCACAGACCCATCAGATTTATACCACAGTAATCTGGCTTTGTTAAGTGAAGATCATGTTTAATGAACCTAGTAAATTATTTTGAGAAGGTAATACAAGCTGTGGACTGTGGTCACACTGTCCATACAGCACATCTTGACCTTGCCAAATGCATCTGATACCACACTACATTCTAACATAAATAACATGCTAAATGCACCCCAAGTGGTCCCTATGTAGTTAGGTGGATAGAAAATTGGCTAAGGGATACAGTCTACACAGTGGGAGTGGCAGTCACATCCTCAAAGATCATGAAGGTAGCCACTGGGATCCCTCATGAATCTGTGCTAAGACCTCTACAATTTCTCATACACTTCCATAAGCTCCAAATCGAAAATAACAATTTCTAGTTAACCACGTTTGCAGATGACTGTAAACTGAGTGCATTGTCAAATTGCATTCTAATATGCAGAAGCTACATCATGAACTTGCACGAGTTAATAGCTAGTACTCAGAAAATGGGCTAAAACTAAATGCTAAAAAAACATATTATTATTACATTTGGTAAACAACCCCCTCCCACATCCAGCTTATAGTACAGAAAACATGTTGTGAGAGACCTTTGAACATGGGTAGATAAGTCCCTCTACTTTGATGCTCATGTCATAACACTAATTTGGAAATCCTTCTGTCTGGCACAGTTGATCACAAAGGGTATCGCCCCTACATCCAGCAAAGTCGTTACCCTCTCTATATTCTGCACTGGCCAGGCCCATCACTGAATACAATGTCCCCTTTGAATCTATATTACTAGATATGTCAAGCAGTTGGAAAAAAAACCCAAAGATTCCTGACAAAAAAAGATCATGGGCCTAAAAGACCTCCGCTACCAAGAGAAGCTGGTGACTTGTGCCTGTATTCAGTGTTCTACAGACTCCTCAGGAGTG
>NC_056725.1:221786800-221854300 GCF_019279795.1 Protopterus annectens
ATCCCATTCCTAAGTCAAAGTACGATTAAATTTCATGAAATTAGTATTGTTTCAATATTTTATGTCAGGCAAAACTGCACTTCGCAGCACCCACAATGTATCCAGTAATGATTCCTTCTGCAATTCGGATGGTGTTACATGTATTGGTAGCATATGTAAGTATGAGTGTAGATTCTTTTTTAGAAGACCCATTGCTCCTACTACTACTACGTACTGCTATTGGAACTATCTGGGTATCTTTCTTCCACATTGCTCTCGTTTCTGTCTGCAAATCCTGATATTTTATGATTTTGTGTCTCTCTGTACGGGTGTCGTGATTTCAATGATCAATGCTATGTTTGTATTCCTTTCTTGGACCACTATATCTGTTTTTCTAGCATCTATCTTTTGAACTGTTGGCAATGGATGATCCCATGTGGTGTCGACAAAGCATCATTTTATATGATGCTTTGTGGCTTATGTTACCAGTGTTTTTCAGCCACTTCAGTACCATAAGTTTTCCACAATCCCCAGTGCAAACGTCTTGCCACAATATTATGCCACTCAGTATACAGTCCTTCTGCCATTAGTATGTCGCAACCAGCAACGAAGTGTGCAACTGTTTCCAATTCTGTTTTATAAAACATACATGTCCGTTTCTCCCACATGCTCAATAGACTTTGTAAACCAACATGTACATAGCCCACTATCTTGGGCCACCAATATTAACCTATTCATCTTTTGGTTTAAATTCACCACTCCTTAACCATTCCTACATTCGTTCCTGATCAACAGGAGATACTTCCAGAGGTTTTCTATACTTGCAACTATATTTATGCATTTTCCACATTTCTTGCCTTCTCAGCTGGTCCTTCACCTAATATTCTTTCTTTTGCTTTTTGGCACATTCAGTTGTTGCCTGATTTTTATCTATTTGTGGTTTGATTCCCATTCCTGCTTGACGCCGATATGCTTCTGCTAGCCTAAGCAGAGAAGTCATCTTAGTTTTATTCTCCTCGTGTTTCAAAACTTTCACTAAGTTTGGGTCTTGTGAGGTCAGCAGATATGTGTCGAGTCCCATGATTGCAGATCTATACATGTAATCAATTTCAAGGATGCCCATCCCTCCTTCAAAAAGGGGAATATATAATATTGGTATGCACTGATTTTTATAAATCATTTGGTGAGCATGAATTATCCTTCATGTTTTCCTATCTAATCTATCCAACACGTTTTGGGGCCACTCAATCACTCCAAAATTGTACGTGTCAGGACAAGAAGAGCAAATTGGTTTATAGTTTGGATTTTGTTCCTAGATGCCAATGCTGTATTCAGGATTAATTAGGTTTACTATGAGACTTCCAATATGGATTCTAAAAAAGGCCATAATACTCCTACTGCTCTATACTCTGCAACGGAGTATACTAATATATGTGTGTGTGTGTGTGTGTGTGTGTGTGTGTGTGTGTGTGTGTGTGTGTGTCTTTAGATAATGGGCTAACAGCCTTAGGCCTCTTCATTGACTTGAAAAGGACCCCTCGAATTGGGTTTTTATCTCTTCATTCCCCTCACTGCTGACCAGCATGATCCAGTTAGCATATCTCTCCTCACTGTCCTCTGCTACTCACCCTCAACTCCTCAGTCCATCATTCTCACCCGTACCAAACTTTATGTACTTTACAATCACTTCCACAATCACTAGTTTTGTGGCAGCTTATATTTTGCACTTTAGTTCATTTATATTATCACAGTAATAGACGTAGATGAACTTACTACGGATTCTTCACTGTAAAGCTTCATATTAACTTCAAGCCTGTATCTCCTGGTTATCAAGTTCCTCTTTCTTGGACATTTTGAATTCTACACCCGCATATGTAACAGAATATAACTTGACCGCATGCAACTTGTCAACTTATTGCATTAATACTGTACATTACTTAAACTGTATGGGGTGGCACATGGGCATAGAAGGTAGCTTTGTCACTCACAGCAAGAAGGGCTCCAGTTCAATTCCTGGAAGGGTGCCCTCTTTGTGGAGTCTGCCTGTACCACCTGTGTTTTTGTGGGTTTTCTCCCGGTGCTCCAGTTTCTTCCCATATTCCAAAAATATGTAGATGGTGGACTGGACACTAAATTGGCTAGAGATGTTTATGTGTGTACATATGTATGGGACAGAACAACAGCAGCAATGGAACTAACCACCCAGTAGTGAGAACACTGGCTCTAGACGATTGTCAGTGTTGAAGTGGCACCCTAACCCCATGAGCAAAAATGGGAAAAAAGGGTGATAGATGGATGGATGATTTAAACTGTAAACCATGTAAATGTAGTATGGCCTGGACTGCAGCTGAAAAGGGTCTTGTTTATAGTCCGTCTATCTGGTTAATGAATGAAAATGAAAAAGAAGGAAAGAAAAAACTCTAAAGCTTCAAGCAAAACAAACTGCATGTTTTTTTTCTGTAAATACATATACTGCAAATGCAGAAAGGTAGTTTAAACTTACGTAGGGTTATGCGGTGGACCACTCTGTGATACTTGCTTGATATCGAAATTTAATGACTGTTTATCACAGTACTCACGAAGCTCCACAATGAAGTTTCGTTCCACATTAGAAGCAGAAGCCATTTCACAAGCAGCCTAAAATGCAATAAACATAGATGAACATTACAAAATGCTATTTAAAAAATTTAACATAAATGCATCTCATCCAGACAAGTCACTGACAACTACTCCCATTTACAGCTGGAAACATATCTGTGAAAACTAAATGCTAACTTGCATTGTTGTTCATCTTCAATAACAATTGTTACAAATGTGAAGAAGTGAAGAACTGAAAATAAACACATTACTTGTCCACTGCACTTGATTTTCTTAATGTGTGTATGGGTATATTTGTACTGGAAAGCTGGTGGCAATCATCTGTCATGATGTAAATCTTTTCAATATTCATATTATCATTATCTGAATATTTTTGAAGAGCCTAGAGAGTTGGTCTAGCTACTCGAATTATCCTTTGTGATTAAAAATGAGTGCTGGTATTCATGGAAGTGATGTTCCTTAAGGTCCATGTTACAATTTTTGTTCATGATTAAAATGGATGTACTCACCACCTCTGCATGTAATTCTGCTCTGCTGTCAAAACTGAACCCTGGCTAAAGAAAAAGCGTAAAAAAATATAACGGAGGAAATATTACTTCATACATATCACATAGCTACAAAGTATATAAACTACAAACTCTCCTCAGTGCAGCTGCATAAAAAGGTGAGATGCATGGCAGCGAAACAGAAATCCCATTCAGATATGTTTATTCCAAATCTCAAGACACATTCTAATTCAAGAAGACTTGTGGAGTGGTTCCAACCGAGAAGAGGATTATCAAGCAATACAATAAACAATGAAGAGGAGAAGGAGATTATCAAAAGAAAAAGGTTATTCAAAACAACATGTAATGGAAAACTTCTACTTTCCCAAAGCACGATTTTGTCTCAAGAATAAAGGTATGGAGGTCCAAACTAATGCCTTGTGAAGGTGTGGACCACTGACCAAGTAACCACAGCATAAATGACTGCTGTGGAATCATTCCTAAAACAAGATAGCAAGCTTTCTAATAGACTGTCTTTTATCAGTTCTGTAAACAAGCTAACAGACCTCATGGTAAGTGAAATGTATTCAGTAACAAACTGCTGGTGAGTTGCACTTAAGAACTTTACTGTAAAAAACAAGAAGGAAAGTTATTCATGAATACCAAGGTGATGCATTCATCCTTCACAAAAGCATACAGTATGACCCTCCTGAAAGAAAAGGCATAATTCAAGATGAATTCTGTCACCAGCTTAGATTGGAATACGTATTTTTTCTACCTTCTCATCCCACACCTTCCTATTAGCTTTAACCTATTTATTTCCCAGCAGTGACAATTCATTTACCACTTGAGGGACATACCCAAACAGGCAATTTTCTTCTTCTGGCTTTTCCCGGTTAGGGGTCGCCACAGCGGATCATCTGTCCGCTCATGATTGGCAGTGGAGTTTTACAGTGTCAGTTGCCAGCCCAGTGCCCAACCTTCCACAGAAGGCACACACACACACACACACACACACACACACACACACACACACACACACACACACACACACACACACACCTAGGGCCAATTTAGAGTGTCCAATCCACCTACTGCATGTCTTTGGGATGTGGGAGGAAACCGGAGCACCCGGAGGAAACCCACGTGACCACAGGCATGCACAAAAGGCAGCCCAGCCGAGAATCGAACCGGAAAACTTCTTGCTGTGAGGTGGCAACGCTAACCGCTGCACCACCGTGGCCACAATAAAGGTTGTTTAATACTCTTTGGCCATCTGAGAACTATACAGCTTCACTAGCCCTGTCCTTTCAGCCTACCAGCCCAAAGGGAATGCAGGGGAGGGCCACTCTCACCACTGATACTCTCCCTGCCTCAGCCTGTATTGCTGGCACTTCTCCAAGCCTGTCAGGGTTAACCAGAAGCCATCACTTACTGAAACAGCTACATTTTCTCTATTAGCTATAACCAATGAGAGATTTATAGAAATACTTGGTGATTCACCACATTTTGTTTTTAAGACTGGTGACAAATATTTGAGTCCAATAAGACTGCAAACAACGTTAATAAAGATAATTTCAGAGGTACAAAAGATGTGGTGCCTGTAACCAGTGTTCCTATATTTTATTGGATGAAATAATTAACTTTCAAAATGACCTTGGGAGTGTTGTTCATTTTGGTTCTGGTAAAAGTGGTACTGCTGGTGTGGTTTATTTAGCTAAGTGCTTAACCTGCCCCCTTTTACGTGGGTAAGACAAAACATCAATTTAGGAAGAGAATTTATAAACATGTATGTGACATACAAGTTTCCGTAACAACAATGCACAACAATGCACTTTAAACTTTCTGTAACAACTTTGGAAAGTTTTGTTTCTGTATTCTGGAAGTGCTACTACATAATCCAAGTGGTGGGGCACAGGAAACATGCTTGAGTACAAATAATTAATGTGGCAGCTTCGACTTAATATAACAGACCTGGTATCAATGAAACAATTTCTATTAATTTAGTGCTAAAAATAAGAGCAGCTAAACTATAATATTTTTCCAGTGTTTAGATCTGTTTATGCATGTTTTATGAAGTATTACATTAAAAGATTAATTTTATAAATTTTGGAAAATTATACTGCTATATGATATTATGGGTATAGATGATGATGAATTACTTACGTATTTTAAGTACTTTAAAGTACATTTTAATAAACATTTATTGGTAATGTAGTCATTCTTCAGCACTTTTTCTTTAAGTACAGAGATTGATTTTGTGACACAAACTTGAGTTGTTATTTACAATGAGAGTTTGGTGGGTTGACTCTTCAGTTTTGTAGTAGTCTATGTTGTTGTTTTATAGACAAAGAGCTTAACAACTGATGATAAATTTATTCCATTTTACAGCTCTGTCTGCACTTACTTTACTTGGTTCTTCTGTTTTTGTGCTGTTGTCTGCCTTTTAGGTTCATAATGACCTACAGGACTTTACTGACAATGCTTGAGAGATGAGTTTTGAATAAAAAACTTGTGGATCTGCTACAGATGTTTTCTGGTCCTAGACTACAGAACTTGGACAAAGTCTAATGAGGCAACAATTGGATGACTAGAATTATTATTCATCTGCCCTCTATGACAATGGCCACTAAATGGGAAAACAGGGAATGTAGAAGGATGAAGGCTGATCCAAGACAGAGAAAACATCCACTTTCTCCGATTCTAATGGACCAAAAAGAATCAGGCACTAAGGCACTGTCCTCATCAGCAAAACAAGCCTACCTGAGGAAGACCCCAGTTGTGATAAATTTCTTCAGCATCCTTGGAACAAATATGAAAAGCTACAGAAAATGTTGGGTTCTGACTAAAGGCATCCAACAACATACAGATTTCATCAGGATATATAAATATCAGGAGATAAATCTCACAATTCAGAGTCCAACAAAAGGCCATCAGAGGTTTCCTTTAGGGAAAAAGATATGGTGCTCCAGCCCCTATCTTTTAAAATATCAAGCAGCAGCTTGTCACACCTTAGTTAAAAAGGCATAATTTTAATTATGCCTTCAAGAGAAAGAAGAATTACAGGGCAAGCCTAGCCTCTAGAACATTTATCTGGTAGTTCTTTTCTGAGGGACCTCACACCTCCTGTGTTACATTAGGACCCAGACAAAACGCCATCTTCCCAGCAAAACACTACCTATTGGTCATGATAGAGATTTTGTCTCACAGTAAGTAATAGAGATACCTAAAAAATGATTTTGAGGACAGAAAAGAATTCAGCAGTCAAAGAGAGGAGTCAAGGCGAAAGGAAGATCTAACAAGTAATGATCACACGCTAAATAACCTCTTATGTGTAATCATATAAGAAAATACAGGAAACAGTAAAGATACAGATTACACAAATAGGATAAGTTTAAATTCCATACCACTGCAAAATGCAGTTCAGCAACTTCTGAAGCGTCTGTGTACTCCAGTGAAAAGATCAAAGCTCAGTCTGGAATGTAACTATAAAAAAAACAAAGTCCACAGCACCACGGAGAATGAGACGTTGTTAAAAAAATATGTATTTGAACATATATAAAGTGCTAGGTTAAAAGCAAATAGTATGTAATGCATTTTATTCTATTTTACAATATGGCAGTAAGAATGATCTTACATGTAATTGCTTAAAGCTTTGGAGCTGCAGTGTGTTTAAACTCTGACCCTGGCAGTAGCCAGCTCAGCAAGCTTATGTTTTTCACTAATGATTATCTGCTGGGTCAAAAAAATAAATGTATAGAGCATTAAAAATCTTTCTTCCTTCCTCTGAGATGGTTGGCCTTACAAATGTTATCAGAAATAAAGCACAGCTGCTAAAAGTAATGTTGCGAAAAAAACAAAAAAGTATATTACAAGACTAAACTGACTATTGTATTCGAGCAGGACTAAAACCTTAAAAAAATAACATTTACAAAAATACATTATAACTGACCAGGTGCTTTGCAAGGCTGTATTATTCTCATGGAAAAACTTTTTAAAAGTATAACATCAGCTTTTTCTTATAAATAAAATATTGTAGACTATAGTGATGTAGGTGCCCTGTGACTAACCACGTCAGTAAGGTGGGCACAGCTTGAATGTATAATTATAAAATAAAAAACACTTCCTGATTCATGCCAGACAAAACTCTATACTTGTATTGTATAATATTTTGCCTCCTGGTGTACACTAGTAAAGTTTTTTGCATCTGAGCCTTTTGTGTTGTCCTAATTTGTTTTTACTTAACAGACGTCCAACATAAAAGCTTTTTTGTAAAACCAGCTTTAATCCTTAAAAGTATAAGCGCTTTTGTTTTTGTATACCAAAAACTTCTTCAGATACATTTAAAAATCCAAACAAAAAAGTTTTTTAGTCTAAGGGAAGCACTGGGTTTTGCACCCATGTAGCAATGATCCACTGACTGCATGATGTCCTTCTGCACCTGCACTGACTGCATGATGTCCTTCTGCACCTGCACTGACTGCATGATGTCCTTCTGCACCTGCACTGACTGCATGATGTCCTTCTGCACCTGCACTGACTGCATGATGTCCTTCTGCACCTGCACTGACTGAGAAAATTAACATGGGGAGACAGGCTTCCTTCAGTGCACAGCATTTAGCAGAAACCGAAAACACCCTGCAAAGAGGGGGCTCCAGAGGAGGGAAGACTGCTTTTTCACACCTGAAAACTGTCCTATCTTGGGCAACAATAAATGGGTCATAAGACTTTTAGTCAGCCAAGGGATGCTTGCCTTTCACCCCCAATAGAAAGAATGAGCAAATTGGGTGAAAACAGTGGAACCACTGGACAAGTGCAGTCCAACAACAAAAATATACATATATCCCAACCATCGTGAAAAATACTCAAGTGATGGAATAAACAAGGCATTGACTCTCTACAATTACTACTACATGCTACAGGAATTCATCTAAAATATCATACATGATCACGGCCAACACCTTTCTTACTGTGGCATCTTATACTAAAACTACTACTATAAACTTTGTTTTTTTACCAGTGTCACCAAACATATTAGACTGCTTGGAAAATATTATACACTTTAACTGTTATCATTTTAAAACCACATCTAAACTTCAGCAGAACTAAACTTCATAAACATTTTAACCACAAATATATTAATCTACAAACAATGCACTTTAACAACAGTATACCCCTCATATAGAAATGTGACCATAACTGTAATACAACAAGGAACTGCAATATGCATTTTTTTAATGTTGGTTCTTCCTTCTTTTTTCCTATTATTTATACCATACATTGCCCAATAACTTCATAAATTACAAAAAGTTAATCATCAAATAATTTTTTTTGGACAGTTTACACAGCAACAAAAATACTTGCATTAGCCTTATTAAAATCAATATTTCCAAGAAATACTGCCTGCACTAGCAGTGCATAAAACACTGCTTAAATCATTATCTCTTAAATCTTAAAGCACAGCACAAATCCTTCAATCCACTTTTCATAACCATAAGACAAATATAGCATCACTCTCTTCTTGCACCCAACTATCTTCTTGTACTTTACTGTGCAGTAATACACTTGAAATATCTTAAAGATAAGTACCACAGGAAATGTCTCAAAAAAACGAGATTAAAATAGCTTTGATAATAAAATGCAAAAACAAGTGCTAGCAGTACCTCATATGCTGTCTATTTCAATAACATGGAAATCTTTGATGAAAATGCTCCACACAGAGTTTCATTAATGTTAAAAACAAATTCCAAAGTGCGCGATGTGTACATTTCCTATTCTGGGCATGAGAGCTCACACTTTACGACTGACCTCCATTAATAAATTCTACACTGAAATTCAACTGAAATTCAACAAGTTGATTTATACTGAACAGTGGAATTATGACAAAATTTTCTTTAATATCTTGAGTCCAGTAGAAATTAATACAGCTGACCAGAAACATCTTAAACAATTACTGGTGTTGCACAAACGTCATAAGAAGATGATTAAAAATCCCCAATGTACAGGAGTAGAATGTGCAACTCCTCCAATTATAACAAACAAAACAAGCTACTATATAAAAACAATCTAACATTACATATACATCTGACTTGGGCAACAGCAAATTTAATTCTGTATCACCAGCACAGACTAAAGCAACTCACTGCCATGTACCATTTGTTTAACAATTATTTTAAGTGATTCCCTTTTTTATAGGTTCATAGGATGATACTAGGCTATTGGCCCGGAGGCCCTAATAAGCCTATCCAAAAATTTTGCCCATGTTCCCTCAAATAATACTATTTATTATATATTTATATTAGTTATAATTATAACTGCTTTGATACCTAGTACAAAAATAGGAAACAGACTGGAAGGTCTTTTGTCTTTCACACCTTTATCTCTGCCCTTTTCTAACCAAGTTAGCCACTCTTGTCATTCCAATTTTCACTGCACACAACAAATAAAAGTACATTAAAATAAAAACAATAAACAAAAACATTGTTAAAAATTGCAATAAATAGTAACCAGAAACAAAACATCACAGAATAACTCATATTAGGTTATCAAATAGTACACCAAGTTAAATAAATACCTAAAGTATTAAACAATGGGACTGCTAATTATATTACTTAATTGATTTATAGTTTGTTGACTGAGCTGGCCCTACTGGCCACTGCCCATTTTTAAGCAGCATACAGGAAGCTATGCTCCCAGTTTCTTTCAACTTGATAGTAAACAAAAAATTAGAATTATTACACTTAGAGTTATCATCATGTATTGTACAATAGTCTACTTTATTAGAAAGTACTATTTACTTCCTTATTTATACTTATGTATATAGTTTACTAATATGTGCGACCATCGCTATACACCAATAGTCAACTCCTCCCTGGTTAGATCCGACCACAAACTAATCACCTTGGAAATCCACATCCCCCCGACCCCACCCCGGCAAAGGTAACCACCATGAAAAACTTCTCCAAAGCAAACTATGGTCACCTAAAAACAGAGGTGGCTAACTTCACTGCACCCATGCAAATGGAGATCAGTTGCATGACCGCCAAAACATACACCAATGCACTGTACGAAAACGTACACAAATGCATGGATCTCACCATACCCAATAGAACCAAGACGCTCTCCTCCAAAAAAAGAAACCAATCTGGTGGTCCCCTGCCATAAACAAACTCTACAACAGAAGAAGGAAATTGATGCGGACTAAGGTAAGGTCCCAAGACTGTAAAAACTCCCTTATCAGCCTCAACAAAAAGTTGAGATCCATCATCAAATCCTCTAAAGCTAGCTATGAAAACAGAATTTCAGACCATAGTAAAGACAACCACAAGGCCTTCTATAGTTATAAAATGAATCTCCATGGCAATACCCAGATTTGCTCCGAGCTACTGCACAATGGTACCTCGTATACAGAGTCGACAGATATTGCCAATATACTGGCCGACAGATTCAGTGCCAACTTTACCCCTCTCTCCCCCACTAAGGGACCAGTCATAATACCAGGAGATTGCCAGGCACCCAGTATTACTGCTGCACAGGTTAAAAAAGCACTGTCCAAGGCCAAGAATACAGCTTCCACGGGACCTGACAATATCCATAGCTGTGTTCTACATGAACTACAGAGTGAACTGGCACCTCACCTGTCTGCCTTGTTCAATCACAGCTTCACCTCAGCCTTTGTCCCTACCGAATGGCGCACTGCTACAGTCATCCCTCTCCACAAAGAAGGAGCAACTACAGACCCTGGATCTCACACAGTTTGGTTTTGTGAAGGGTAGATCATGCCTGCTCAACTTGGTCAACTTCTTTGAGTCAGTCACCAGAGCTGTGGATGAAGGCAAGGTGGTTCATACAGCCTACCTTGATCTGGCCAAGGCCTTTGACACCATTCCCCACTCGGGAATCATAGAAAAACTCACCAAGCCAGGCATCAACCCCTATATCACTAGGTGGGTTGTAAAATGGCTCACAGGTAGAACCCACAGTGTGAAAGTAGCTGACCCCAACTCAGACTGCCGACCAGTCATGAGTGGAGTCCCACAGGGTTCAGTCCTGGGTCCTCTCCTGTTTAGTATCTACTTTTCTGAAGTCCAGGCCAACACGAAGGGACTCTGGCTGACAAAGTTTGCAGATGACTGCAAGTTGGGAGCTATTATTAACTCCCCAAGTGATGCTGACATTCTACAGAAAGGTCTCATTGAGACTAACGACTGGTGTCAGAACCATGGCCAAAGCTCAATGCCAAAAAAATGTGTCGTCATCCCCTTTGGAAAAAACCCAGTTCCCATGAATTACCACATTGATGGTAGTCACAGACCTCAACCTCATTACCACAATCAACAGAACATGTTGGAGGGAAAGGTTCATAACCCAGAGACTGCCCATGCTATGGAACAGACTTCCCGTACACGTCAAGCAGAGCACCTCACTGGCCCTCTTCAAAACAAATCTTGATGAGTGGATGGGAAATCGAAAATTCACCCTGGGGATCGCTCCAGTGGCTCTACACGACAGAGGCACTGGGAACTAAGGTCAGGTGGCACAACACCAGGGTAATCCTATGGGCTAGGCTTGTAAAGGGTCCAGGGCCATTAGCCTAGTACACACCTATGAACCTAAATTTCAAGTTTACCATTTTGTTTTCATTTGTTTTATGGTTTGCAATATTATTTTGATTTATTATTACTGCATTTATTGTTCATAGATTCTTCCTAAGCTTACTGCCAAAGACCACTGAGAAGCACAGACACAGGACCCATCAAAAGTGGGGGACAAACAATAATCCCCAATTAAGCAGACTTTCAACACACATCACCAGTGAAAATGTGTGAGCACCCATCCATTCATTTAGTCTAATTTTAAAGGTTGCTAGGGAAGTTACTCTGCTTGATAGGTCAGGGTAGCCCATTCCACAAATGAACACCATATTGGGTTAGGAATCTAATGTAAGGTAAGGTAGCCCATTCCAGAAATGGGCAATATATTGGGTTAGGTTATCTATTGCACCATATGGTGTTTTTGATGTGGCAGCATATGTTTAGGTTTCTAGAATGGGTGTTTACCACTGGTTCTGTTTAGGTATAAGAGTTCAAGAAGTCCTGAATCATTCATAGCATGGTATGCTAAGCAGAGATCTCCCATCAGGAGTCTGTATGACACTCACTAGAGGGACAAGTATTTTAGTGTATCAGAGTAGCTAAGATAGTCTATCAGAGTACCTAATAGTACTGAGACCTGAGATTTCTGTGGTGAAGAAATGAGATCTCTCAGGCTGGTTTAAGTACTTAGTGTGGTACGTGCAGAAGGGTGCATTACTTTCAACAACAATCCTAATAAGAGAAGAATTAAGTAGGACTATAAATTATTTGGACCTTGAAGAGATACAATCAAGCATAAGTTGTGCAAAGTAAGAGAATTTTCTAACAACCACAGAGACGCATCTACCCCTAGCCTGGGTCATACCTGAAAAGGGTGCTTATATCGGGACACTTATCTGGTTAATAAATAGAAAATAAACAAATACATAAATTAAATGAATATACTTGAAAAATAAGAATTCAATTCAGAGCACTATAAACTCCAAGATAAAATTGCTTCATCTATTAAAAATGCCCAAGTAATTAACAGATACAAAGAAGAGATACTAACAAAGCACGGTGAAAATCAGGAAGAAAAGCACCAAATATATAAATTATCAGCTCTACAGTCCACAAACAAGGAATGAAGAGATTATCACCTGCAAATTTCTACTTACGATAATACTAATAAGGGATGCCTAGGCCTTATGCAAGCACATGTGACATCATGATCCACTAAAATTTATTATAATTGTAATAATATGGTTAGGGCACACACACTGTGCCCTAACCATATGATGGCAAAACTTGGTTATAGAAATATTCAATTACAGAAAGGAAAAAAAAGATACAAGTAATGACACCTGGAAGCTTAGGTGATCCCATAAACAGCATAAATAGGAAGACAAAAGAACAAATGAATTATAGAGGTAGCTTTGAATTCACTCATGTTGACTGGGAAGATTGTTTCAGACAGAAGAAAGAAAATGACTGGGGTCTGAATCACCACTCTTATTATTTGATTTATATACAACAAACAAGTACTAGTAAGCCAGCTCCATGGTATAGAGAGATGAAAGCCTAACTTACAGCCCAAGCAACCTGGGCTCAGTTAGCATCGCAGGCAACTTAGCTGCTGTCAGGGAGGGAGGAATGGGTGAGCCCATGCTAGGAGGTTGGGCATTCGACTGTGACATTCCCTAAGGGGAGGCATGGCTCAAAGAGGACAGAAGTCCTCAGATGAGGTCAGTGAACATCGGAGTGCAGGTGGGGAAAGTGGATAGGGCATTAAAAAAAAAAAAAAAATCCATCTGAACAAAATGTGGATGGCCAAGACTACCAGAATGCCCTTAGGTTCCACAACCAGACCCAACAGGATGCAACGTAAGTCTGGGGGAGTTTTTAGTTGCTGGTAGACCTGGCATGGATGTGGAGTACTGGGTGGCAGTGCCATAAGCTAATTTTGGGGACCCCCCCCCAAATTAATAGACAAGTACTGGTTGGAGGATCTTAGCTTGTATCAGCTTACCAACAACCATAAAAAACTGTAAAAATCTATAAAATTATAGCAAAAATGAACAGTAGCTAAAGTATTACAAATGGCATTCTAATGAAAGTCCAAAAGAACTATAATCAATTCACAAAATATTGATCACAGTCTGTCAAAATCACTCAGCTATAATGTACAGTTAAGATTAAAAAAATCACCAACATCTTTTTTGCAAGAAGGAAGGTGCCCCTGCACTCCCCGAAGTGTGGGAGGTGTGGCCACAATCCTTGTTTCTTAAGTATACAAATTCTGAGGTTGCATTATCTCAGAGAAAAGAGAAATTCA
Organism: Protopterus annectens; assembly: GCF_019279795.1. Classification (NCBI taxonomy): domain Eukaryota; kingdom Metazoa; phylum Chordata; order Ceratodontiformes; family Protopteridae; genus Protopterus; species Protopterus annectens. The sequence continues at coordinate 221,800,771 of NC_056725.1, forward strand.
CAAAACACTGCAATCTCAGTGATAGAATTTCATTTTGTTTCAGAACCATAAACTACTGTGAGTGCTGAGGTTTAATATCTTGAAAGTTAAAATACATAGTGGAAGAGTTCCCTTGGCTGTAACTGGGAGACAGTTCAACTTAGCCAATATAGGACAGTGCTATCCTCCTTTTACCTGAGATAGCAATGAACCAAATATTTTATGTATTGTAGTTTGCATGCATTTAGTATTGCTAAACTAATCAAGGCCTCCAAGTGACCTTTATTTAACTATTATAGCCTTCCAGACTTCTGGTGGTGCTGCGGTAGCGTTGTCGCCTCCCAGTAAGACGATGTCCTGTTCGATTTTCACCTACAGCGTCTTCTGTGTGGAGACATGCGTGAATGGGCATACCTTCGTTGAAGGTTGTGCGTCAGAGCTGGCAACTCGGCACGTAAAAATCGACTGTCAATCATTAGCAGACCTGAGTTCCACTGTGGCGACCCCTAACCGGGAAAAGCTGAAAGACACAACAAAGCCTTCCAGACTTCAGAGGATCACTCAACATATAGCTAATTTTAATATCTTAATCGTAATGTCGGTGTGGTTTCTGTACGCTATCTAAATGATGTAATTGGCTAAAAATACATAAAAAGGTACTTTTATATTTGAACATGAAGATTTGTTTAGGGAGTCCTTTATTTTAATGGGTTTGGATTTTGCAGATTACGAGCAGTACCAGTACCAAAGATCATAGTTGTAATCAACATATTTCATGAGTGAAGCCAAGTCCAAATGTAATTAAAGTCTTTCTTAAGGACTTTTTGTACAAGGAAGAGCACAGTGGCTCAGTGGTAAGATAAAGTTCCAGGGTCAGAGGGTTTAGTCCCGACCACTGTTTACAGTCTGTGTGGACCTTTGTATGCATTCCCACATCTGTGTGGGTCTTCCCCAGATAGTCTTGTTTCATCGCATCCCCCGAACACACACTGGTTGAGATGCTATACTAAATTGTCAGTCAGTCTTTCTGTTATACTCACTCACTCATGCCCCTATGGTTTGCATCAAAGCTGAAAATGATCTGCAAAAGACCGATTCACATGCTTAAGAAATAAGATAAAAAATGAAAGAGATGAAAAAAAATCCCATTATTAATTACTAGTATGACATGTGCATAAAGTTTGATTGCTTAGCACTGTTAAGATTGTTAATAAACAGGAAAATAAAACAGGACCAAAGACTGACCCTGAAAGACTATGGTCTTCAGAAAGCTAGTATCTGAGGAGTCAGTTATAGATAACCTGAGAGGTCTGATACGTCAAGTAGTTTTAAAACCACTTTACCATTCTATCCCTTAAGCCCGTATTGGTTAGGACACTAAGCAGTAGCCAGTGACAAAATGCTTTTTAAATCAACAAAGAGCTCCCAAAAGAAATCCTGAAAATAACGTACTAGCAACAAGAGAAAATTACTGTTAATCTGCTAAAGCTTCATCTGAAATCATGTTGGCAAAGAATGAAAATTCCAGGAGTTGACTGCACACTATTTTTTGAAGAATTTAGTTAATGGACAGAAATCAGCAATGGGACACTGTTCACTGAAGGATGAGGGGAATGAAACCATAATGATATAAATATTAAAACACGAGGAAAGGATATGGGTGCTGGGGGTTGGATTGTATATTTAAATGAGGAATCATGCTACAATTGGGGAGCCACTTGTAGAAAAAAAGGATGAAGACTGCTATTCTTAAGACCTACATGCAAATAATTTTTTCTACAGGCGCTGTGTTGTGTTAGCACTAATTACTTTCAAGTGGAAGAATGGCAAGGATGCAATCAAGTATAGCTCTTTTATTTATTTAATTTACTCTGGTTCCTCTCCAATCATAGTTAAAAAAAAAAACTTTGAACAGAAGTATTCTCAAAGGCTTTCTTCAATTTACTTCCTATCCAACTTGCTCAGGAGTGAAGCCTGTCAATAGCGTAAAGCTATTCTTTTTACCTGTGTATTCCCCCACTCCCTTATTAAACTGCATCCTTGCTACATACATCAGATTTCAAGTCGGTTATTCTACTCCTCAGCCCCCTCTTTCCTAGTCCTACGTGATCTAGGCAGCAGCACTACCTCTGGGAATTCCATCAAGCTTCTCCCCTAGGCCCCTGCTTAAACTTATCAAGGGTACCAGAACTTGTCAGAGATTTGGGATGCATGGCTAGGCTTAAAAAGGTCCTTGTGGCCATTAGCCTAGCAAACACCTATGAACCTAAAGTCCTTTTTTTTTCATTGTTCACAAGCCAAACCTTTCTATTCCTATTTTCTCTATTGCTGTTTCACAGGCACACCTTTCCTTCATCATTCCTTATTATTCCCCTTTTAAGGGTATCCAATGCTTTAGAATGCACCAATCAGGTCGCAAGATAAAATCATCATCTGTAATAAAAAATGGAATACAGGTCACATACACCATTCATAGCTTCAGTGTCTCAAACAAAGTCTCCTGATTGACTTCTGGCTCAGCTGGCAATAAAACTCTATGCCACATGCCTTAATCTTCTCTCCATAATGCTTACAAGTAACTTGTCTGTGTTTTAGTAGATTTGAGCCTGACTTGGTTAGGGGATACAAGGGTTAACTGGGTTCACTTTATTATCCCGAAATATCGAATATCAGAATCCCAAGATTATAAAGCCGAAAGCTCAAAACTCCAAAACCCCAGAAGCGCGAATTTCAAAATCCCAAAGTACAGAGATGTTGAAGTAGCACTTCTGGTGTTGCACTGTGTGAATGGATAGCTGGACGTTTAGGTAAGTATTTATGTTTAAGGGTTTTGGTTAGGGGCTTTAGTGTGTGTCAGTGTATTTCGTTACTGTGATGTGTGTTTGTGTGCGCAAGAGGAATGTAGCTTGTATGGTGGTGTTTTCATGTGTTTGTCTGTGTAGTGCGACCTTGAAGTTAGTATATTTAAGTAGGGGGGTGTGGGGGGGGGTACAGCCCCCGACATGGGGGGGTGCAGGGAGGCTTGTATGTAGTGTGCGTTTGTGTGTGTGTGGGAGGAAGGTGTGTGTATGTGTATATGTGTGGTGTATGGTTAGTGTAGGAGTCGCAATTTTGAAATTCGCGCTTCTGGGGTTTCGGGATTTTAAGGTTTCGGCTTTATGATCTCAAGATTCTAAAATTCAATATTTCAGGATTTCGAGATTATAAAGTGAACCTGGGTTAACCTGCAAGGGGTGTACATAACACTCATTCAGATATTAAACATTTCCCAACTAGACATCCTTCAACTACAAGATGCCTGAGCCAGATCACATCAGATCAGCCTAGATATCAGAGACCACTGCTAGTACTGGTTATCTGGAAAGGCAACAAAAAGATGGCTCTAACTACACTGAAATTAAAAGACGTTGTGTCCCTGTCTGAATTGTGTCATTCTAATAATGTCATATCTACTGACTAGTGTAAACTGTACCAATACACATCAAGCAAGCTTTTTTCCAGCTCTGTTCAGTACCTCTCTTTATTCTGTTGGAAAGAGCCTTGCCCTAAGAAACAGAAGAGAATAAAGGGTATCAAGTAGATGAAGAGAAGCACACTGAATCCAGTACAGGTTACAAGTCACTCCTTCTACATACTTTTAAAAATAAGCTCTGTACTTTTTGAAGTCATCCTTAGGTTGCACCTTCAGTGCTGTCATATGGAAACATTTATGACCTGAATATAGATCCCCTAGCCATCTTGAACTTTGCCTGTACATAATATGGCAGTATGACCCTGGAAGCTTAAATGCTATGCCATAATAATAAGAGGATCAGTTATATGACGTGATTTTATTTGCGGTAAATGACACAGACCTATGCACTGTTTAATGCTTACTTTTCATCTATATATGTTGTAATTTAGTGTTGACTTGCTGCACAATCTCAAGCCAATACACTGGCTTATACAGCAGTCAGGGGAGGGGATTACATGTGCCTTCCTTAAAAATCACATCACACCAGTAGGAACAGTAGTCTTTTGCATGTGAATGTTGACTGAACTATACAAAATCCAATGGCAAACAGTGAGATACTGCTCAGTGACACAAGTATGGACAGGACAATTGCCCTCAACAACAAAAGCAAGCGTCCACCAAAGCTATCGTAATTTCCATTACTTTGGCAGATCCAGTGGTGGATTATAATAAGAGCAATTCCAGTGGCCAAACCATACCCATAACTTCAGGATGGCCCACTTCAGCAGTGAACACCACGGTGCCCTCTGGTCATTTGAATTATTACTACTTTTATATATATATATATGTTTAGCACTGCTAACTCCTTTTTGTTAGCAAATGTGCTGGATACAACAGTCACTAACTCTATAAGTCTCATTTTAACTGTTAAAATGCCACAACACGTATGTATATTTGTTTAGCTGAATCTGCTGTTCGCGTATGTATATTACATGCCCGGTCATGAAAAGACGAGAAAGCCATGTGCTGCTGAACTTGCTGGGGGGAGTGTTGAATGCCACTGGTGAGAAACTGGGAAGGTTATGGGCTGTAGGCAAATAAACACACCCTGATTTCACAGAATGTCCTGAATTTTACCAATATGGTAGTTTCTAGATTCCTTATACTGCTCACTACATTCTGGCTTTGTCCCAGATTCTTACACTAAGGGGTCGTTTGTTTGTTTTTTTTTTTTCAAACTGAAATGTTCACAGTAAAACAGGTTTAACTTCTGAGTAGGGAATGTGGAGGCTAGTCAGGGATGAATGCAACTTACCTTCTTGTAGGGTACTCAGTTAACCACCTAGCATTGTGGGATTTGTGTGCATTTATTTAAATAAGTTGGAATACTTTTGGCTATTTGCATGTGTGATGCCCACCACTGCTATCAATATGTGATGGTCACCAATATGCGTCATCCCCACTCTGGGCCAGTAATCAAGGAGCCTGAATCCTCACCACTGACAATGGAAAGAAACGTGCACTTGGAATACAAATTGATACATTCAGTATTTCCAGATGCAGACCTCTCTGCATTAAGTGCAATTTCCCGCACATAGTGAACACACACTCATCTTGGGGTCTGAATGTCTGTCTCCCTCCAGGTTCCCAATAAGGCCACTTATCCCACTGGTACAGCTGTAGGTTAGGTCCTTAGCCAAGTATCCCAGCCAAGTCCTCCAGCACCCTCTCTGTAAACCCAGTGCTTTGTGTCCCTGACAAGTAGCTGAGACACACACACACACACACACACACACACACACACACACGGAGACATTTGATTTTTAGCAAGACAGAGAGCCCAAACAGAAAACACACATATATACACACACACAAACACACACACACACACACCTGTGGAAGGCTGGTACAGGTTTACTAACTATGCCCCCGTCTTCCCAGACTAAGTAGTTTTCACCAGCAACAGACACTCCCCAATCAGCTACTCTAAGGCCCTTAAAAAAAGAGTGTCCGATTATACAGGGTATTATTAATACTATTAATATTATTAATACTAATACAAATGGTAATAGTTCACCAAGATGGTTAGGCTTTCTGGAGTAGACCACACCGTGCCACTAAATAAATATAAGTACTCTCAAAGGTTAGACACTTCCTACAAGGACCAGCCACAATAAAAAAGTATATTTAATAATAAATAATAAAAAAGCATGAAAATACTGAATATATATTTACAGTAAGCTACAGTTCAATTCTCAGAAAATATTGACAGTAACATTGATGGACAGACTCATACAAATAAAGAAAAACACTCTCTAAACTAAGCTTAACTATATTCCTGACTGATCTAAAGAAATTACTGCTCCCTAATAACTTACTTGGGCAAGGCGAGATGAAATACGTGAGCAGTCTTTCTAGTCAGGGCCCCAAACAGAATGCTCTCTCCTGAGAGATTATGCCCTGTAAAACATAATATCCAAAATGGCTTGTAGAATGACCTCATCTGGTCACCTGACTCTAGGTTCTCATACTATTTCCCTTTGAAACTGGGGCAGGAATTTAGCATAGACAGCTACAATACACATCTAAATATTTATGGCAGTGCTGTGGAGCTTCCCCTCTTTTACTGTGTTAATGAACAATGGCTTCTTCCAGACATAACATCTCCAGTCCTATTCAGCACTGTGGGGTGAAGTTTTAAGCTGTCGCTCGTCTAGTCAGGATGTAATAGATGAGACTTCGTGGGTTCTGTTCAAGCAGTTTTATTATGTATAAACACATCAAAATTGAGGCTTAATAACTTGGGTAACTTATATACAAACCAGCTATTACACTCATACCTGCTCACTATCTGGCTGTACTCTCAAAATGGCACTGAAGCTAGCATGCGTTTGCTATTTATACGCACGTTCAGTCCTTGAAACGCTTCTTAAAGATACAGCACACACGCTCTGCTCTACATCCTCTCTCTTTGAGAAATAGGTTATGCAATATTGACAATATCAGTTGACATGCAATCAATACAAATAATTCTTTGTCATGCAATTATATAGAACTAGATACACATATATACAATCACGTCCAGGTCGCTGTGTATTTCACACTAGGTCTGGAAATACAACCAAAACATGTGACATAAAATTTAGTTTCAGATTTAGCAACCGGAACTGCCTCTGCTGAATATTTAACCTTAGGAACATCATCAGGAATGGAAGTAGAAGTTAAGACAAGTTCTGCAACAGGAGCATTGTTTGGATTGCTCTGCGATCTAGAGTCTGCATCACAGGAACAATGTTGCAATATCAATTCTGGTACAGAAAGAAGATGTCTGAGATTTCTCCTGTACTCCATACCTTCAGATTCTTTGAAGTAGAATCTCGGCTCAGTACATATACCTGTTACATGACTAATCCAGTCGAAACCTTTCGCCGTTTGTATCCAGTCTCTCCTTTCAACAGATGAAGAAATCTGCTCAATTTATCATAGCTGGACTTCTAGAAAGAATGCTTCCTGAATAATTGTGCTGTAATGGTTCTGCTGATCTTAGCTTTAGGCCTAAACAAACTGGAACTAATAGGCAATGTTGTTCTGGTTTGCTTGGTTAGAAGTCTCTGAGCAGGTAAGCCAAGTATATCATCATGGGGTATGTTTCTGAGATTGAGTAAATTCAAAAAGACATCGGTATTGTCATGCTTTGACCTTTCAAGTACTTGCTTTGCACTCTGTACTGCATATGTTCAGCTAGTCCCTTTGACCGTGGATATTCTTGACTACTAGTAACATGTACAAAGTCCCATTCACTTACAAATTTCTGAAACGACTGACTAGTAAATTGAGTACCATTGTCATACACAACTTTGTGTGGACTACCATGGACTGAGAAATGACGTTTCAACTTAATAAAAGCAGTGAACATTAGGTTAGGTAGTAAATCAATCTCAAACTAGTTCGAAAAAGAGTCTGCCAAAACTAAGTAATGCTGATTGTTCCACTCAAATATATCAGTGGCTACTGTTGACCAAGGTAGTTCAGAAACTTGACTAAGCTAAAGTGGTTCTCTTTGCAAATGTGGTTTTGTACTACTGCATACTGAACAAGAAGAAAATAGTTTATCAATGTCTTTTACTAGTTCTCTCGCCCTTCTTTTGATAAATTCGGAAGCTGGGTGACCACAATGCAAAATCAGGATATAGTCATGCTGTAAGGAAAGAGGAACAACAATTTTAGGACCTTTGAAAAATAATGCCATCTTCCATCAACATCTCATTTCTGTAACGAAAATAAGTTTGCACTTCAGATGGTACACTAGATTGCTTTGACAGCCATCCAACATTAATGTAGTGGCTGAGCTTTTGCAAAATTGTTTGTATGATCTCTCGGCTCAAGTCTTGTGGTAGAAAAATTACACACTTCCATTAAGTTAAAATTCTCTGTGCCAAGCTGTTCCGTTGTATTTCTGGGTGATATGGATAAGGTATCAGCCAGATAAAGAAGCCTGCCTTTTGTATAGACCATTCTGAAGTTGTACTTTTGCAATTTGAGCATCATTCTTTGTAATCTCACTGGAGCTGAATGCATATGCTTCTTTAGAATAGTAACTAGAGGTTAGTGATCAGTTTCAATCTGGCTAGCTCGACCACAGATATAATCATGAAACTTTGAACATGAAAATACTATTGCCAAAGTTCTTTCTCAATCTGAGCATACTGCATTTCAGTTTGGGTAAAGGTTCTAGATGCAGAGGCTACTGGTCTGCCTTCTTGAAGAATAAATGCACCAAAAACAAATTTTGAAGCATCACAGGAAAGAGTTACTGCTTTATTGACATCATAGTATCTTAATGTAGGTGGGGTGACAATTTTCTGCTTAAGGTCTTCAAATGCTCTCTGGTGCTGTTCCAATCAAGACCATGTAACATTTCTGCGCATCAGCTCTCTCAAAGGTGCTGTCAACTCACTGAAATCTGGTATAAACTTGCCTAAATAAATAGTTAACCATGCCAAGAAAACATAGAACTTGAACATTATCAGGTGTTGGCAACTCCAGAATAGCTGCTTGCTTGGATTGGTCTGGTCTCAAGCCAGTGCTGGTAAATAAATGACCTATATGTGTAACTTCTGGTAGTATGAATTTGCACTTTAGAGGATTAAGCTTTAAGTTCACTTCACATGCTCTTTCTAGAACTCTCTTAAGGTTTCTGTCATGCTCTGCTTCACTATTGCCCCCAGCCAATAAATCATCTACTATTATGGTACAAGGACACCTGAAAAAATTTGCTCCATTGCATGCTGAAAGACTTCACTTGCAGAATTTATTCCAAATGGCATCCTTAGGAATCTGTATCTGCCAAACGGGGTACTGAAAGTAGTCAGTAATGAGGATTTGTGATCAAGCATCACTTGCCAAAATGAACTTTTTGCATCCAAGACAGAAAAAACAGTGGCATTTGGTATTAGGGCTATGACTTCTTCAATTGTACTCATTGGATGATGTGGTCTTTTTAATGCTTTGTTCAAATCTCTTGGGTCAATACATATTCTGATTTCATCTGATCCTTTCCTGTGGGCTACTACCATGGACAACACCCATTCAGTTGGTTCTGTAACTGGACAAATTACACCTTGCTGCACCATTTTATCCAACCGTGCTTTAACTTTATCCTGCATAGCCATCGGAACTTTTCTTGCTGGTCTGACCACTGGACTGACCTCTGGGTCTAACTTCATAGAACGCACAACTCAAATGTTTGCCCAACTTGTCATCGAAAACATGAGCATACTCTGAGAAAATGGCTTCAGAAAAATTGGGACTTGGATATGTGCTTATATGATGGACATCTTTGGTAAAAGAAAGCAGATTCATTCTTAAACTGTCTCTGAGACCTAATAATGACTGCACAGGTCTTCGGACTACATAGAAGAATAATAAGCTGTAACAGTTGCTAGCCAAATAACATGAAAGCACTACTGAGCCTTTGGTTTGAATTTCTTTATCTCCATAAGCAACAAGTTTCACACTACCAGCCATACTGTGTTGTTCACCAGCTCTCACTTTAGCAAATGTGTTTGCTGACATAACATTACTCTCTGAACCAGTGTCTACTTCGAGCTCGGTGGATTTACCATTGATCTGGACAGTACAAAATACTTTGTTCTTTGCCAGCAAATTAATTGCATCAACTTTTTCATCAATTACTGATACACAATCTACATAGAAAGTAGAATTGCAGCTCTCGATATGATCAACTTGCTTTTTTGAGTGATCCTTCTTATAACTGTGTGAGGTTTACTTGATTTGCAAAACTTTTGAAAATGATTTCATTTTTTACACTTGTGGCATTGCTGACCAAATGCCAATTTCTCCCTTTTAGACTCATGACTGGTACCACAAGTGTGAAAGTTAACTATAAAGCTAGATTTGGGTTTTGCTGAGTCATGCTTATACTGCACTGAGCATGCTACTTTCTTAGAACTTGCTGGAAAACTACGTGGTTTCCCCAGAGAACCCACAGGGGCTGTGGCTGCCATGTGCTTAGGCCTGCTTTTGTTTGCCATGTGTTGCATGCTGTCAACATTAGTTCTGGAGTCTGCCGAAACCATGCTCTTATTATTTGCAAGCAAACTTGTGTGCCTTTCTGTAACTTCATGGATTTGACAAATCTCAATAGCTTTGCTTAGCGTAAAATCACTGTCACGAAGCAAAATCTTTCTCACAGCAGCACTATTAATACCACACACAAGCCTGTCCTTTATCAGCTTGTCTTTTATGTCACCAAACCGACACAGGGCAGTAATATAAGCTACAAAAATTTCCCCTGGTTTCTGATCTCTTGTGTAAAACAAATGTCTCTCTAATGTAATATTTGTTTGGGGGTTACACATTTCTCTGAATTTGCACTTCAAACACTCAGGGTCTTCCCATGATTCAGTCTGTACAACAATATGGTGTTTTTCACCTTCTCCCTCATATACTCTTGGTGCATACACAAATGAACACTCTCTTTCAATGGTCTCTGACCCAGCTAGGTTTAGCAAAATGAATGCCCTGCTGCATGCATCTTTGTCAAAATAAACTGCTTGTATAAAAATATCACACTCTTGCTCAAATATTCTCCAATTCTCTGCAATATTCTGATCAAATACAAGTGGTGAGGGCTTTCAAAATCCATCTGCCATATTAACACATACCAGTGAAGGGTTTTGCAAACATGCACGAACACACACACACACATACATATGCCAGAAATTTATGCCAGTATTCGTAACTGTGCCCAATAGCACAACAAGCCTCTGAATAACTGAACTGTGCAAAATAAGTCTCTTGTGCACTGCAATACTCTTGAAATTACTGTACTACAAGAAATCAACCCTCATCACTGTAAGAAATATTTCAAAATAACTACACTGTGCAAATGAACTGGGCAGATGAAGCTCAGAGTAAGAAACATTTCGATGTAACTGCACTTTGCGAATAAACAGTACAATGAAATCTCTCCAAAATGGCAGTACTTTGCTAGATAATTCTTTATAGTGCAAGAGGCACTCTGTAATGGCGGCATTTTGTGAATAGACACAATCAACGCGAGAAACTTTTCAAAATGTCTGTACTTTGACGTACTTCACAAAATAATTGCACTTTGCACACAAACTCTTCAGAATACAAGCACAGTAATAAGTACACACTGTAAGCACTTTTACACACTTTGAGATACTACGAATAACTCTATGCCTTGTATACAATATAAAGTAGTAGTTATGCCAAAAGACAGCACTTTGCCAAAAACATGCAGTCACCTTGCTTTATTTACACTTAATGTGCCCTTTTTGCACTTATTATATTCATTTTGCTAGTTTAATCTCTTTTCACGCCCAATATACTTTTCTTGTGCTCATTTTGCTCAAAAACACAGCCGTTTTGCTTTAAACATGCTCATTTTGCCTTAAACGTGTCCTTTTTGCAATTCTGAGGTAATTCCAAACCGCTTGTGTACTTTTCTGATGCTCGTATTATCAAATCTGATGCTCGTATTATCAAATCTCTTAATTTTAAACATTTTGTTCAATCAATAAACCTTTTGTACCTCTAGCTTGTTTAATAATGCAGTTTGTGCCCTTATAATGCTATGTTTTATCTTTTTTGTAAAATAAACTGTTCAAGCAAGTTTTCATTACCTTTGATTCTTTTCTGGCCCTTTTTCATGCTTGTTTCTCTTAGTTAACCTTCACTGTTAACTCTGCACCTTATAGCCCTGGAAAGCAATCTCTGGAATCCCGGTCCTAACACCATGTTGCTCATCTGGTCAGGACGAAACTTTGTGGGTTCTATTCAAGCAGCTTTATTATGTACAAACACATCAGGATTGAGGCTTAATAACTTTAACTTAGATAAACTTATATACAAACTAGCTAGTACACTCATACATGCTCACCCTCTGGCTGCACTCTCAAAATGGCACTGAAGCTAGCACGTGCTTGCTATTTATATGCACATTCAGCCCTTGAAATGCTTCTTAAAGATACAGCACATCTGCTCTGTTCTACAACAGCTCATTTACAGTTCCCTTATTTTTCTTAAAATAAGCCAGCTGGTTAACCTTTTGCTGTCCCAGTAAAACATACATATTTAATTCAGTTACAATAAATACTACATGTACACTTTTCATTTCAGCAGGGTGCACTGTTGACACATTTTACATAGGCATACCTCAAAAAAACATTTTCACCACAAGCATCTGTACAAATCAGTTTGATATACAAATGACATATAATTATTTACAAAACTTCAGCTAGTTGTGCTGGCACATGTCATACATCCACTGCCCTACTTCACCTGGCATGGCTGGCAGTACCTCCTATCATTACAGTGTGAATGAAAGCTGAAATTACATAGCTGCCAACTTTCCCAGATTCTGCAGCATACTCCTGATTTTTCCCCTCATATTTTGATTTGTTTGTTATAAAACTTGTGATTCTCTGGTAACTCTTTGATGATTGCAAATAAGTATAAAAGCCAAGTTTTAGATTTTGTACCATTCAAAAAATGCACGCTAATGGAAAAACTATTAAAAAACTAGCAACTTTCTACATATATAACAGCAATATTTATATCCATAATTCTTGGTCTAAGAGGCTGAGAGTCTTCCCTCTCCCTTATTTTTTAAACACAGTGATATGAAGGCTACACAACAAAGTGACTACAAATCCAAAGTGGAGTTTTTTTACGGACAAAAGTAATTTACCTTCTTGCAGTTTGCTCAGTTAATTGCTTGACGTAGTATGACTACTGTGGTTTGGGTAAAATAAGTTGGAATGCTCATAGGTAGGTACTAAGCTATTGGCCCTGGGACCTACACAAGCCTACCCAAAAAGGTACCCTGATTTTCGCCACCCAATAAAATTATATTCTGTGCCCCTGTCAAGCAGAGCTACAGAGGTGATCCCTGGGGTGAATTTCCTATTTCCCATCCAGTCATCAAGATTTTTCTTGAAGAGTGCTAATGAGGAGCTTTGTTTGATATAGACAGGTAGTTTGTTCCAGAGTATGGGAAGTCTCTGGGACAGGAATCTATCCCTCCAGCATGTTCTGCTTATTGTGGCGACAAGGTTGAGGTCCCTAGAGTGTGTAGCTCGCAGCGACTGGGATTTCTTTAAGTGGAGCATGTCCAACAGCTCTGGGTTTGACATAGATTTGTATGTTAGGCAGAGATCGCCTCTGACTAGGCAATATGTGACGGAGTAAAGCTGGAGTTTTTTGAGACTATCAACGTAGGGCATCTGTTAGAGGTCAGTAATCCTCTTTGTAAGGTATTTCTGTGGCCTTTCCAGTTGTTGCAGATGTCTTGTGAGGTACATATCAAAAAAGGGGCACTGTACTCTATAATGGGTCTAATGAGTGACGAGTAGAAGGGAACAATGACCTCTTTTTTCCTGGATGAGAAACCTTTTGTGATGAGGTGTGCCACATAGAAGGATTTCCTGACTACTGTGGTGATGTGATTATCAAAGGAGAAACTACTGTCCACCTGTGTCCCAAGGTCTCATCACACTTTCGGTATTAAGTAGACTACCACCTATGTGGTAGCTCATGCATTCAGAGTTTTTACCAAAGGGGATGACAACGCACTTTTTGGCATTGAGCTTGAGGCCATGGGTTTGACACCAGGCATCTGTCTCAGTGAGGCCCTTTTGCAGGATGTACACATCGTTAGGAGTTTCAATTATGGCTCCTAGTTTGCAGTCATCTGCGAACTTTAGCCAAAGACCTTCTGTGTTAGCCTGTACTTCAGAACATTAGATACCAAACAGGAGAGGACCCAGGACTGAACCCTGTGTTATTCCACTTGTCGCTGGGTCTGAAGTCGGATTTGGAGTCTGCTACTTTCACAGTGTGGGTTCTGTCAGTGAGCCAGTTGACAACCCATCTTGTAACATAGGGATTTACACCTAGTTTAGTGAGTTTATCTATAATTCCAGAGTGGGGGAATGGTGTCAAAAGCCTTGGCGAGATCTAGATAGGTTGTGTGAACCACCTTAGCCTAGTCTACGGCTTTGGTGACTGCTTCAAAGAAGTCTATCAGCTTTATGAGACATGATCTGCCTTTTACAAACCCGAACTGGGTGGGGTCCAGAGTCTGGAGATTACCAATGTCTTTGTTTATAAGCTCTATGATGATACATTCCATGGCCTTGCAGACCAGGCTTGTTAGGCTAATGAGGCGGTAGCTCCCGGGGTCTGTGGTGGCTCCCCCTTTGTGGAGTGGGATAACCGTCGCTGTGCGCCATTCAGTGGGCACAAAGCCTGAGGTGAGGCTATGACTGAACATGGTGCTTAGGTGGGGTGACAGTTCATTCTGTGGTTCATGTAGAATGCAGCCTGAGATGTTGTCAGGTCCCATGGATGCTGTGTTCTTGGCTTTGGAGAGTGTGGTTTTTACCTGTGCAGCCGTGATTACAGGAACTTTGCATTCTTCTGGTATAGAGATGGGCCCTTTAGTGGGTGAGAGGGGGGTAAAGTTAGCACTGAACCTGCCAGGATGTTGGCAATAGATGGTTCTGTACATTTAGTGCCATTGTGCTGTAACTAGAGCAGATCTGAGTGTTGTCATTGAGATTCTTGACATAGCTATAGAATGCTTTGTGGTTGTCTTTAGAATCGGTGGCGATTTTGTTTTCGTAACTAGCTTTGGAGGATTGTATGAGGGATCTCAGCTTCTTACTGAGGCCGACCAGGGAGTTCCTCCAATCATGGGATTTTACTCTTTTTTGCAACAGTTTCTTTCTTCTGTTGTAGAGTTTGTTTATGGCAGGGGACCACCAGATTGGGTTCCTTTTTTTGAAAGACAGCATCTTGGTTCGCGAGATAGCACGATCCATGCACTCATGTAAGTGTTTATAAAGGGCATTTGTGTAGGATTCAGCAGTTATACCTGTATTGTCCGTCTGCATGGGTGTTGTGATGTTTGCCACTTCTTTCTTAAGAAGAGTGAAGTAGGCTTTGGAGAATTTTTTTACAGTGGTTTCCCTAATGGGGGGTGGGGGTGGGGATGTGAATGTCTAGGCTGATTAGCTTGTGGTCTGATCTAACCAATAAGGAAGTGACCTCTGGTGTGGAACACCGGTCACCCATGTTGGTAATGACCAGGTCTAGGATATTGCTGCCCCTGGTGGGGGTGTGGATAAGTTGATCCAAGGTGTTGGAAATTATGAATTCCAGAAAATGTTGCGCAAAAGAGTTGGTACATGAGAAGTTTTCCCAGTTAATGGTGGGGTAGTTGAAATCGCCCATTATTAGTGTGTTGGGTTGTACCCCAATATTTTACAGTGTATCAAGAAATGAGGAGTGGGAATCCTGGGGTATAGTGGGGGATCTGTAGCAAGTTACAATTTGGATTGTGGTCTTGCCCAGAATTAGTTGCATTATGCTGAGCAACTAGCCTAGAGGTGTGGATATCCTTAATAAATATGGACAAGCCTTTAGTGTTTCGGTCCAGGTTACGTGGTCGAAAGGTGTGGTATGAATTATAGCCTGGTAATGCAGGGTTGCTCTCTAGAGCCTTGAACCAGGTCTTTGTCACTGCACAGACGTCGATGTTCTCCATTTTAAGGAGTGCCTCAAGTGACTGCATTTTGAGGTTTAGACTTCTACCATTGAGCAGTATTACCCTCAGATTTTGCTTCCTTGTACGTGTTACGGTGGTGAATTTGTCATTTGAACCTTGCCTAAAAAAGGCACTATAGGGGTGGCAAGAGCCTTAGCCAGTATCCGGAATCCCAAGGGCGACAAGTGAAGGCCATCTCTGGCAAAGCATCGTGGTCTGTCGATCATGTCATCCCAGGCAGACAGATACTGGATCCCCTTAGAATGACACCAGAAGCTTAGCCAATTGTTGAAGTCAATCATTTTGTCCTTGTACTGTGGTATCATTCTGGGTGATGGCAGGATACTACTCAGGGCTAGGGTCATACCTGCCTGGGCTACAAGATCGGAGTGCTCCTCCATGTTTCTTTTCATGTAGTCCAGGGAGGTACGTCTCAGGTCATTCACACCAACGTGGACAATGACAGAGTCATATTTGTACTTGTTGTGGAGTGACCTGAGCGCGTGCTTTATGTGGTGGATCCTGGCACCCGACAGGCAGCTGACAGTAACTTTCTCCTTGTTTAGCCTGGTGAGTGGAACATCAGTGTGCCTGACTATAGAGTCACCTATGACTAGAGTGTTGGGTACGTTGTTATGCCTTATGGGCTGTGGTTGAGTGGCACACTGAGTTTGTGGGCTATGTGTCATTTGGGTTGTGTTGTGGGGGGTGGAGGTTGCTTACGTTTCTGCTTTGGAGGTCTCTGTTGCTTGAGCAGATTTTTATCGAGAGCTTCCGCGAATGTAGGTGTGTGTTTTGTGTTGCTATGTGTGTGTTTTGGTGGTGTAGGTTTTGAGGGACTATGTGATGAGTGTCGTGTGGTGCAAATGTTTACCTTTTCCTCTTGACTGTTTAGTCCAGTGCTTCCAGTTTGGCTATATAAGTGCATCTCTCACAGGTTGTAGTGTTGGGTGGTAGGAGGAGAGGGTTGTCTGTGTACATGAGGCAATTGCTGCATTGCCCCAAGATGCCCAGTTTCATCAGGTAGACCGGAGAAAACACCAGGAGCTTACCCTTAGACATGCCTGGATAGGTGCTTATTTATTAAATACTAAAAACTTTTTTCCTCTAGACAAGTGAGGAAAGTTGAGTGCTGTAGTGATTTGTAGCTTATTTAGTACTTACAACGAGTTCTGAACACGTGCTGAGCTCAAAGAAACAGATTTGAGTGCTAAAACTAAAAACTGGCTAGTTCTAAGGGAAAATTTGAAGAGCAGACTTTATGGTGCCGGAAATAGTTTAACCCTAGCTAAGCGGCAATGCATAAAGTGTATTTTTTTTCAATATAACAGTGGACAATGAGCAAACTGATTTAAACAAATTAACCAATAAAAAGCTAAAAACTGAGCCCCATTCCAGCAATCTTCGATCAGACAAGTTCTAACTGCACACTCCTGCCACTAGGGAGCAGGGGAACTTTCTTAAAAAAAAAGATGGTTTGGATTAGTGCTCAAGTTATACAAACAAAGCTAGATTCACCAGGTCTGAATTTAGTCTATGCTACAGCAAACAAGGCGTACCAATTTCAGAAAGAAACAGTTCAAATAAGCAGGCACAATAAGCCTTTAACCAGAATAAATGCAATAAAGTAGGAAGAAACACAAATACAGTAAAAGCAAATGAATAAAGAGGATTTTTTTTTATATAACAATAGAAAACAACCAAACTGATTTAAACAAATTAACCAATAAACATGCTCAAACCTGAGCCCTGTTCCAGCAGTCTTCGATTAGACAAGTTCTAACTGCACACTCCTGCCACTAGGGTGCAGGGGAACCTGTCTACTATTTGTCTGAAACAAAGCTGGAATGAGGTAGTTGTCAAATGCCCAGCTTCACAGAATGTTCTCAATTTTTACTACATTCTTTTGGTTTGTTCTGTTTACATTTTTGTTTTTTGTCAAGTCACTGATAACTGTAGTCACTAGTTTAAGTATGACAGGCATTTATGTTTCAGACTAGTATCTTTCAGAAAATTCATGCCAATACAAAAGACTGTTATTCTAGTAACACTAAATGTTTAAATCTGTCCCTGATTTTGGGGCTATGTCCTTCATTACTTTTAGCTTATTCCTGATTCTTGTGCTAAGAGGTATTATTTTTGACACGCATCAGATAAGGTATACACACAGCATAATGGCTATAAAGTACAGTTTTGTACCTACCATAAATGTAGATGTTCGAAGATCCACATTGCTGCAGTCCTTACATATGGGTAGTCCGCTGTCCTCGGTCGGCCCGAATACCAAAGTATTAGGCTGACGTCGGTCAAGGCGCTTAAAACTGACATCAGGACGTCAGGGTACAAATGCGCATGACCGACGTCATATCCTCAGTCTTTTCTTGCCCCAGATGTCAGAAGGCCCTAAAAAGAAAGGCCAAAGCCAAAAAACAGCAAAAACAACCAACCACCCCTGCACTAATCATATTTACAATATTTACAATATTCACAACCCAAACCACACAACCACCTCTAACTACAGAGGGGAAGGAGGGAGGATTGGACTGCAGCAATGTGGATCTTCGAACATCTACATTTATGGTAGGTACAAAACTGTACTATGTTCTTCACCTCACATTGCTGCAGTCCTTACATATGGGTAGAATCCCAAAGCAGAGGTAAGGAGGATGGCAAAACTATAAAGCATTAGGAGCTGCCAAAATGCCCTGCAAAATTGCAGTGGCAAAACCAGCCCTAGATTTAGAGTAAAGTGGAAGGTGGTAATGCTTAGAGAAAGTATGCACTGAACTCCAAGTAGCTGCCTCTAAAATATCTTTAGTAGCCACCCCCCTTAAAAAAGCTGTAGAAGTGGCAGTAGCCCTAGTGGAATGAGGCCTAATCCCAGCTGGAATCTCCTTACCATGATGGGAATAACAGAAAGCAATACAAAAACCAATCCACTTAGAAATAGTCTGTTTTGAAACAGGTTTGCCCTGAGAACCCAAAGCAAATGAAACAAACAACTGCTGAGACTGCCTGCACCCTTTAGTTCTGCTCAAATAATATCGCAACTGTCTGTGTACATCCAAAGTGTGCAAAATATTTTCCCCTTTATTTTGGGGGTTTGCATAAAAAGTAGGTAAATGAATAGTTTGGTTTAAAGCCACACTAGAAACCACTTTAGGCATAAAGGAAGGGTTAGTACGCAAAGATACCCTGTCCTTGTGGAAAATTAGGAAAGGCTCAACCGCCATAAGGGCCTGTAATTCAGAAACCCTTCTCGCAGAGGTAATGGCCAACAAAAAAGCAGTCTTCCATGATAAATATTTCAACTCGGCAGTCGCTGCAGGCTCAAAAGGTTGTAGAGTGAGTTTCTCCAACACAAAATTGAGATCCCAAGCAGGAGTAGGAGCTCTACGTGGGGGTCTTATATTCTTTGCCCCTCTAAGGAATTGCTTAAACAAAGGATGAGAAAATAATGGTGGGTCACAGTCATAGTGAGCAGAAATTGCTGCAGCATGAACCTTAATAGAGGAGAAGGACAAACCTTTGTCCAGTAACTCAGTAAGGTATTGAAGAGCAACACTTAAATTAGGTTTAGAAACATCAAAGTCCTTTGCTGTACTCCAAAATAAAAATCTCCTCCATTTATCTGCGTACACTTTCCTTGTACTAGGCCTTCTGGCCTCCAAAATAACATTCAAAACTTGTTGTGGAAGCAGAGACCCTCCAGGGTTTAAAACAGAATATGCCAGGCTGTTAGATGTAGAGAGTGAAGTTTGACATTGAGTAAATGACTGTTCTCCTGAGACAGCAGGTGAGGAATCGAAGGCAAAGGCCATGGAGGCTCCCGTACCAGACTTCTCAGTAATGGGTACCAGTGCTGTCGAGGCCAATCCGGAGCTATTAAAATCATGATTGGTTTGTCCTGTCTGACCTTCAGGAGTACCTTTGGGAGGAGAGGCAGAGGTGGAAAGGCATACACATGAAGATTGCTCCAATTGAATGAGAGAGCATCCACTTTCCAAGCTGTGGGATGAAACCTTTTTGTGCAAAACTTTGGCAGCTGGTAATTCAGTGGAGAAGCGAACAGATCTATGTCTGGAGTTCCCCATAACACTGTCAATTTCTGAAATACATGAGGATCCAATTTCCACTCGTGGGGATCCATAATTTGTCTGCTCAACACATCTGCTAAGGAGTTCTGTGCTCCTGGCAGAAACCTTGCCTGAAGATTTAGCTGTAAACTGAGAGCAGTCTCCCACAAAATCATTGCTTGTCTGCATAGAGGATAAGAATGCGTTCCCCCTTGCTTGTTGATGTACCACATGACAGTTGTGTTGTCTGTTAGAATCAACACCTGCCCTGGAAGAAGTAAATCCTTGAAAGCTATCAATGCAAATTGGACTGCTAACATCTCCTTCAAGTTGATATGTAGATGTTGAAGTCTGGCAGGCCACGTGTCTTGTACCCATTTTCCATTTAGATGAGCTCCCAAGCTTTGTCTGAGGCATCTGTCGTTAGAATCTGACTCGCCTCTGGCCGGGTCACAGAGAGTCCCTTGTTTAGGTGACATTCCTGAGCCCACCACAAAAATTCCTTTTGAATGCAAGGTATTATCTGAATGACAGTGTCCATATCTTGGCAGTGCTGTGTCCATACATTTTTGAGATACCATTGTAGCTTCCTCATATGCAGTTTGGCATTGGGAAGTACCAGAATACAAGATGCCATGAACCCCAAGGCTTGAAGGACTGTCCTTGCAGTCAGCCTGGACTGACGAGACAATTGGTGGAAGTAAAGAGAAAGATTCTTTTGTTTGTCCGGGGTCAAAAAGGCCATCTGGGATGCTGTATTCAGTCTCACACCCAGAAAGCACATGTCCTGAGAGGGTACTAGACTGGACTTTATTTCGTTCACAGAATACCCCAGGCATCTTAACACTGCCATCACATACTGTAAATGATGAAGAAGTTCGTCCTTTCCTTGGGCCAGAATCAGGCAATCGTCCAAATAAGGATAGATTTGTATTCCTCTTAGCCTGAAGAAAGCTATCACTGGAGCCAGAACCTTCGTGAACACTCTGGGCGCAGTAGATAAGCCAAAGGGCAATGCAGAGAACTGATAATGAGAAGTCCCAGCCCGAAAAACGCAGATACTTCCTGCAAATGAGCCTGATAGGAACATGAAGGTAAGCCTCCTTGAGATCCAGAGTCACCATCCAGTGATCTTTGCCCAGCAGAGGTAAAAGCTGTTGTTACGTCAACATTTTGAACTTGGGAATGTCCAGATATGTGTTGAGGATAGATAAATCCAAAATTGGTCTCCACGTGTTCCCTTTCTTTGGTACTAGAAACAGGCGAGAATAAAATCCTAGGCCCACTTCTGGCAGAGGGACCGGTTGTATGGCCCCTATTTGAAGTAGTAGAGAAATTTGTTTGTGAGCCTCTAGTCTTTGCTGAGGAGGAACGTCCGGCATGCCTTTGAAAGGAGGCAAGGTATGGAAATAAAACTTGTAACCTTGGTGTATGATATCCAATACCCATTTGTCTTGGGTAATCAAATTCCAATTTTCCTTGAAGAGTGCCAACCTTCCTCCCAAAGGTGCTGCCAGGCAAGAAGGATCTGGCAGCTGAAAAGGTAGGTCATTGGGCCTGTTTACGAAAGGACTGGCCCCTGCCCTCACCCGAAGATTGTGCAGGTGAACTCCTGTTCTAGGTCTGAAAGAACTCTGAGCTCTGCCCCTACCACGCCTAGATCTACCCCTAGACTGAGAATCATAAGAAGGATACGTCCACCCCTTAGCAGGCCAATTCCTACTAAACTTCGGAGGCTGAACTTGCAAAAATCTTTAACAGCCTGCATAGACTTAGCCTTGTCTTCCATTTTCTTCAAGACTGACTCCACAGGTGAACCAAACAACACATCAGACTGCAAAGGAGCATCCAAAATCCTTGTCTTAACATGGTCAGATAAATTCTGATCCTTCAGCCAGGCGTGCCTGCGAAGAACTGAACCAGTGGCAGCCACCCTAGACGAGGCCTGCACAGCATCAAAACCACATTGTAATGAATGCTTACCCACCTGTTCAGAGACATGCACCAAATCTTGTAATTCTTTACACTCAATGCCTTCCGCCAGAGCATCCACCTTAGACTTCAATTGAGAAAGAAGAAAGTTTTGATATTTCAACATATGAAACTGGCAATTCAAAGCCCTCATAGCTAAGGTAGAAGATGTATAGACCTTCTTTCCCCATCTATCCAAAGCTCTGGCCTCTTTATCTAGAGGAACCGGATTTTTACAACAGAGGCCTTGACACCCTTAGGTCCCTGACTAATAGTTTCTGGGTCTGCCCTAGGACTCTTATAAAGATATTTATGAGCCTCAGGCACCCTGTAATACCTATCCGGTTTAACAGGAGCAGGAGGCAGAGAATCAGGATTAAGTGAAGCCTCTGCAAACACATCTTCCACAACATCCAGAACAGGGGTATAGCCAAGGGCCTATGTTGGGGTAAAAGCAAAAATTCCTAAGCCTTTTCCGGGAATCAGAGAAGTCCTGACCTTCCCACTTAAAATGTTCCCACATAGAATGAAGTGTCTCCGAAAAAGAAAAATCCTCTGGAGGAGAAGCAGAAGGAGTAGAATCATCTGCATCAGAATCAGAATAAGGAGAGTACTCCTGCAAGTCTTCAGCCGAAGACTCTGAAACATCCGAAGCCTGCTCAAAACTTCCCAACTCTGGCTCCACCCTAGGCCTCTTATCAGGAGGGGCACAGAACCTCTAATCAGAGTAATCAAATCTTCTGCCATTTTAAGCATGTGCTTCTTGGGCACAGACCCTGCTGAACTAGGAGTGACACCAACAGAAGCTAAACCTGGCCTGCCTCTGGGAGAAGCCTTGGAAACAGAAGGAGAGGGCCTAACCACCCTAGGAAGGGAGGGGAGTACAGTAACCTGAGAAGCGCCTTCAGCCTGACCTGCCTCCTGAGAGGCCACATCCTGCAATATCAAAGTCTCCCCCTGAGACTCCAGAGAAGTCTCCGCCGGAACCACCGGTTCCACTGAAGCCTCTAAAGAACCGGCGTCCGGAACGGACGACTCATCTTGCCTGGGTTTAACTGTTTTGTCTTTGCGCTTCTTCATAGAAGCGGGCGCCGGAGAATCCGACGGCATTTTATAACTGCACCGCTTCGAAGACCAGCCTAGCACAATCTAACCTTCGCTAATAGTGCGCTTATTGAACCTAGCACAAAAGCGACACCCAACAACGTCGTGCTCAGGCCCCAAACAAGGAATACACAAAGAATGATAATCCCTATGCGGTATCTGTTTCCCACAAGAAATACAGTTATTCACTTTTTCTGACATCCGTAAAACACTGAGGCAAGGAAAAAACAAAATATTCCCCAACGGGGTACTTAGCCAACTTGGATTCGGTCTGAAACTCCGAACTCGAAAAATTTCAGAACGCCGAACGGCACTTGCAACGCTGCTTCTTCATCGGACCATGCGGCAAAAAAGACTGAGGATATGACGTCGGTCATGCGCATTTGTACCCTGACGTCCTGATGTCAGTTTTAAGCGCCTTGACCGACGTCAGCCTAATACTTTGGTATTCGGGCCGACCGAGGGCAGCGGACTACCCATATGTAAGGACTGCAGCAATGTGAGATGAAGAACATCTGCTGGATTTCAGTGGGGTCTGTCTAGGAGTGTAACTTTTGTCGTTTGAACAGACTGGCTTTGTAGAACTAGTGTGCATTTGCATGAAATACGTTGAAATACTTCTTCTACTGTTATATTTGCTTGGAAACAAATTTAAAATACATTAGTCAATGGGTTCATAATTATTTTACAACAATAACAAATCTGTGGTATACAGCTGACCTACCTGTCATGATCAAGTTAAAGAGTCAGTCTGGCTTTGGAACACTACTGTGCATTTATATCAAGCAATGTGGAATACCTTACTGTGGCCAGTTTTTAATTACATTTAAACATGGAGAATTATTGACAAGTCCCTGACCATAGCCATTGTCTGTGTTCAAGATATGAATGCCAAGAAATTCACCTCAATAGCAAACTCAAAATGAGAGTCTTGGCATCCACATTAAGAACACATAATAAGGGATTGTGATCTCAGTGAGATCAAATCATAATTCTCTGTAGTGTAAGGAGCTTTATCTGCTCCACATACTACCAGTTACAGAGAAAAAAGTGAAGGACTGCAAAATGTTTTACTAGCTAGTGGTGCCAAACAGAAGGCAGGCAGGAACAACGTGTCATTCTGAAACTGACTGGTTTTAAAAGCTGTTATAAGCAAAAAGTGTGGCAAAATGAACTAAGTGTGGCAGTATCTAACATAGTTTAAAGGTGTTTTACCTTCTGTTGCTGTTCCTTGCTGGACAACACTGTCAGTTGTTGATCCCTAGTTTGACACCCAATCTTTACAGCTCTTAGGAGTGCTTTACCAAAGCAGTCTTCTGACATTAGAAAGGTGCTTGACAAGCTTGCCTTTTTTTCCTGTTTTTGGAGTGCAATCACAACATTCCATGCACTACAGATATGAGCATTGATGGATTATAATGACAACAGTTTGATTGGCATTTTAAAAACAATCAAGAAGGTGGATCCAAAATAATGTGCACATGTATGTGCATCGGGGAGAGTCAATAGTGGAAAACTGCCTAGGACACAAGGTATACTTAATCTGCCACTGGACAGGTTTACTGGTCCTTAAGCTTTTGGTGGCTTTAGCTATTGTATAAAGAGCAAGGGAGAGTATAAAGACAGATTTTGTATTTGGTATGGCTAGCATACGTGTGACTTGTAGTGATAATATAATATTGCCTGACAGAGAAACAGTAATCTTTTAGTGTAGTACAAATATTACCCACTAATCCTCTAATAAGTACAGCAAGTAACGTAAAGTTTAGTGGTGAAATAAAGTTTTCTAACAGCCAAAAATTATTTCTTCAGTACAGAACATGCAAAGCAATAACTGTTTAATGTACTATTCTTTAGTGTATTAAAATGTGAAAGAATAACTTTATTACAGTCTTATGTAGACATAGTATTAAAAGGTGAGGCACAATTCCCTAATACTGAACTATTTAGAGCAGTAATTTTGTAATAGTGTTCCTTACAATATATATATATGTATATGTATATATATATATATATATATATATATATATATATATATATATATTTTTTTTTTTTTTCTAACTGCAATGGAATGCATCTGAAGCCCATTTAATTAACTACAAGCTGTCCTGCTCTTACATCTGCAATAACACCCTGCCCCCAAAATGATACTGGTAATCATATAAAATAAAGGGAAATACTCCTGTTACTATGATCTAGCTACTGCTGTTCTCCATCGGGTAATGAAGAATTTCTAACTTCTTTACTTAATCTGCATTTGTTGACTAGCTTACAGCACTGATGTACATGGGCCATTTTTAAACTCAGCCTAGGGGCATTATTTAGTTATGTGACTTGCTCAGTGTTACATAGCAAGCAAATAGAGACTGACGCGATCAAACCCTGAACCACAGGAAGTTGCTAATTTAACAGTTCACAGCCTTAATCTTCTGACACAGGCAATGAAGGAATTTGCCCTCCTCTAATATGATAAAGCCAACAGCCAAACAATGAAAATTACAATGGATATAAAAAGTGTACACACCCCTGTTAAAATGCAAGGTTTTTGTGATATAAAAAATGAGACCACAATAAATCATTTCAAAACTTTTCCTACCTTTAATGTGACCTATAACCTGTACAGTTTAATTAAAAAACAAACAAATCTGTTAGAGGAAAAATATAAAAAATAAAAAACTTACAATAAACTGGTTGCATAAGTGTGAAAACCCTTAAACTAATACTTTGTTGAAGCACCTTTTGATTTAATTACAGCATTTAGTCTTCTTGAGTACACACCTGCCATCAATTAAAGAGACTTTGATTAACCCCAAATAATGTTCAGCTGTCCTAGTAGGATTTTCCTGACATTTACTCAGTTGCCCGCTACAGCAAAAGCCATACTTCACAGAGAGCTTACAAAGCATCAAAGGGATATCTCATTGTTGAAAGGTATCAGTTAGGAGAAGGGTACAAAAAATTTCCACAGCATTGGATATACCATGGGACACAGTGAAGACAGTCATCAAAAAGTGGAGAAAATATGGGACAACAGTGATGTAAAGAATTGGACGTCTACCAAATTGATGAAAAGACAAGAAGAAAACTGTTCAGGGAGGCTGCCAAGAGACCTACAGCATCACTGAAGGAGCTGCAGGAATTTCTGGCAAGTACTGCTTGTGTATTACACGTGGCAACAATCTCCCGTATTCTCCAAATGTTTGGACTATGGGGTAGGGTTGCAAGACGGAAGCCTTTTCTTACACAGAAAAGCATCCAGGCCTGGCTAAAATTTGCAAAACAATACATCACGTCTCACAAAAGCATGTGGGAAAATGTGTTATGGTCTGATGAGACCAAAGTTGAACTTTTCGCCACAATTCCAAAAGGTACGCTTGGCGCAAAAACACTTTGCATCACCAAAAGAACACAATCCCTATGGTGAAGCATGGTGGTGGCAGTATCATGCTTTGTGGTTGCTTTTCTTCAGCTAGAACTGGGGCTTTAGTCAAGGTAGAGGGAATTATGAACAGTTCCAAATACCATTCACTTTTGGCCCAAAACCTGCAGGCTTCTGCTAGAAAGCTGAAGATGAAGAGGAATTTCACCATTCCACACAACAATGACCCCAAGCATGCATCCAAGTCAACAAAAGGATGCCTTCACCAGAAAAAAAAAATAATGTTTTGGAATGGTCCAGCCAGAGCCCAGACTTGAATCAAACAGAAAATCTGTGGGGTGATCTGAAGAGGGCTGTGCACATTTATTGACCGGGATAGTCTGATTGGATTCATGTCCATTTTCAGCGGAGGCCTGGGGAGAAAAGCTCCAAGGTAAGCAGATACAATAAAAACATATTACAAATATGGTATTGACCAAGAATACATAAGCAAACATGAATAAACAAGTTCCACAGGTTAGAGCTACTCCCTGTTGAAAGTCAGAGGTAAAGTCAGAGGTAAATTCAACAGTAATCAGATTAACAGATTTTACACATTCTTGATGAGAGTTAGCCAGGCTTGTTGCAGTGGCAAAGCCAGTTTAGTGCCTAATGTTGTTTGAGTCTAGTTTTAAATTGTCCTAAGGAAATGAGCAAAGTAATATCAGCTGGAAGTAAGTTCCAGGCTCTGCCTAAAGGGTTTGCAAAGAGGGAATCACCGGCTGCGTTGTTAATTTTGATCGCCTGAATTAGTAGTTTGTTAAAGGATCGAAGCAGTCGCGGATTGTTATAGGGGGTGATAAGATTTTTAAGTGCCGGAGTATTATCCGGATTATAAAGAATTTTATTAGCCATAATCAGTAGGTTATATTGGATTAGACTGGGTAGTTCAAGCCACTCAAGCTGGTTAAGATTGATGCAGTGGTATGTCCTAAAAGGCAAGCCAGTGGCAAACCTGGCAATGTGATTACAGCAGGTTGACAGTTTAAGTATAGCTTTGTTTAGACTAGAGAGTAGGGGGGATGCATACAGAAGTGTAGAAAGCAGGTGAGAGAGAGCTATATCAATTTTGTCTGGAGGGGTTAGGAAGGCTTTTATTCTGTAAAGTGACCCTAGTTTTTTCTTAATGGTTTTGCTCGCTTGGTTTACATGTAGGTCAATTTTTAGTTTATTATCAGTAATGACACCTAATAGTTTTGTAGAGGGTTTGGAGGAGATTATTGTGCCATCGTTTGCATTTATGGTAAAGGTAAAAGCGGCAGACCTTTGTGTTGGTGAGAATAACGGCATTTTAGTTTTTTGGGGGATTTAGTATCAAACGATGTTCAGAGAGCCAGTTTTCTATAGTATTAAAGGTGAACTTGGGTAGCAGACCATAAATTTGTGGGAGATGTGACTGAGCAAATCAGGGAGGAGTAGTCAGCATACTGGATACAGCTGACATTTGGGATGACAGTATACAAGTCGTTAATGAAGATGGAAAACAGTAGGGGCCCTAGAATGGAGCCTTGTGGTACTTCAAGGGTGTTAGGTAGTAGATTAGAGAGCTTGTTCTGCCAAAGAACAGCCTGCTGTCTCCCATTGAGATAGGATTTAAACTACTGAAGGGCTTTAGAATCTAGACAGAAAGTTTGCAGGGTGTGTATTAAAAGTTGGTGGTCAACCATGTTGAATGTCTTGGAAAGATAAAAGCTAGTAGGGCTGAAGTAGTGCTGTGGTGTAGACGGAAGCCGTGTTGGGTATCTGCCATGAGGTGATTCTGGATTAGGTGGTGCATGAGTGGTTTGTGTATACATTTTTCCATAATCTTTGCAAGTGGAGAGAGTATAGCTATTGGTCTATAATTGGAGAATTCAGTGGTGGAGCCTCCTTTATGTAGTGGGATTACGTAGGATGTTTTCCAAATGGTGGGAATTTTAGCTTCTGCTATGGTAAGATTAATCAGTACTGATACTGGGTAGGCAATAGCATCAGCTGATTTTTGAAGGTACTCAGCAGGGAGTTGATCAGCAAAGAGTGTGGTGGGTTTTAATTTTTTGATCAAGGTATGGGGATAAGTGACGTGGACACTGGTTGGAAGCTGAACAATAGTAGGTTCATAGGGATGATACTATCAAGGCCAGGGGAGCTAGGAGGTAATTGGCTAGCTAGGGCTTGAATTGTCTCAGTAAAGAAACGGTTAAAACTATCAAACATCCTCGGGGGGGTTTATCAGTGGTAGCAGCAGGGATAGGGGTAGAAGTTTTTTCCAGGATGAAGTAGAATATTCAGACCTGCCCAGAACATCTGAGGATTGTTCTGGTTTGCTGTCTGTAAATTACAATAGTATTGTTTTTTGTCTTGTAAAATTAATTTTTTTGTTTCATTCCTAGCTTGTCTGTATTTAACTTGATCTTGAGGATCTTTAGTAGCGCACCATAGAGCCCAAAATTTGCTTCTACTGGTAATTTTTAGTCTAGACTCTTTAGAAAGCCATGGTGCAGTTTTTGCTCTTGTTCTCTTTAAACATGCAGGTGCATGCAAATCAAGGATTTCAAGAAATTTGCTGTTAAAATATACAACTGCCTCCTCTAAGGGGAGGTGTTTTAGAATAGACCAGTTACAGGAGTTAAGTTTCTGTTGGAATTTGGCAGGGTCCAAGTCCTTTTTGTTTCTGACTTTTCTGAGTAAGAGTTGTTGGGGATTAATGGCTTTTTGCTTAATTATACAAGTGAGAAGGTGGTAGCTTAGGTCATCGGGGAGGGTACCAGCAGTGTACAGTTGGGGTTTACTATTTACGAGTACCCAGTCGAGTATGCTTTCTTTCTGGTTGGGTTTACCTAGTCTGGTAGGGGTGGTTATGATTTGTCTAAATGCTTGCAGGTTAATATGGGTAGATGGGGCTTCTGAGGAAGAGGTGTCCCAGTCTATGTTAAAATCTCAGTAGTAGGATTTCTTGGGGGGGGGGAGTAATGACATGATAGCCAGTGTAGGGTATCTTCAAATGCGGCTATATTGTTACCCGGGGGAATATACATGCAGTTGATGCATTTACTTTTGTTAAGTTGCAGTCTAGTTGCACGAATTAATCCCAGGTGGTTGAGTAACATCTATGGTCACATTTAATTCAGATTTGAGTATAGCTACCTCACCCGCCTTCCTAGAAACACGATCCAGCCTGTGTATGTTATACCCAGCCAGGTGGTAAAACTTCATTGTCAGTAGTGTTAGGTTTTAACCAGGTTTCAGATAGACAGAGAACCTCAGGGGAGTGGACAGCCAGGAGTGCATGCAGTTCATGTACCTTGTTATTAATGCTTCTAATATTGAGAAGACGGGCCAGAAGAGAGTTAGTTGGTCTATTGATTATAGTTTTACAGCTTAGGTTACAAGTAGAGGGGGTGTAAATATCAGAAGTGGATGGGCCAGGGTTGAGGTGAATATCACCACCGAGTATTAGGCTAGGTCTGTACTTAGTGATAAGCTTCAGGAGTTTGTTTATAAGTTTGTAGTATTGTCTAGATCTAGGGCTAATGTGCCAGGGGTTAGTATGCTGAAAGAGTGAACAAGATGTTGAGTTGGACCCATTATTATTAGCATGTCTGAAGGTAGGATGCTTTACAGCTGGGGTGATAGTATGGCCTCTTGGGTACTGATAACCAGTGAGAGACTGGTTTTCATACAAGGTGAGTAAAAAGGGGAGTAAAAATTTATTTTTATCTACCATGTCTATGAATAAACCCTACACCTTAATCTACTTACAAATGTTATTCATACTCACACTTCTACCTCCATTAACTCTTCTCTACTTATTAACCTCCTATGAGCACCCTGTATACACAAACTTGTTAAATCCCACTAAACAATCTACCTCTTTTTCACTACCCTCTCACACTGACCATTTCAACGTTACATCCATACCCAACTATCTATTACCTAAATACCATAGGACAGTACACATTAGATATAGCTCCCCTAACCCCAGAAGATATCCAGTTCTTCTCAGCAAAATTACTAAGAATCTATATCTAACACTACTCCACTCCCTAAAAGACTGAGACATTCACCCAAATCCTGGCCCAAACACCTTGAATAACAGTACCAATCAACTCAATAACCCAAACCTCTCTACCATTCACACACTCATAAAATCTCCAAACTCACTCTTAATAGCTCACCTTAACACACGGAACATTAATAATAAAATAACACAACTCCATGCTCTCTTGGAACTCTACTCATTTGATATTATATGTCTAAAAGAAACCTGGTTAAAACCAGCAACAAAAGACAATGAAATTTTACCACCTGGTTATAACATCATACACCTTGACCGTGTAACCAAGAAAGGTGGTGGAGTAGCTGTTCTATTCAAATCTGATCTTCAAATAACCATCTTTAACCACAAACCTTCCCAAGACTCAAATGCTGAAATACTTATTACCAAGTTTCAGCTCAACCCAGCTAAATCTATCTATATTATTAGTATTTATGTTCCCCCAGGTAATAATATCACTACCACTGAAAACATACCTTGTTGGTTATCTCTAAACCTTCCCCCAAAAACCATAATCCTAGGTGATTTTAACATAGACTGGAATTCTTGCAATAACAACTGCCCCACGAGCCATATTAATCTTTATGGGTTCACCCAAACTATTACCTCCCCTACTAGAATAAACAAACTTAGCAAGAAAGAAAGCACCTTAGATTGGATATTTATTAATAGTCAACCTCAGACTTATGAAACTGGAACCCTCTCTGACGACATAAGCGACCACCTACATCATCAGACTAAAAACCAATCCACCCTTTCAACCCATATATAGGGAAATTAGAACCAAGAAAAAAGTCAACGTAGATATATTCCTTAGTGAACTTAAAGCATGTAATTGGTCCCCATTAAAATACCTTTCTCTTGATGAAGCTGTTGATTACTTTAATATTAATTTCCTAAACATACTCAACCATCATGCTCCTACCTGCTCTATCAGGATAAGAACAAAATCTGTTCCATGGCTTACTAGGGAAACCAAACAAAAAAATCCATCTCAGAAATAAATACTGGAATAAATCACGCTTAACTAAAAACCATTCTGACATCCAAAACTACAAACAACTGAGAAATGAAACAAAAAAAGCCACAGTGTTTGATAAAAAAAATACTATTTACAATTTCAGCAGACCTACCACAATAAACCCCAAAAATTCTGGTCAAGTATTAATCAGCTATCATGCCTAACCCACAAGGCACTGACAAAGACAA
Source organism: Protopterus annectens (assembly GCF_019279795.1). Classification (NCBI taxonomy): domain Eukaryota; kingdom Metazoa; phylum Chordata; order Ceratodontiformes; family Protopteridae; genus Protopterus; species Protopterus annectens. Next base: position 221,832,115 of record NC_056725.1, read on the forward strand.
TCCTAAACAAACTGTAAACACCTTAAACACCTTCTTTATCAAAGCAATTCAAGATCTTGCTTGTCAACTCTCTCCTCAAGACATAACATCCAATTCTGGCTCTAACCCACCTTCACCTTTTCTCTTCCAACCTGTCCCCACAGCATTTATTTTCACCCTTATCCAAAAACTGAAACCATGTACTCCTTCTGCTGACCAACTACCATCAGAATACCTACAGATAGCAGCCAAATCAATTGCTTACCCCATCTCCATCCTCATTAATAGAACCATCACTGAAGGATACATCCCTAAACTCTGGAAAGTCTCTCACATTATCCCCTTCACAAAGGAGGAGACTCCACTGAACTCTCTAACTATCGTCCCATAGCCCTACTTTCTCCTCCATCTAAGATCATGGAAAGATGTATCCATAGTCAATTGCTAGACCATCTTCTCCAAAATAACCTGCTTTCCAACACCCAACATGGCTTCCGACCTTCCCATAGCACAACTACTGCCCTCCTTTCCTTTACTGACACTATCAATAACAACCGAAACCTTAACATGTTCTCCTCTGCACTTTTCATAGACCTATCCAAAGCTTTTGACATGGTAAATCACACTATACTCATAAACATTCTCAAATCTCTGTCTCTTGACACACTAGCTATAAAATGGTTCCATTCCTACTTAAATAACAGACATCAAGCTGTACTCTGGAACAACGCTCTCTACTCAGCTACCTGTTAATATTGGAGTTCCTCAAGGCTCCATACTGGGCCCTCTCCTGTTCTCTATATTCATCAATGACCTTCACCTAGTAATTACCCAAGCTACATGCATCCAATACGCAGATGACTCTACACTTATATGCACTGCTTCATCTGTATCTGAACTTCACTCCCTATCTCAAAACACATTTAACTCTGTAGAACTATGGCTTACAAAACGCTGCCTCTTATTAAACCCAAAAAAAAATAAACTTCTCCTTTTCACACCTACCAGTAAATCTCCACCAATAGACTTCTCTGTATCATCCCATGACGGTACAATCATATCCCAAGATCAAACTACCAAACTGCTAGGTATCACCATAGATAATAACCTAAACTTTGATGCCCATATCAACAACATTCTGAAAACTACCAATAAAAAGATAGGCTCTCTTTACAGGATCAAATCCTTCCTCACTCCTGCAACTAGAATTACCATTGCCCACACACACCTTATTTCCACCCTTCTTTATGCCTCACCCATTTTTACCAATCTGTCAAAAAATAACCTTAAAAAACTAGAAAACTCCTATAATAGCATAGCCAGATATGCCACAGGTAATCCTTACAGAACTCATCACTGTATTAATCTAAAGCACCTTAGATGGCTTGAATTTCAACAGCATCTAAAATATAATCAACTGACCATCATCCACAAAATACTGTATCAACCTGACAAAACACCCATCCTATCTAATCTTATCCACCCCTATGAGAACCTTAAGTCCCTAAGATCATCACAAAAATCTCTTGTATACATCAACAAATCAAACAATAGAGCTGGAGACTCTCTGTTTTCTATTTCCATTGGAAATACCTGGAACCTACTTCCCTCTGAACTTACCACACTTCCCTCAACTACTCTGTTTAAAAAGAAGCTTAAGCTCTTCCTAAAAACACACTGGATGTGCCCCTGTTCTAAACCGGACTGACCAACTTATCCATTTTTACCTGAATGATTCAAGATTCTCATCTCTGAATCTACTTCTTCTCTCTAACTTATTTTGCTATCTTTTCTCTAAATCTATTTCTTATTAAATACTACTATGCTTCCTCTCCTTCACAGTCCTAGCTAGTACGGAATTCATTAAAGTGACTCATATTACTTCTAGATTTATTACCTAACTGCTTCTCCATTTTATTTTTCCTTATCCTCCTTTATTTACCTTCATCGATACTTTTGCTTTTTTCTCTTCTCTCAACTAGTACTCTTTAGTAACATTTAAATGTAACTTCTTATTAACTATGCTAAGTCTATTGAAATATGTGTAACCTTCGTTATGTACTTGTAAACTTGCAGCCTTCTCTGTTTAAGAAAATGTATATGCATTCTAAATATGTATTTTCTGTAGATGTGAACTTTGTTTAAATTGTGTGGAGCTTTTCTCCCCGGGCCTCTACTGAAAATGGACATATATCCAGCTAGACTAGCCCGGTCAACAAATGTAAAATAAAATAAAATAAATAAGTGGCCAGCAGAATGGGTAGCAAAGAGGAGTGTAGCATTATGAGAGGTGGAGTATAGTAGTTAGGATCTGTTGTTTGTATGGCACAACAGCAGGAGATCTGATGGTAAATTTAGAGATAATAGAGTGGGTGAAGAAAGTATATTATATGAAAGCAGATAGGATGTTATAACAGGGTGGAGAAAGTATGTTAGGTGAAAGCTGATAGGATGTTATAACAGGGGGTGTGGTTGTGTAACTATAAATTTACTGGTACTGGGGGCAGGGAGGGGCGTGGAGCAAGCCTGAGCAGAGCAGGGCTAACACTGACTACAAGCGTTTTCTAAGGCTTCCTGGAGTCGTATGGTATGTATTTAGTGTTAACTTAATGACTATGTTTTTAAACTATGTTTTACACTTGGTTTTATACACTTGCAGGGTATTTGCTAGTTGTAGGTTATGAGTTTAGAGTATACTTTTCTGGGCTTTAGGTGAGAGACCAGAAAGCCAATACAGTATTCAGGGTTTAATTTAGGTTAATAAATAATGTTATAGAATGCTAGGGGAAAACTAGTTTGTTTAAAACAGAGAGGAAGCCAAATTACTATGGGGGACAGACTAAAGGTGCTTTAGACCCAGGTCAGCAGTATACAGTACATAGGATTACATTACAGTTTAAGGTATTAACCTTAGCAAATTGTAGGTCGGACTTCAGGTAAATTGAATGTGGGTACAGCTTCTGCAGGGTAGCGTCCTTCCAGTAGGAGATTCTTTTTAGTTAGATATTTTGAGGGGGTCTGCCTAAAAATAAAAATACATTAGGATTAAGAACCTTTCTAGCACATACAACTAGCCACCAAATTAGCAAGCAAGCATTTAATCATTCACTTCTACTAGAGAGAATACAGTATACAGCAGCTCTGTAAAGCTACGAACACAGTATTTGCTTAGTTTCCTTAGTATGGGTCTGCTACCAGTTAAAAACAATGCTAGACTTTGATTTTACTTTGTACAAAACCACATACAACACACTATGATGCTGAGTTTTAAATTATTCTGTACTATGTGTATTATTCAGGCTACTATTCCACATGCAGCAATTAGATTCATAAGTAACAAATTTCCAAGCCTGCGCACAATTCCATTTCCTTGTCTGCTAATGTACTGATAAAATAAGGTACAAGACGACAGCTAACTGCTTCATATCACCTTTAAAATGGCACTGTGTTTGTAAATGAGTAAACTGAGTAGCTAGGTCAAACTAGGAGCAGTCATGCATTAAGAGGCTCAGATATCGGCTTTCTTTTACCCACAAAAGGCACAGATCTTAATTAAGCAGTACATTGTCACCCACTCTCAATTACACTTGCTGTATATACTGACTGTTGAAATTTAAGGCACTGTATTTGAGCTCTCCATGTGCTTTCTATAGTTTCTCAAAAATAAGAGGTAACATTGCCTAGAATACTATATACTATATTTAGCTTTCTTTGACTTAGTTCAGAGACATAGACTTTTTAAATGCATTTTTCTGTTAAAACAACATACCAGATTGGAAGAACAAGAGTGCCAACTGGGTCTGGAAGCACCGAGTGTTTGAAAATGGCGGTTTCAGTAAGTGTATTAGAAACCTTGCATAAGTAGTGAAACAGGGAGAAGTTAAGGGGCTAACACTGTTTTCTAAGGCTTCCTGGAGCCGTATGGTATGTATTTAGTGTTAACTTAATGACTGTGTTTTTAAACTATGTTTGACACTTTGTTTTATACACTTGCAGGGTATCTCTGCTAGTTGTAGTTTATGAGTTTAGAGTATAATTTTCAGGGCTTTAGGTGGGAGACCAAACAGATAATACAATATTCAGGGTTTAATTTAGGTTAAGAAATAATGTTATAGAATGCTAGGGGCAAACGAGTTTGTTTACAACAGAGAGGAAGCCAAATTACTATGGGGGACAGACTAAAGGTGCTTCACACCCAGGTCAGCAGTATACAGTACATAGGAATACATTACAGTTTAAGGTATTAATCTTAGCAAATTGTATTCGGACTTCAGATAACTGTTTGTGGGTACAGCTTCTGCAGGGTAGCGTCCTTCAGGCAGGAGATTCTTTTTAGTTAGATATTTTGAGGGGGTCTGCCTTAGCAAATTGGAGGTCGGACTTCAGGTAAATTGTTTGTGGGTACAGTTTCTGTAGGGTAGCATCCTTCAGGCAGGAGATTCTTTTTAGTTAGATATTTTGAGGGGGTCTGCCTTAGCAAATTATAGGTCGGACTTCAGGTAAATTGTTTGTGGGTACAGTTTCTGCACGGTAGCATCCTTCAGGCAGGAGATTCTTTCTAGTTAGATATTTTGAGGGGGTCTCTTAGCAAACTGTAGATCGGACTTCAGGTAAATTGTTTGTGGGTACAGTTTCTGCGGGATAGCGTCCTTCGGGCAGGAGATACTTCTAGTTAGATATTTTGAGGGGGTCTGCCAGATTGCAAGAACAAGGCTGCTGACTGGGTCTGGAAGCACCATTACTTTTGCAAGGAAGAGTGGGCAAATATTGCCAAGTCAAGAAGTGCCATGCTGATAGACTCCCCAAGAAGACTGAATGCTGTAATTAAATCAAAAGGTGCTTCAACAAAGTATTACTTTAAGGGTGTGCACACACAACAAAGTATTTGTTTAAGGGTGTGCACACTTATGCAACCAGCATATTGTACGTTTTTTATTATTTATATTTTTACCCTAACGCATTTGTTTGTTTTTCAACTGAATTGTACAGGTTATAGGTCACATTAAAGGTGGGAAAAGTCAATGATTTATTGTGGTTTCATTTTTTCATATCACAAAAACCTGCCATTTTAACAGGGTTGTATAAACTTTTTATATCCACTGTTAAGTCTGCAGTCCTCAGTTTATAAACAGAAAATACATTCCCACTTTTTGTGGTTATGTATGCTAGTCTTTGCTGGGATGCTCCTTCTCGTAACTAATTATTTCTTTGCCAGCATTTTGTTGTACTCCCCTCTGCAACCCTCCAAAAACTTAGTTTAATGGTGTTAAAAGTCTGCCTAAAATACTTTTTTCCCCTAACTTTTTTGTTTTAAACAACTGCTAAGACAAGGCCTGGCATTCTTTTATAAAAAATATGAGCAACAGACTTCATAATCTCATGTCAACTTTAGCTATTTTCTAATCACCATTTTGTTTAAAATGGAACTTTAATAAGCATCAATGTACTAACCTCATCAGATGAAGTGTAAAAAAACTAACAGATGAAGTCTTCACATCTAGTTGATGAATGCTGCTTTAGCACTTCAGAAGTTGAGGAACATTTTGTACTTTATTAAAACAAGTCAGCTTTTACAACAAACAGCTGCAACTTTATCAGTTGTAACATTTCTCATCACAATACCATTTATGGGTTTCCACCTCATGAAGTATGCAAGTCATTGCACAATTCTGTCAAAGAATCATTCTGTCATTTTCAAAATATTTTAGACAAACCAGACAACACAGGGGACTCTCTTCTACAGTTAGAAGTTGAAATCATAACACACAAAAGCAGTGGTAGGTATTCCCAGGATATCTGCATGTTTGAGTTTCCAAGAACTATCCAGCTACTGCAAAAACTATCTGAGCCAGTCCAGTACCAAATGATTACCCACCAACAGCTAGTATGATACCTTTCTTGACCTGACTGCCCAGAATATATGGTTACAGATTTGATTACACGGCTACAAAGTCAGGTCAGTGATCTTCGGCTTAAGCTGTTCTGGTGTTAGGGACTTCCAAGATGGTTGTCCACTGAGTAATAGCTTAATTTCTGCTCTCCCAGTGTGAAAACAGAAACTCAGAAAAGACAGCCAGTGAATTTGTCTTTTTGGGTAAATTTCAGTTACTGACTAATAAGTGCACTGCAGACCTTTCAACAGTCCCTATTTTGCAGGGACACCCCTGACATTTTCAAAGTTCCATTCCTCCTAAAATCGGAAATTATTTTGAGAATGTCTAAAATAATAGTGTTAATATTTCAAATATGCCCCTAATTTGGGGCATTTTCCTTAGTTATTCTTTACTTTGTTCCAAATTATTTTGGTAAAAGTTGAGAGCTCTGATGTCGAATGCCAGCAAAGAAATTTAAAGAACCCGAAAGAAGACCAACCACAAAAGGTGAGGAAAAAACACTGACTGGGAAGCATCCTGTAGCCATTCAGTAAAAAGTAGTTCAAGTGCTAGCACTGGTGCAAGACATAAATGCCAGTAACTCAGAGGAAAAAGAAGTCAAATGTGCTCAAAGCTGATTAAAATAAACAAAACACAAAGGGGGCATATCAACTCAAATAACAAAAGGCTGAAAAAAATGGAAAAAAACTTTAAAAAAATATTCAGATGAGCTGATAACACTGCAAAAATCAGAGGTCAAAATGAAGAAAAGGTTACTTGAGTACAAGACTGCTCAAGAAGAGATTTTTTTTTTTTTAAATGGCAGAATTAGTGAACACAGCAGGGAAAACTTGAGATTTTTCTACTGTACCAGGGAAACGGGAAGGAACAGACTGTATTCATTTTATGAAAGCACAAATAAACCACTGGACTGGTAATTTACAGCAGGAGTCGTTAACTGAAGGGACACATCACATGCATGCTCCAAACCTGGCCATTAGAAAGCAGCAAAGACTTCTAATAGTAAAGATGCACTCCTAATAGCAGAAAGAGTTGATTCTGACAGTACTGCAGCAAAAAGACAAAGTACTACATATGAGAGACAGTACAGTGTTTGTTGAAAATGATTATTCATTGTACACCAGACAGAAGAGGAATAAATTTACTCTAGGAAATCAGGGAATGTTGAGAAGCAGGTGTGAGATTCAAGCTGCTTGTAGCCACTCAAGCTGCTTGTAGCCAGCTATCTTCAGAATATTTTCCTGAAGGATCAAAGTATTTTTTTGACGCAGAACATGCTAAAGAGGAACGGCAAAAGTCTGCCCAACAAAACGTGAGCTATCAAACAGAAGGGGGTTCTGTTTCTTATCTTCTGATAATAAATCTCACAGACAGAGTTTACCAGTAAAGCCTCTTCCAATTTTCCAATCATACTCAACATTTCTGTAAGTTAATAAAAGTTTTTCCAACTTATACATCAAGGACTTACAGTTTCCAATAGTGTTGTTAGTTGGTTCCAATGCTGGTACTACTCCCAGAAGAAGATTCAGTGCCAAGAAAGTTGCCTTGTAAAAATGGGTTAACAGTATTGTTTGATAAGTCTTGTTCTGAAAAATCAAAGTCCATTACCAGTGATGCTACAAGCTTGCTATCCAAATCACTGCTAACAAAACTGTTATGATTTCCCCACCTCATTAGGAATTTGATACATTCTTTCAAAATCTTTAAACAAACCATAAGCCTTCCCAACAGTATCAACGAGCAGCTGGAAAGAGAAGGAAATCTCACCAGGCAAACTGTGAGTTGACAAATACACAGTATTATGGGTAACACTGCCAAAATCAGACTGGCAGCATCCCCCCATCGAACCAAATGGAATAACCAACTCGTATACAACAAAACCGCCAAAAGAAGAAACTATGAAATAATACACTTGAAAACTACTCGGTCAAACGCAAGAAAGACCAGCTGAAAATTGTTTTAGCGCTTTCATTCTTATTTTAATAGAACTTCATCAGAAAACATGACAATCATTAAAACACTAATAAGAAGTTATGTACCTACCATAACGTTCAATGTTAGTTGTCTTCTTCTCGCCTTCTTTCTTGCTGGATGGGTTCGGAGCCGATCCTCGGCACCGACTCGGCCTATACTATAGATCGAGAGCTATTTTTACCGGCTCGAGGCAGCCCTATATCCCACAATACCATGCGCTAACTCCCCAGATCTCGTTGACAGCTAACACATAGTATAGTTTTATTGTTACCAAAAAATAAACCATTATATAAAAATACGGTCTCCCTGCTGGTAACACTCATGATACGGGTAACCCCGAATAACTATGTATCATGAAAGAAAAGGACTCAGAGACCTTCAAGTCTGTCCAGGCTAGGGGGCAGGAGGGAGGGACGCAAGAAAGAAGGTGAGAAGAAGACAACTAACATGGAACGTTATGGTAGGTACTTAACTTCTTAATGTTAAGTTGTCATTCTCGCCTTCATTCTTGCTGGATGGGACAGCGTCCCTAGCACCTTGGTCCTGGGTGGCTCAACGGAACAGACTCCCGAGTACGGTGGAACCAAAGTCAGCTCTATTTCTGGAGGCTATATCAAGTTTGTAATGGGTAATAAAAGTATGTTGAGAAGCCCATGTAGCTGCTGCACAAATGGCATCTAATGGTAACCTTGCTTGAAAGGCTGTTGAGGTTGATAGTGCCCTGGTTGAATGAGCCTTAGGTCTTGAAAGAAGTTGTTTGTGTCTCAACTCGTAGACAAAGGTAATGATGGATGCTGACCATCTGGAAAGAGTTAACCTTTGATACTGGAAGTCCTTTCTTTCCTTCAGCATAAGAGAGGAAGAGCTGTTCTGACTTTCTGAATTGTTTTGTCCTGTCTAGATAATACCGTAGTTGACGATCAACATCCAAGGAATGTAGTTTCTGTTCTGCCCTATTTGAATAATTTGGGAAGAAAACAGGCAAGTCAATAGTGTGGTTCAGATTTGATTCAGAAGAAACTTTTGGTAGAAAGGAAGAATTCATTCTGAGAGCTACCCTGTCTTTATGAAAAACCAAATAAGGGGGATGGACAGACAAGGCCTGAAGTTCCGACACCCTTCTGGCAGATGTTATAGCCACAAAAACAGAGTTTTCCAAGAGAGAAGTTTGAGGGAACAAGAAACGGCAGGCTCAAAGGAAGGGAGAATTAATGAAGTTAACACCAAATTTAGATCCCATTGTGGAGGAGGATCCTTAATGGGAGGTCTGAGCAAGAAGATGCCCTTGAGGAAAGCTTTACAGAGTTTGTGGGACATAATATTGGTTTCAGAGAGACCTACATGAAAATTGGCAATGGCCGCTAGTTGTACTCTGATAGTGGCCGACGACGACCCTGAATGAAAAAGCTCCACCAGAAAACCTAGAACTTTATGAATTGGTGCATTAAAAGGATCTAAGGACCTAGCTTCTGCCCAGAATGAAAAACGCTTCCATTTACTCGCATAAGTCTTCCTAGTATTGTACTTATGGGAGGCAAGAATGATATCACAGACAGGAAGAGAAATAAAGGGAAGCCTGGCTATGGTTGGAAGTGGAGCAACCAAGCTGTGAGGTTGAGGGACTGAAGAGACTGGTGCAGCTTGCCCGTCAGATGGGTCAAAAGGTCTGGAAATGGTTCCAGATGCCAGGGCTGTTCCAGTAGATAACGGTGCAGGACCGGAAACCATACTTGTAGAGGCCAGTACGGAGCAATGAGGATCATTTTGGATCTCAATGCGGTTGCTTTCTGAATTAACTGCGGAATCAACGGAAAAGGGGGAAAAGTGTATAGAAGACCCCGAGGCCAATCGTGGACAAGAGCGTCTCTGGGGGGGGGGTGGCCTGGTAGAGGGAAGAGTGTGAAGAAGTTGAGGCACTTGCTGTTTTGAGGTGTTGCGAAAAGGTCGCAGCAAGGCTGGCCCCACTTCTGGAAAATTCTCTCTGCTACCGCCTGATTTAGAGACCACTCGTGAGGCATGAGAATTGTTCTGCTCAGTCTGTCCGCTATGACGTTGGACCTCCCGGGGATGTGCGTTGCTATCAGAAACCGTTGAGAGGGGATCGCCCACTGCCAAAGTCTGAGTGCTTCTCGACATAGGGGGTAGGACTTTGTTCCGCCCTGCTTGTTTATGTATCACACTAGACATATTGTCCGTTTGAACTGCTATAGTCCCCGTGGGAAGAGAGTCCTGAAGGGCTTGCAACGATAAAAGCACTGCTCTCATCTCCAAGACATTTATGTGCAGGTGGCATTCTAATTGTTGCCATGTGCCCTGGACAGTCCTGCCCTGATAGTGCCCCCCTCCACCCGATCAGGGAGGCATCCGTTGTCACCGTGGCAATTGGAGGGGGAAGAACAAAGGGTCTGCCCTGAAGAAGTTGAGGGGAGACCATCCACCAGGAGAGGTGTTTTCTGCAAGTTGGAGTTATCAAAATGTTGTGAGTCATTGGGAGCTGTTGAAAGGACCACTGAGAAAAAAGCATCCACTGGAGAATTCTCATGTGGAAGCGGGCTAAGGGGAGAAGGAGAATCGCCGCTGCCATGAGGCCTAATGTTTTCAGTACTAACTTGACTTGAATTCTGTTGGACTGAAACAGAAACTGAACATTCCGCCGTATGTCTGTCACTCTCTGAGGTGGTAATGTTGCAGACATTTCTGTGGTGTTTAACACGGCGCCTATGAAGTTTATAGACTGACAAGGCGACAAGGAGGATTTTGCGAAATTTATGGAAATACCTAGTTTGTTGCAAATGCGAATGGTGTAATCCCTGGCTATGATAAGATGCTGCTTGGTGGTAGCGGTAATGAGCCAGTCGTCTAAATATGGAAACACCTGGAATCCTTTTTGTCTCAGGTGAGCCGTGACCACTGCCAAACATTTGGTGAGCACCCGGGGGGCTGTGGTGAGACCAAAGGGCAGGGCTCTGAATTGGTAATGACTGGCTCCCAGCCAGAAGCGGAGAAACCTCCTGGAGCGCCTGTGTATCTTTACATGATAGTACGCATCCTGAAAGGTCTAACAAGCACATCCAGTTGTCTCTGCCCGAGAACGGCAGAATGGACTGCAGTGTTACCATCCGAAATTTTGTCTTCTGCACAGACTTGTTCAGTCTGCTGAGGTCCAAAATGGGTCTCCAGTCTCCTGTCTTTTTTGGTACCAAAAAGAACCTGGAGTAGATTCCGGATCCTAGCTGATCTGCTGGGACTGCCTGGATGACTCTTTTTTCTAACAGCTTTTTTATCTCTAGCTGTGCCCGACCCCTTTGTCCGGGTGGTACGTCAGGGAGGGGTCTTGGTGGTTGGATCGGAGGGGAAACGAAGGGGATTTTGTAACCCTCTGATATGATCGACTGTACCCATTTGTCTTGAGAGAGGGATTGCCAGGCTTCCGGGTACAGAGATAATCTTCCCCCGACTGCCTCTGAAGGTGGACAGTTGGGCAGCTTCTCAGGGATGCTGAAAGGGTTAGTCAGGGAAGGATTCCCTGGAACCCTGGTTCTGTGGACCCCCTCTGCCCCTGGGGTGGCGTCTATTAATGTTCCCCCCTCTGCCTCTGGGGGGGGGGGAGTTCACCCCGTGCAGCAGGCGCGACTCCCTGTGGTTTGCGGAACCACATCTTTCCACCCTTCTGACCTTTAGGGTATGGTCTAGAAGGTGTGGAAAAGTGGACTCCCACGGCAGAGAGAGTCTTACCATCTTGCTCGCACCTGGTGAGGGTATTCTTCACCTGAGGTCCAAACAACTCTGAACCATCAAAGGGAGTGTTGGTGAAGGATGCCTTGAAGGGATCAGCAAAATTACAGAGTCGCATCCAGGCATGACGTCTTAATGCAACACCTGTGCCTGCGGCCCTACTTGCTCCATCAGCTGCATAAGAGATAAGCCGCATGGAGGAGTTGGCAATGGAATTCAGGGTAGCCAGCTGGGAGTTAATCTTGTTCTGATACCCCGCAGCAGAAGGATCCTATATGGTTTCACCCAGTTCTTTGAGTAAATCTCTCTGAAGGTGGGTGAAATGACATAAATAGTTCAGCGACCGCAAGGCAAAGGTTGCTGAAGCAAATGTCCGCTTACCGTACCTGTCCATAGTCCTGGACTCTTTATTAGGAGGACGAACAGGTACAGAAGGATCAGCTAATTCCTTCTTAGTGGCGGCTGCTACCACCATAGCATCTACCGATACACCTTTGGTCAGAAATGGTTTGTCTACCAGAGCAGAAATAAATTTAGAAGGCCTCCTAGGGGTAGGTTCCATCGATTCAGGAGCTGCCCACGCCTTTCTTGCCACTACTTCCATCAGTGGGTTGAAAGGAGGGGACACCCAGGAGGTGGAAGGGCGAGACCCAAAAGCGTCAAGGTAAACCGACTCGTCCTCGGAGGGTGGACCAATTCCCCCTCTGTTTCAGGATCTCTAGGATGTCTGAAAAGGAGACATCCTCAGAGGGGGATCTCTGGGAACCCTCCGACTCATCCAAGTCGGTGTCCAAAGTGATAGACTCGGGAGAGTCTACGTGCTTCCTCTTGCACTTTCTTTTCCTAGGGGGTTCCCCTGAAGCTTCAGGGGAGGCCTCGGACGAAGAAGAGACACCCAAAGTGGGTACCCTACGCTTTGGATCTCTGCTATCAATTGCCAGAGGATGACCAGAGACCGTAACAGGCACTGTAGAGGGAGGAGCTGAAGGAACCAACCTTGGAGCGGACACCGGATCCAGCACGCTCCTCATCACCTCAAAGGCTCCCCTATCAGGCACAGAAGAAAGTCCTGGCTCCGAGGATACCAGGACCGCTCCCGGCGCCGACAGAAAAGGCTCTGAGAATGATGTCTGGGCCGAACTAACCAGCGCCAATGCTCCGAGAGGGAGAACGGGGTCGGACAAGGGTCCGATGCCACTCGCCCCCTCAAGCCGATGATGGAGTCCCGGTGCCCGGACCTCTCCACGGACGGCACCAATGAAGAGGTCGGAGCCGACGGGGCCGAAGGTGGTAGTATCGGCTCCGACGTGGGTAAGGTCCCGGTTCCGACAAACTCCGGCTCTGAGCTCAACTGAAAAGTCGGAGGAGGAATCAAAATTGGCACCGAGAGAACCACAGTCTGGTGAGATGGGCTTTGGAGTATTTGGGCCAGTGCCTGAGACTTGAGGAGCATACTGATCACCCCCTCAATGTCATGGTCGGACAGCCTGGAAGACCTGGAGGAATGAGTCCTATGACTCCGCTCCGACAGTAAGGGCGATCCTGGAGCCGAACGAATGGACTCTACGGAGGGTGACCTAGAGTGCTTGCGCGCTGTTGTCGGCTCCGATACGGGTTTCGGAGCGGGCAAAGTCTTGCTCGCATTGGATCCAACTGGAGCCAATGTCGGAGCACTTTCAGTTCCGCCAGCTGTCGACTCAAGAACTGGAGCCGAGGGTTTGGCGGGCTTGGATGACTTCCCCGAGCCAGACTTAGACGGGGAGTCATCAGGCTTCAATAAGCCCCTCAAAATTAGCTTATTGCGGCGCTCCTGCAGGACTCTTGGACTAAATCCGTGACAAACGGAACAAGAGTCCTGCAGGTGCAAAGGTCCCAGGCAATAAACGCAAGAAGTGTGACAGTCTGTCAGAGACATCTTCTGACAGCACGAGTCACACTTCTTGAATCCTGAGACTTTAGTGTCTTTAGGCATTATAGTGGACACTAACAGTCTAACACAGTCAGCACACACAACTCACTCAAACACTCACACAAGGGGAGAAGTTAAAGGGCTGACTAGGAAAACACACACACACCCACTCAATAAGGGCAAACTATAGGGATAACTATAGAAAAACTAAAGCCCGAAGTCCTGTTTATCAATTTGACTAATGGAGGGGGTGGGGGGGGGCTTAACGAAAACTGTTAATAAGCTTTTAAGGGTAAGATAATGAACAGATAGGGAAAACTAACCTTAAATTTTAAAAGTCCTCACAAAAAGAAAAAAATTTTTACACTGACCTGAGCCGGTAAAAAAACGCAACCTCGCAGCGAAGCGGCAAATGAGATCTGGGGAGTCAGCGCATGGTATTGTGGGATATAGGGCTGCCTCGAGCCGGTAAAAATAGCTCTCGAGCTATAGTATAGGCCAAGTCGGAGCCGGGAATCAGCTCCGAACCCATCCAGCAAGAATGAAGGCGAGAATGACAACTTAATTAGAAGTTATGTACTTACCATAACGTTCCATCTGAGTAGGTGGATTCATTTGTCTGCAACCTGTGGGTATGGATCCGACATCGGATCTGAACCGGCATGGTTTATCCAGCTATGGATCCGAGCTCCTAGCTCCTCCCCTCACCCATAATGCCCTGCTCTCCCTACATGACCTCAGATCGAGTTTGCCCTGCACCAACTACCCTAACCAAAGGGTAACACACCCTATGCAGGAAACTGACAAGGCCAGGTGGATAGGAGGACGGGATGGTTGCAGACAAATGAATCCACCTACTCAGATGGAACGTTATGGTAAGTACATACCTTCTAAATCTGAAGTAGGAGAATTCATTTGTCAGCAACCTGTGGGACAGAGTCCCCAGCTACCTGAATCTTGGGTGGCCATCATGGAAGGATATTCCGGAGCACCGCAGAGCCAAAGGATGCTCTACCTCTAGAAGTGACGTCTAGCTTGTAATGAGTAATAAAGGTATGAGATGAAGCCCAAGTGGCTGCTGAACAAATGTCATCCAGAGGAACCCTAGACTTAAAGGCCGCTGAAGTAGAGACAGACCGGGTCGAATGAGCATGGACTCCCTCCGGTGCGGGCCTCCCAGAGGCTTGGTATGCCAACAGAATACACTGAGAAATCCAGCGTGACAAAGAAACTTTGGAAATTGGTTTACCCAGATTGAATTTGGCAAAAGAAATGAACAACTGGTCTGATTGCCTATGACCAGCTGTCCTATGAAGGTAAAAACAAAGCTGCCTGTGAACATCCAAGGAATGCAGCTTGTATTCGCCTTTATTTTGATATTTAGGGAAGAAAACAGGGAGGTTGATGGACTGATTAATGTTAGCTTCCGAAGCTACTTTAGGAAGAAAGGAGGGATTGATCCTTAGGTACACCCGGTCCGGATGAAAAATCAAATAAGGTGGTTTCATGGACAGGGCCTGAAGCTCTGAAACTCTCTTAGCTGAAGTAATGGCTACCAAAAAAGCAGTCTTAAAGGACAAGTATTTAAGATCGACTGTGGCCGCAGGTTCGAAGGGGGGAGTGGTCAAGGCCTGAAGTACCAAGGAAAGATCCCACGGGGGAACCGTTTCTTTGACAGGGGGTCTGAGCAAAAGGGTGCCTTTTAGGAAGGTTTTGCATAACTTAGCCGACATAAGAGGCCCTGAATCATGTCCAACATGGTAATGAGATATGGCCGCCAGCTGAACTTTGACCGTGGTACTACTGGCGCCATCATTAAAGAGAGTAGTAAGGAAATCTAGAACCAAAGGAAGGGGAACCGTGAAAGGATCTAGGTCTTGCCGCTCTGCCCAAATGGAGAAACGCTTCCATTTACTGCGGTAAATTTTTCTGGTAGAGGGCTTGTGGGCCGCTACCAGAATGGCCTTAACTGGGGACGAGATACCGGGAGTCCTGATTAGGAGTGGAACTGGAGCAGTCAAGCAGTCAACTTCAGGTTGTCCAGGTTCGGAGTTGGCAGGTTCGATGGGTGTGATATCAGATCCGGAATGGGATCTAGAATCCAAGGTGGATTCACTGAATGAGACCTTAGGTAAGGGAACCAGATCTGTCGAGGCCAGAACGGGGCAATGAGGATCATTCTGCACCCCAACCGAGAGGCTTTCTGAAGTACTTGTAGCATCAGAGGTAGAGGGGGGTATGCATAAAGAAGACCGGGAGGCCAAGCATGCACCAGAGCGTCTCTCTGAGAATCCCCTGGAGGGGGGATTAAAGCGAAAAAACTGTCGCACTTGGCATTTAAAGAAGAGGCAAAGAGATCGCAACAGGGAGTCCCCCACTGTGCAAAGATACGTTTCGCTACTTGAGGATTGAGAGACCACTCGTACGGGGAGAAAATGGTGCGACTGAGCTTGTCCGCTAGGATGTTGGTCCAACCTGGAATATGCATTGCGATGAGAAAGCGGTTGGTGGAGATCGCCCATTCCCACACTCTCATGGCTTCTCCGCATAAAGGGTAAGACCTGGTTCCCCCCTGTTTGTTGATGTACCAGACCACCGACATGTTGTCTGATTGAATCGCAATTGTTCCCAGGGGAAGGAGGGCGTGAAGTGCTTGCAACGCCAAGAGCACCGCCCTCATTTCCAGAATATTGATATGCAGGGAGGTCTCTGAATCGCTCCACGTGCCTTGGACCATCCGGCTCGCAAAATGCCCCCCCCCCCACCCGAGATGGGAAGCGTCCGTGGTCACCGTGGCGAGAGGGGGAGATGCACAAATGGGGCGGCCCCTGTGGAGGTCCGGAGAATGGAGCCACCACAAGAGAGACCGCTTGCAAGCCTTGCTGATCGCAATGGGATGATACAGGGGGAGGGAGAGAAATGACCATTGCACCTGAAGTGTCCATTGAAGCACCCACATGTTGAAGCGGGCGTGCGGAAGAAGAGTAATCACTGCCACCATAGACCCTAGCGCCCTCAGGACCAATTCCGCAGGTGTTGAGCTGGAATGAAGGATGGCCCGCACCTGGAGTCGCAGATTCTGAACCCTGCCGGTTGTGAGAAAGGCTCTTAAATTTCTCGTGTCTAACCTGGCTCCTATAAATTCTATTGTTTGAGTAGGGACCAGGTTGGACTTCTCTATGTTTACCGTGATGCCTAGCTTGGGAGCTAGACGAAGGAAGGAGTCTCTTGCCAAAGAGAGTAGATGCCTTGTTGGGGCGGTGAGAAACCAGTCGTCTAGGTACGGAAAGACCTGCACCCCCTGAAGCCTCAGGTGGGCCGCAACCACTGCTAACACTTTGGTGAACACCCTGGGGGCTGTGGTGAGACCAAAGGGAAGGACTCTGAACTGGTAGTGACTGGCTCCCAGCCGGAAGCGAAGAAACCTCCTGGATCGCCTGTCCATCCGAATGTGGTAGTACGCATCCTTGAGGTCTACAGAGCACATCCAGTGATTCTCCCCTAGAAGGGGGAGGATGGACTGCAAAGTGACCATCCGGAACTTCTCTTTGGGAACTGACAGGTTCAACAGGGACAGGTCTAGAATGGGTCTTAGGTCCCCAGTCTTTTTTGGCACTAAAAAGAACCTGGAGTAGAACCCTGATCCGATCTGGTCTGGGGGGACGGGCTGGATGGCTCTTTTTCTCAGCAGATGGCCAATTTCTGCTGAAGCAGCCTCCCTCTGATCGGGTGGAACATCGGGGAGGATTTTTAACTTTGGGACATGAAGAAAGGGGATCTTGTAACCTCTGGATATAATCCGGAGTACCCAGCAGTCCGATGTAATGGACTCCCACACCGCTAGGTGCTCCGAGAAATGTCCCCTGACTGCCTCCAGAGTGGAACAGTCGGGCAACCCCTCAGGGTTGCTGCGTGGGCCGTTCAGAGAAGGGTTCTCTGGACCCAAAGTTCCTGGGAGCCCCTCTGCCCCTAGGGTGGCATCCTCCCTGTCCTCCTCTGCCGCGGAAGGACTGGTTGTCCGGAGCAGGTTGGGAATGCTGCGACTTCCGGAACCACATCTTCTTCTGGCCCTTTTGGTTCCTAGAGTAGGATCTCTGGGGCACAGAGAAGCAGACTCCGATGGCAGACAGCGTCTTCCCGTCCTTCTCGCTCTGAACCAAGGTATCGCGAACCGTCTTGCCAAAAAGGGCAGAACCGTCAAAGGGGGCGTTCGCAAATGACGCCTTGAAGGGCTCCGTAAAATAGCAGTGGCGGAGCCAGGCCTGCCATCTTGTGACTAGGCCCGCTCCCACAGCTCTAGCGGCTCCCTCGGTAGCGTGGGAAAGTAACCGCAAAGAGGTGTTAGTCACAGAACGAAGAGTGGCCATACGGGTGGAGTGCATAAGTTTGTCCTCCTCCGATATGGACTCTGGGGGGGATGCAGCGTATTCCTTGATAAGATCGCGCTGCATCCTAATGACGTGTGCTAAATAGTTGAGCACCCTCACTGAGAAGGTCGCTGAACTAAGGATTCGCTTCCGCAAACGGTCCATCATCCGAGACTCCTTGCTCGGGGGATGGACTGAGGGACTCTCCTGGGCGAGTTCCCTCTTAGTGGCTGCTGCTGACAACATGGCATCTACCGGGGGTCCCTTGCTCCAGTGAGCACGGTCAGCAGGGGGGCTAAGGATTCTGTCGGGCCTCTTAGGGATTGGCTCCACGGTGTCCGGGTCCTTCCACACCCTGGTGGTAATAAGGTCCACCAGGGGGTCGGCAGGAGGGGACACCCAAGAGGTAGACGGGCCCGCTTCAAATGCCTCCAAGAACACTGACTCATCCGAGGAAGACTTTGGGGCAGACCACCCACCTCTGATCCGTAACATTTCCATGATGTCTCCGAAGGAGACATCCTCAGGGGGTGATCTTGGGGAGCCTTCCCCTTCCTCCAAGTCAGTGTCTTCGGTCAAAGTCTCGGGGGAGTCTATGTGCCTCCTTTTACATGAATGCTTGCGAGCCTCGGGGTGGCTGTCCGAGGAGCTCTCACCAGCAATGTCCAGAACCACAGGAACTGCTTGGGGCAGTGAAGCGGGCTGTCCCAGTGGCCGGGTGATGGAAGCCTGGCCCAGAGCAGATGGAGTACGGGACGGAGCCAAAGCAAGGGCCGGGGGTCCAGATGCCCTCAACAGAGCCCTCTCCACTACATCAAAGGCCGAGGGGGAGCCAGCCTCGACAATAGGATCCAAAAGTCGGCTCCCCCTCGGATCCGATGAGCGGATCAGAGCCGGCGCCGAGCCCCTCGGATCCAAAGGCACACTGAGTCCCTCGGATCCGAAGCTCGGGCCAAGGCTCCGATAGGTCAGATCCGACACACTCGAGGGCAGGGTCGGATCCGAAGTACCCAGTACTGTCGGCGCCGACTCACCCGCGGCACCGAGGCTGCCCGGCTCCGAGCACTCCGAACCCGGGTAGCGGGTCAGAGAAGGAGCAATGGGCTTAAAAAAGGGGTCGAGCTCCCCCCCACAGGGGGGGGGAGGCAGGAGCACTCCCATCTGCATCTGGGCCTGGATGAACCTTCGCATCATCCGGTCCAGATCAGCATCGGAGAGGCTGTAAGCAGACCTCGACGAGGCTACCGAGGTAGGCCTTGAGTGCTGCCCCGATAGCCTCGAATGAGGTCGGGTCTCCTCATCCTCAGGCTCCGGTGAAAAGCATGGGGACCGGAGCCGAGGAGGGGGAGAGCCAGCAGCCAGAGAGGCCGGAGGAGAAGCCAGCTAGCGGCGGGGCCGAAACGGAGGTCTCGGCCCGCCGCTTGTGGTGCTTCTCTCTCCGGTCCTTTTTCCTGGCTTCCCTCTCCTCCGACCCTTTGGCGTGAGTTTGAATCCCGGGTGGAGGAGGGGGAGCAGGCAAGGCAGGGACTGCCGAAGCAGTGGCCACCAAGGGGGCGGGGGCCAAAGCCGAGTCCGGGGGCAAGAGTCCCGCCAAGACCAGCTTCGACCTCCGCTCCTTCAATGCCCTGGGGTTGAACCCTGCACAGATTGAACACCCTAAAGTGAGGTGTTCAACCCCAAGGCATCGAACGCACCGAGTGTGGCCATCAGCAGGGGAAAGCATATGGCCACACTCGGAGCACTTTGAAAAAACAGCCTTTGGGGCCTCAGACTTCACTATTTTTTTTTTTTTTTTTTTTTTTAAAATAGTAACAATAAACTAAAACACTCACACAAAGGCCCCCCAAAAAACACACACACACACCAACTACGAACCAGCGAGGGGAGGGTAAAAACTATATTAAATTAACCCAAAAAAGATATAAACAGAAGGGAAACCTATAACTGTCACTCAAATTTTAAGTTTTAAAAAATTTTAAAACCCTGTAATAAAGAATACTATAACTTAGCTTTTGGAGCTCTGACAACCCAGCCTTTACCATGCGCGGCAAACTAGATCTGAGGTCATATAGGGAGAGCAGGGCATTATGGGTGAGGGGAGGAGCTAGGAGCTCGGATCCATAGCTGGATAAACCATGCCGGTTCGGATCCGATATCGGATCCATACCCACAGGTTGCTAACAAATGAATTCTCCTACTTCAGATCATTGGTTTTTAAAAGACAAATAACCAATCCTTCCAAAAATCAAAAGATTCCTAGTTTTTTTATAACAAAATTGTGGGCTAATACCCAACAAATTATAAAGTCCCTGGTTATCTTGAATAACACACCAATTTTTCATTAAAATATCTTTGATATTAAACATATAACTAACAGGCAAGGGAAAACGGAGGCTAAAGTCCCTTTTTGCTTTAAATTGTTGACATCAAATACACATATATACATATACTGACACACACACACACACACACACACACACACACACACACACACACACACACTCATAGGATGATACTAGGCTATTGGCCCGGAGGCCCTTATAAGCCTAGCCAAGAATTTCACCCATGTTCCCACAAAGTCAGTACCTGTTTTCCCTGTCCAGCAGGGACACAGGTGGGATCCCAGGGCTATATTTTCTGTTTCTCATCCAATCGTCCAGGTTCCTCTTAAAGAGGGCTAGTAAGGTACTCTGCTTGACATGGAGAGATAGTCTATTCCACAGATGGAGGAGTCGCTAGGACACAAATCTGTCCTGCCAACAAGTTCCATTAATGTTACAGACCGGGTTGAGGACTTGCATGTGGGTTATGCAAGTGGAGTTTGACTTACGGGTATGCAGCAACTCCATCACGGCTGAGTCTGAGATGGCCTTGTATGCCAGACACAGGTCACCTCTGAGCAGTCTATATGAGACTGAGTAGAGGGACAGGGCTTTTAGCCTATCTGTACAGGATAAATGTTTGAGACCCTGGATTTTCCTGGTCAGGAACCTCTGTGGTTTCTCTAACTGATGCATGTGCTTGGCAAGGTACATGCTGAAGGGGGCATTGTACTCGATAATGGGTCCGATAAGGGAGGAGTACAGGAATGTTATGACCTCCTTGTTTCTGGATGAAATGCCCTTACTTATGAGGTAAGCCATGTAGAAAGCCTTCTGTACAATAGAGGCAACATGGTGGTCAAAAGTCAGGTTGCTATCAACCTGGGTGCCCAAGTCCCTCATGACTGACTGCATGCTTAGAAAATTGTTATTAATGTTATTAATTAGTGGGGACGCCATTTTCTCCTAAGTGGATAATGATGCATTTCTTGGCATTCAGTTTGAGGCCATTCTTCTGGCACCAGTCATTAGTTTGGGTAAGGCACTCTTAAGAGGAAGTTAACATCACTAGGGGAATTCATGGCAGTGCCCAGCTTGCAGTCATCTACAGACTTGGTCAGCCACAGACCACATTGGATTTGGCTTGCACCTCAGAAAAGTATATCTCAAAATAGTAGAGGCCCCAAGACCAGTCCATGGGGTACACCATTTGTTACGGGTCTACTACTAGAGGTGGCTTCCCCTATTTTGACTGAGTGGGTTCTACAGTGAGCCAGTTAGCTACCCATCTGGTAACATACGGGGTTGATGCCTAGCTGGGAGAGTTTATCTATTATACCCATGTGAGGAATAGTGTTGAAGGCTTTGGCTAAGTCAAGGTAGGCAGAGTGCACTCTCTTCCCATCATACATGACTTTGGTGACAAGTTTCAAAGAAGGCAACCAAGTTTAACAGGCATGATCTCCCTTTCACAAAATCAAACTATGTGGGATCAAGTGAAAAGGCAAAAAGATGCACGACACTCCTTCCATGCCACAGGAATTGTAACAGGAACTGTTAAATGAATCTCCAAACACTAAAATACGAAAAGCGCAGACTTTATTAGATTTAAGCTTCTCACAAGCTTTTCGTCGGTTGAAAATACACCAACTTCTTCAGAAAACTCTAACAGATGATAAAAACGGAAACAACGTCACTCAGTCACAACCCCTTAAATACCCTCACATCTATATGTTTGTTTGTGTCTTTCTGCTTTTCCCGGTTAGGGGTCGCCACAGCGGAACTCCGGTCCGCTAATGATTGCTAGTTGATTTTTACGTGCCGAGTTACCAGCCGTGACGCACAACCTTCAACGAAGGTACGCCCATTCACACATCTCCACGCAGAAGACACTCTAGCTGAGAATCGAACCGGACAGCGTCTTACTGTGAGGCGACAATGCTACCGCAGCACCACCACCGCGGATATATATGTAAGAAAATATATTTTTATATACAAGATATCTTT